>NW_020799125.1:6831740-6864352 GCF_003259725.1 Athene cunicularia
GCAGCAGTGGGGCGGGGGTGCCGGTCCCCGTCCCGCCGGTCCCCCCCGCTGCGGCGCTGGGGAATTAAGGCCGGTGGTTGAGCAAGCCCCCGGCCTTTGCTGAGGAACAGCGTTAGGCCAGACGCGGTGTTTGTGGAGCTGAGACAAAGGTCTCTCCAAACGCAGAGGGCTCGGCTGAAATGTATCAGCTAAAGCAATACAGTATCCTTGGTGTGCGGTGTTGCAGCATTCTGAGAGTGGGGTCTGTTTCTGAAGGAGATGTATGTGTATATTTATACGGGTATTCTCATGCAGGAAGTTAAACAAGAAAAATGATCCTTTCATACTGTTTGGTTAGAAAATTCCACCACTCTCCAGACAGGTTGGTTTGCACACAGTGGGGGTGTACAGGGTATCCGAGTTACCAGGCTGCCAGTATTGCAGTGCTTGGTTTATCCCTGGATAACTGGTTTTCTAAGATGTGGTGAGTGATGTTAGCAAAATAAACCAAAATAAAACAAGAGGAAAGTGATACTTTTTCCCTTGTTTGTTATGGTTTTGGTTGATAGTTTTGATTCAGATTCCTCTAACTGAAATGGTTCTACACATTTTATTTAATATTAGAATTATTCCTTATTATCAACATTGTTTCTAATAATTGATGTAGCAATATCCGGGCCAGTTGATGCTGAGCTGGGAGCTGTGTGTGATGCAGCAAGTAATTCCCCAGGGCCTGTGTCACATGCATCACTGGGCAGGTTCCACAAGGTGCAGCCATCATGTCATTAAATTTGGTGACGTGATTGAAAGGGATCAGAGAGAGGTGGAGGCTTGATAGATTTTTTTCAAAGTTTCTTGAGTGATTTATTTTCTTAAAGTTCTCTATCTCCACCAAGATTTTCTCCACCAAGAATCTTGGGTATTACAGTGTGGTTAGTAGTGTCTTAACAAATTGCCCTGATCTAACCTAAGCTGTGGTTTGTTGGTTGTGGACTCTACCTGATTAGCAGTCACAGAGATGATGTTTCCAGTGCTGGCAAGAAATTCTGGCAGCATGAGGTTGTGAAGAAAGATTGCTTAGGATTTTACTCAGTAGCAGTCTGAGTAACTTGGATTTGGGGTTTCTGCTTGGTGCGGTAACTCTGTTTGGGAATGGGACATGCTATATTAGGAACTCTTGTTTTACTGATAAGTAGCCTGTGCTATGTCAGTAATTTCATCAGAGTGTGGATAGCAAAGCATCAGGGTCGAGTGAATCCAAACCAGTATTATAAACCAAAGAAGAAACGAGCCAGCAAGTCCAGGAGGGGCCCTGGTGTAACATCCAGGATGGAGTCCAGGGAATCCTAAGCCATAAACAAGACCTTCTTTATTATGTTCCCTCTAAGAAAAACCCAAACAAAAGCCTTCTGACTTACCTTCCTTAATACATGTGAAATCCCAGGGATAGGCAAATCTTGGAAGGCTTCACTTCAGCATAGCCCTGGCAGCAATTTCTACTGTGGGGATTTCCCCCTGCCAGTGGGAGCAGGTTCTCAGGTGTTTGTCAGTGTTGTCTTCTGGAGTGGGGAACAGAAATCTGTTCTTGTACTGAATGACTTAAGAGAAATCTTCAGATACAGTAACCAAAAAGTAAGAAATGCCTGATTCTCACGTAGGGCAGGTGTCATCCAAGCAAGGACGACAGCCTCAGCCTCTAGCATACTTTGAAGAGAAGCCAGGGAGGAACTCACACAGTAGCCTTGCAGAGACAAATGATGGTATAGACAGAAGAGAAACCATGTGCTTAATAAACCAGTGGGAGAAGTGGTAATCTGTTCCTGAGCATAACTTTAATGTGGCTCTTCCTTGCTGCAGTCAAAGGCTAAGCTCTTTAAGTTCTGCAGCTGTATGCCTTGAATTCAGCCGTATTCTTCCAAATGCTTTGCAGTGCTCTGAAAACCACAGTGAGAGATGTGCCAGTTAGGAGGGAAGGATAGCATTAACTGCAGCAGGACTGTTGGTGGGATGGCAAGTGAGCCTGAGCTTCCCAGGGGCTGAGCTCTGCCAGGAAGGGAGATGCAAGTTCCTGAAGCGCCCCAGATGCTCCGTTTGGTGCATGACACAAGTTTTTCCCTAAATAGCTTATGGTCTCAGTCCACAATCCTGCAAGGCGTTTTTTCAAACCAGCAAACTGCTGTGCTAATGCTGCCTCTGCAGTGTAAAAAGGCCTTGATCTAGAAATGGGGGGGGGGAGAATGGGGAAGGAGGAGCTTTACAGTAACATTTCATGTGGCCATTCCATTGTACATGCGCATGTGCCCTGGCTCTATTTAAAATGGCAAATTCCATTTCAGAGTGAACAGAGAGAGATGGGAGCTCCTGCCCTCCGCCTGCCTGCGTGTGGGAGTGCCTCGGCGCGTGCGGGGCTGGGCTGGGTTCCCACCGCCGAACTGTTTGGCACCGCGGCACTTGACGGGTGGGCTGCGGGGATGGCAGCCCTGCTGGCCCCTTCCTGAGCCACCCCAGCTGCGTCGTTGCACAGCCTGAAACAGGGAAATGTTTGACTCATGTGGAGGTGCATAAAAAGGCTAGGTGGTTGTGCATGGCTTTGGACTTTTTATCAGTGGAAAATTCTTTACATGCTTTTAAAATAATGACATGTGGAAGGTTTGTATATTAAAGGCGCCAAGGACTTAACAGCACAGCCTGTGAGAAACATAGAAACATTATTCAAGAAATGTGCTTGTTGTAGAACTGATTAAATATGTTAATGAACTTCAGCACTAGTTTGACAAATGCTACCTCAGTATTAGATAAATGTGACACTTTTTCCCATTAAGTTTGTTTTACGTGAAAAATGCTTATGAAAGCATTTTTCATTTGCTCTCTCAAATACTTCTCCATCAAACGTGCTTTGTTTATAAATCTGCTTCTTGTTAATGGCTGTTAATTGGCATCTGACAGTCAATCTGTCATATTACTGCTTCTTACATAATCAGTAAAAATGCATTTTTGTAAACAAATATAATCCCAAATGGAGCACACAGTAGACTGTTCTTCAGCACCTTCAGTTCATTTAGATCCTTGTGCAGGTTAAGGGCCACATTACTTACAGGACTCAAAAGTTTCAGATACGGTTCACGTTGAAAGAGATGCTTTTGAGTGTTTGTGATTTTATTTGGGGATTTGTGAGTTTGTTTTTTATTATTTTTACCAAGTTACGATTTAAAATGTGAGTAACACAATGCTGTATAAGCTTCCCCATATAAGCTGTCTTTCATGTTCTTTCTGTTAAGAAATTTTTAAAAGTTCATGATACACAGTGACTTGCTGGTTTACTATACTTCAGGGGCTATTGCAATATGGTTCAGAATGTGTATTCCTAAACTTTTACAGAAAACTGCTCACATTTCTGTAACTTGGTGGTTCCAGTTCCTAGAAAGCATGTACTATTTTTATCAGCATCTCTAAGCAGCAATGTAAGCTCTCAGCTGTTTTTCTATACAATCTTTCTTTCCCTTTTAAGGGTGTAGTCTTCTGATTTCCTGATGGAAAGTATTTGATTATTCCTAATAATGCTGGTAGTTCTCTCCTGCCAGAAATGGCAACTTCTTCCAGTGACAACTGACCTTGCCCTGAGCAGAAAGCTTTGGAGTAATGTGATGGCCCTCACTCCTTCCCCCATCACCTAGGTCTTTAAGCTGACACTCAGAAATAAGGATGGTATCCAAAGAACAGTAAATCACAGAACTGTGTGGTGCCTGTAGAATTATTTCGGGGAGAAGCAAGTAAGTTAAGTGGAAAAAGCAGATAGCCCCAGTCAAAATGACTTTTTATGAGCACAAGGATAATCTGAAAACACGTTTGTGTACTTGCTTGTATGTGTTCAGAGTATTTTGTTGCTGGTACCCAACTGAGTGGATTTGTCAGAATAGGTTTTATTGAGGTTAAGATTATTCGGTTTTCGGAGGAGAAAGGGAAAAAGCAACTGTCTGAAATGTTCCTTGTTAGGCTCACTAGCCATCTTTCCCCATCATCTTCCCCTTTTGCTGTCAGTACGAGTTGTGTTTTGTCATCCCAGCATTTGGACATCCCAAGTCAGATATTTAGCAGCATGGCTCAGGTCTTTGCACCCGAAGCATGGTCGTCTCTCCCCGTGTTACAAGTCCTTGGCAGCTTTGAGGGCTTTTGCTTTGGCTCCTGGGCGTGTGCAGCACTGGGCTTTCACCAGTGTTTCACCATGTGTTGTGTCAGTGCAACCTGGTGCACTGATAACAGTGGCTGCAGGGACTGGTGTTTACTCACATTGCAACATGGGCACATGTAAGACAGAAAGCGTTCAGGTAGTGAAACCATCCTGTCTGCGCCTGACCCCGGGTAGGTTAATGAAACTTGTTGTTAGGCTAGTAAAACACGATCTGCCATTGCAGCCACTCCTGTTTGTGTGAGTTGTACAAGTGCTTTGTACATGACAGATGTCATATAGAACTAATGAGCTTAGTAGTGTGTTCTTCCTTAATGAAGTTTAAGACATCATTGAAAAGTTAAAAAAAAAAAAAAATTATGGCAATTGAGTATCTTTGGGGTGTGTGATAAACACCTGCCTGTAAGAGTGAGCACACAGTTTTGTGCTGGAGAAATGCCTGTGTTCTTACCAAAAGATCATTTTCAAACTTATTCCAAGAAGCCATGGGCTGGCACTTGTGCAGTTACTGTACAGAGATAACATTCCCACTAGCCCAGGGGTTGGATTGTGGACTCTGTTCTGTGCCCACCTGGCAAAGCACAGGCAGCGTGCTGGGTGGTTTGTGGGACAAGAGGAAAAAATAAAATCACAGAATAGGTAAGAGTTAAATGCCAGTACTGGGGCTGACTAGGTGCCTTCCTAACAAAAACACTCTTTGGAGATCTTTGAACATATATTGGATAAAAATCAGCATTTGCTGATTGTCAGGATTTTCAGCCACGGTGTGTGAGTTGTCGCTGAGCACTGCACGCTCTGGAGGAGGCTCCAAGGCCCTGACGTAATGGGATGCTGGGCACTGAGAAACCTCCCCACTTCAAGTGTTGCAACGTGTGACTGTTATTGCTGGTTGTAGTATTGTGTTCATTGGTTGGACTTTTTTTTTTTAAATGAATTCCTCTACGTTGCATAGAAACCTCACACTAAAAGGCTATCTAGGAGAATTCTTAGTAGAAATGCTGGATATTCTTTACTTGAGCACTGATATTACTGATAATCACCTTCAAAAACTTGCTGGACAGGAAGTTTTTCTTTTGTTTGTCTAATCAGGTTTTCAGTTTGCTTTCCCTGTAATTTAGGAGGTTGCAAAAACTGTGACTCTAGCCAGGGAGGAATTTCACAAAACTGTTATTTTTACACAGCAGATTCTCCCATGCCCTTTCTTCCTTATACTTGGACCTGCATTATTTTTAGGTTGATTTCTCAAACCTTGTAGTAACACAGCATTTGTAAATTAAAATTCTTAAAGCAGCACATATCTTAGTGTTGGGAATGCTGCAAGAGGTCATGGTTTTGATTGCTGAATGTATGTGAAATTTTAGGTAATTTCACTTTTGTGCGATTGCCTTCTACTTCGCTGCATTTGCTGCTGTCTCATTTAGAGCCATACAAGTGTAAGCAGTTTTGCAGCACTAGGTGTTAGCATTCACAGACAAATGAATGCATCGTAATTTGGAAAAGACTAAAAGCAGTATAATTGTATGTAAACAGTTGGGCAGAGCACACTTTTCTTAAGGTAAAACATTTTGATTGGTTTGTGGGGTTAATTTGCCATTTTCTTATACATTTGTAAAGAAAAAATGCTGATAAGTCATTAAACTTATTAAAATGTCTGGGAGGCTGCTTTGGAGATTTAGGTATTGGTTTGAAGATCTGTCCAGATATTTGGAAAGTTTTTTGGAGTGTATTGGTGAATTTTACTTTGTAAAAAAAAAAAAAAAAAAAAAAAAAAAAAAAAAATTCCAACACAGGTAAAAAATATATTAAATTATAGTAGTACCCTCTTTGAGCTTTATCCTGTTGTAAATATTATCATATAGGTGTGTAGGTATTTTTGCTGTTGAGAACAATCCCTAGAAGAGGCCCAACCTAAAAAATAAACAAAGGTAACTGGTTACAGATGTCTGATTACAAAGACTGACTGACTTTCTCTGTAACTGGGAAGCACGTTGTGATGGAACCGGGTGTGCGTATACCAGGTTTGCTACCTTGGACAAAGCCTCTTATTTACAGAATTCACAGTCATTAAAACATGGAATCAAGGCCAATCTTGCATGGTTTTCTCCATTATGAAAGAAGGAGATAATTTCCTGCAGATAGATTTATTTTTCTGTTGTGATCCAAATGCCACCATTTTCAGTATTTTCCATTAAAATATATTTGGAATATAAGTGACTACATGTCTTAGGTCTTCATCTGCAAACACAAAAGAAAACTGCAATTAAAAAGTGTCAAGTTGTTAAACTATACTACTGAAGTAGAGTTTATGAATTTGAATGTTTAACACGAGCTTTACTGTTTGTTTCCTGTTGGTAACTTTCAGATGTGGGTATTATACACAACCATGTGGGGAAGAAGGATCTACTAGTTAGTTTTTCTTATCAAAGAAAAGAAGCTTTGTAAATTTGACACAAATTGATGGTTTCAGGGGCACGTGTAACTTTTTGAAGTGGGTTACATTTAGGGTACTTAATTATGGTTTTATGGTACTGCCTAGGGAATAGTCGAAGATGGAACTCCATTGTGTGAGGAATGTTACAAATGCAGAATAACAGGCAATGTCCCTGTATAAAGGTAAGCAGAGATGGCAGTAGTGGTGCTGCAAGTCTGCAGGAAGTCAGATGCCTCTTCGCTTGAACAGTAAAGCATCTGCAATTATTTTTTCCAGTAATTTGATCATTGCTATCAGCGTTTTGAACTGTTCTTATTACCCACTGTGTTTATTTCTGTCAGATTTTCCTGCATTCTCCTAACTTTATCTTCTTCAGCAAATGAAGGGTTGGAAAGCCAGAGCTGAGAGCTGCCGAGGATTTGATAAAGCTGATCTCTACATGGCCAGTGATAAACGTGTGTAGGTGAAAGCAGTAGGGGTTAATGAAATTGGGGGACCTTACAAGTACTCTGATTTTGGAATGGAGGGTTTGACTTAACCTGGAGCTGGTAAGAGACTATATGACACCATCCAAAACTTGTGATTTCATGTTCCCTCAGTACCAATGTGTGGGTGCTATGTAGTGCTCTGCTATCTTGTCAGCATTTCGGTCTCAAAGCTTCCTTGAGTGAGAAAACCATCTCTACTGTGTTTGGGTGGCATCTGTACACTTATGGCTTAGGTTGTTTTGAGAACAGACTAGAGAAAATCCACCTTTCAGGGTTCATCTGTCACTCTTCATGAAATATAATAATGTCAGAGTAATTTGATTATGCAAAAATCCTTTTATCTAGTTTTAAAAGCTTGTGAGAAATTATCTTGCAAGTCAGCCTTGTGAAGTTAATGTCTCTGCCTGCTCACGGAGCACTGAATCACATGGTGACACCTTTTCTTTACTTCTGGAAGCAAAGTCGATTTTTATTTCTCTTCTGTACTGAAGAAACTGACTTAACTGATAACACTTCTTTCTGCTTATTTGCATCCAGCAGGACATAAAACATTAAAAATGGTATCTTTGTAGGAAACCGCCTTCTGTGTGGTGAGTTGTAAGCTCTGTTCATCATCATGCTGCCTGTATCTTCTGGCAAGAGAGTGACTTCCTTAAATAGTTATTACTTTCGGTCAGGTGTGTATTTAACTGGACTTCTGTAGCAGAATGCCAGTTCAAGAACAGATCTTAGCAGTTGTTTCTTGAAAGATGTTTGTAAGAGCTCTGAAGCTTTTGGTTATCAATCCGGCTGTTACTGGCTTTCCCAAATGTCAACGAAATTCAATAGGTCTGTTTTTAAAGGAACAAGGGGGATTGGGAAGAGATTGGCTTTCAGTAAGAAGCAGTGACAACAGAAAAATAACCCTTTTGGGGTTTGAGAGGGTACAATGCTGCAATTTTGAACAGAGAGGCTTTTTCAAGGTACAAGAAGGATAGCTGATAAGTCCTTGCATCTCCCACAAAGTAACTGATGCTCTGATTCATTGCCTTAAGTAAGGATTCATTACATGGTTTTATTCACTAAAATCTGTGTGAGAGCTGAGTTTTTGCAGACCTCAGCAGCCAGGTTGAAAGCCTTGTGAGGTGCCTCGAGCTGGTGGCGGGTGGGCTGGGGCAGCCGGGGGGCTGTGGCAGGTGGGCTCTGGCCTGTGGAAGAAAAGTCTGCTCTTACATGCTTAATGAATTGCATGTTGATCCTCCACGTTCTCTAGACTAAGTGTTTCCTGTTGCCTCATCCTGGGGTCTTTTGGTTGAGAAGAGCAACATCTAACCTGAGGTTTGTAGGCTGTGCAGTGGTTTCCAAAACGAGGCATATACTTTTGTTATGTATGACATCCAACTGTGTGCTGGAGGAGATTTTAATTTGGGTAATTTCAAATGTAGGCACCCTATGCCATCCCTGGGATTTATTTATTGACTGGTGAGCCCAACAGCAGTGGCAAGAGGTCAGGGCATGGCCAGACTGGGGCTGGTGGCGGGACCTTTGATGAGGTGTTGTGTACTGGTGGTTTAAACAGGCGCTCAGGACACTAGTTTAGCTCTCATCTCATAGCCTGGATATTCAATAGCTCCCCCAGAGAGAAGAGAGGATCCTTAAGTAACCATATCAGTTGTAGTGAAGTTGGCCTGGCTTTCCTGAATTCTCATGTAACTTTTAGCAAAAACCAGAAATACTGAGCTGAAAAAGTAAAAAGTCAGCATGCTATCATGTTCATGTTATATTTATTTTGAACAATTTTTGGAAGACTGGCATTACAACATATAAAAAGTAATTGTCGAGCTGGATAATGGATCGTGGCAGCATTTAGTAGAACAAGAACAGAGATACTGCTGACAAAGTAGACAAAAATGCAGGAAAAAATTAGAGCAGAGGTTATATTGGACTAGTCTGATTCAAAACAGGATGAACTTAAATTCTGGCAGCCCTTTCTCTGACACCTTGGGTTTGTGGCACTGGGTCCAAGTGTTGGTCTGGGCTGCCCAAACACGCAGCCTCCGCAGTGGTGCTGCAGTGGGATGGTCACTTCAAGAGCTGGAAATATGAATTACTATAGCTAAACTAACAAACTCAGGCTGTGTATCTGGATCTGTGGTGCATGTCCTCTCAGTCGATGAGAATATATTATTCATTAGTAGATAATATATGATTTGCCATTAACATAAACAGAGCGAATGGCTGTAATACTGTGTAAAAATAAAATCACTAATTATTTAGTATCTATTTTCAGATTCCTCTTAAGGTTTAATTTTTAGAGGATTATAGATTATTATTCCTTGGCAAGACTGTTTTAAAGTGCAGAAATTCAAATTGTAATTATTAAACCTTTCTGTTAAAAAGTATAATTCTATGTGAAGTAGGGGTTGCAGGGAAGGAGGAGAGAGTCTCTGTCTTCATCTCTTCTTTAGGACATATGAGATCACTTTACATATATGCATTCCTGTTTAAGTTCAGTTTGTGCATGGGAAAACCTTTTTTTGTTTGAGGGAGTTCCCATACACCAACAAGGAAAGACAAGCACCTGGTTGTGGGTTTGGTATTTTTTTCCATGGGAGCTTTCTTGCATAAAAGCTGCAATCCTGGATCGCTGCAAGGGGACCTTTCCACCTGTACCCCATACCTCCTTGCTTCCTGAAGCCCTTTCATTCCCAGAAGGTGGAAGCTCTCCCAGCAGCTGGCACTGACTCAGTGATGAGTTGGTCTGCACTTCTCCATGCATGTCTTCTTGAAAGCAAAGCAAGGACCCACCCCAGCCCTCGTTGCTGCGGGCACATTTCTAGCACTACCACAGACCTGCCCAGCTTCAAACACATGGTTGCCTGGTGTTTTAGTAACAGCTCCAACACCGTACGAGATGTTTGCTCATACCTCAGCGGACTGTGAGCCAGGTTGGCAATGGCCCTAGCAGGCAGGGTGACTGTATGTGGTAGAAAGTCAGGCTCTGGGTTTTAAGATGCTTATAATACAGTAGATAATTGACAGATGAGAGGTGGTGAGTGACTGATCAAGAAGTGATGCTCAGCTGTTCCGCCTGGCTGGTGGACAACGTCTGAGGTGTGTGTGTGACTCAGAGAAACGTGTTAAAAGTTAACTCATTAATTTAAAATGAAATGTTTCTTCCATAGGTGTTGTGAGTGCTTAAGATGCTGTGGCAGGAGAGACCCAAGGCCTCGTACTGTTTGGCTTGGCCACCCAGAGAAGAGAGACCAGCGGTATCCTCGCAATGTCATCAACAATCAGAAATACAACTTTTTTACATTTCTCCCTGGGGTAGGTGTGAAGAAAGTTGCGTTTCATCATCCCACCTTAATGCTTTCTCCAATTTCAGCGGTTTTACAGTAGACAGGTGCAGAACCTGGAGCCAGGGGAAATAATTAAAGTTGAGGTTATGTTTGGTGGGCCTTCTGCAAAAGCTGCCCCAGAGCGGCAGCAAACCAGGCACGGACCTGTCCTGAGTGTCCAGGACCACTTTAAGACTGCCCTGAGTTAGTGGTTAGTTCAATATACATAACTTCTGCACTCCATTAATCTCCTCCCTCCTTTTTTCTTTTTTAGGTGTTATTTAACCAGTTCAAATACTTCTTCAACCTTTATTTTTTGCTTTTGGCCTGCTCTCAGTTTGTCGTTGAAATGAGGCTTGGCGCACTTTACACATATTGGGTTCCTCTGGTAGGTAATTTAAGGTTGGTTTATTCAAGAAAGTTTAATTTTGATGAAATTTCTTTTGCTGCCTTTTTGCACCTTAAATAATTTTGTTAGCTTACTTCTTCAGGCCAGCTCTGTACATGTAGTGTAGATGCGTGTTCTGGCCTTAAGCTTTGTTTTGTAGAGGTTTGACAAGGATGTGAGAGGACTCTGCCCCAAGTTGTTCATCTGTGGGGTGTTAACAGGCACAGAACTCTCACCACTGGCTGCGGTGACTGCAGGGGCAGCGGGGCTGCATGAATAACATGAGGAAACAACTGGAGCCTGGAGCAACGTGTGTGCTGTTCACAGCTGCATCTGAACACAGGGTGTGCTCACGGAGGGTCTGCGTGGGGTGTTGCACCCTCCTGGGGTGATCACACAAGGGCCAGCGCCTGCGGGACTCAGACCAGCCTGGCAACTGGAGTGAAGGACTGAAGGGCACCTTTCACAAGTGACCTTAATGAGTGGCCATATGCGCAATGATGGCAAATTATGCTCCCCTGCCAAACAGTTTGACCTGTGGCCTTGGGATAGGTCAACAGGCTGCTTCATAGTTTAACCACATTGTAAAAAACAAATGAAAAAACTGAGAAACACCCCACCATAAACCTCCCACATAGAAAATAAATATATAGAGACATACTCACACACACTCATTCACACTTGTTCAAGGTGCAGATAGTCTTTCCTTCCTGTAAATTACTTGCTCTTTTCTTTTGATAGCCATGTGTTTCACCTGTGATCAAAGGAAATCGATAATAATCAGTTTTGAAGCAGAAACTCCAGTGCTGTCAAAAGGACAGAAAGAGGAATAGAATGGTGGTCTTAAATCTCTAAAATGCACTGAATGAGCCAGTTGCAACCACTTCAGTGCTTAAATATAGGTACCTGTATATTTTTTTTCCTTTATCTCAATAAAACTATTATTTCTCTTTCTGTGTGAATAACTTCTCTGGTGCACTTCAGCTCATGAATGGTATGGTAGAATAATATTGGTTCAGAGACACATCTGGTCCAACTGCTCAAAGCAGGCCTATCTTTAAACTTAGGTTGGTTTGATTCATCTGACTGAGTTTTAAAAATCTCAAAAGGATAGGCTTTTTTTTTTTTTTTTACTTTAAAGAAATGACACAAACCAACTGAAAATGGGTTAGAAAAGCACAGGGCTTTTTCTAAGAACTACTTGTGCACTGATTTGATAAATGGTGGTGGTAAAAATTTGTGGTTCTATTGAGGGAGCTGAGAAGAGGCAAAGGTAGTTTTTTCTGCCTTTTAGACTATCAATACAGTGAAATCCCTGGTAAAAGACAGAAGTGAAGGGGGCAGCTATTGGGGCATTGCTGCTAAAATTCTGTTTGTATTAAAGCCTGGATCTCACCAAATTCTCTCTGAAGCACCAAATTCTCTCTCTTCTCTCCTTTGTTGTGTGAATCTAACACTAGTTTCACAAGATCCTGTCTATAAATAAAGTATACATGCACACAGAGGATCTCTCTTTTGGGGTTTGGTATAGGCAGTGGTGACTTGTCTGTGCCAGGTGAGCAATTAGAATTTGTCATATTAGCTGCCAGAAAGCAGGATAAGAAAGGTCTTTGTTCATTACTGACTGCTAATATGACTGTTGGGGATGGAATGACATACGAGATGACACAGTGAGTCGGCACATGTGGGAATATTTTGGGGCGATTATTGGAGGACTCTTCAAACAGCTGAAACAGAAGTTGGAAGCAACGTGCTTTTTACTTTGGAAAGCAGATAGGAATTTCTAGCTAAATGCACAAATGACGCTTGTAAATAGAAATGTTCATTCTTTTCTTGATTTGTTGGTTATGGGAAAGAGATCTTCCATGGTGGTGCAAACCAGACTGCTGTGGTCCTGAATGCTGCAGGGTGAAACACTTCTCTGAAAATACTTTATTAGTGGCTTTTTACTTTCTATGTTTATAAATATGGGATTGAATACAGGCATTTTTAAAACAAAGTAATTGCCCATCCTTGGGTCTCTTCATGTGTCTTCATTATTAAATAGTGCAGAAACATACTACATTGCATTTCATGACATATTAATGAATCAAGATCATGCATTTAGACGTGTGTACTAGAACTAGAGACAATTTTATTATAGGATTGTGAGAGCTGGCAGGTGAAGTTTACCTCGGTATTTTAATAATTACAGAAGCTGCTTTCCTTCAGTCTGAGTAGCTGTTAGGTCATTCTTCATCATTTTTCTTTGCTTTAAAAAAAAAAAAGTGACAGTTTGAATTGTTGCTGTGTTGGGTAGTGTTAGCAATGCTCCACAGCAAGACTTTACAGAGGTGGTTGTGTACGTCAGGTTCACAAGTTCTTTGTGCCCAGATTAACAGCTTGTACACACACTTTCTGGATGTGTGTGCATAGCTGTTCTTTCTAAAAATGAAGTTACTTAAAGCTGGAAATTGCAACCCTCTGGCAAAGTCTCCTGTTGGGGTAGGTGGGTATTTACAGATATTTTCATATGTTTTTCATGTAACCCTCAGCTTCTAACATTATCCTTCCCCCTTCTTAAAATAAAAAAGTTTTTTATTGATAATCAGTACATGGTTGCAATTTTCAAGAATACAGGTTGTAAAAAGTACATTTTTCTTCTGTAATGGATGAGGAGTGTTTTAACTGTTTAGTGAGTCTGAGCTGAGTAGTGCCTAATAAAAATATAACTTTGTGGTCCTAGTCCCATAAAGAATTGTTTTGCATTAATTTAGCTTTTTATATATATATATATATAGATATATATATATAGTGAAGGATGTGATGTGGGCATTTTCCTCATGACAAGAAGAAATTAAATGATGGCTCATGTCCACAGAAAAGTAGGACAAAGCCCTAATCAGACAAACGAGTAATTACACTATGAGTAGTTCACACTACATTTAGAGTGCTTATTTGTGTAGACTGAGTGTGTGTATACATACACATGAATACACATGCATTATATATCTATGTATCTGTCTATATAAAAAAGGAGTTATAAAAATTTCTACATAAATTTCTGTATAAAGAAATCTCCCTGATGAGGTGAGCTAACCTTGATGGCTCTGCGGTGGAGGGAGTGCTGAGATGCGAGGGATCCTGTCTTACATTGGACTTTTGTGTAATCCCTCTCAGTCTTGATTACTCACCGGTGAAGTGAGATGAAATATGTTATTTACACTCTTCAGATAAACTTTAGAAAGAAATGTTTGGAGAGGTACAGGAAGAGCATCACAGTAAAGCTGAGAAATAACCATGTTTTTTTTAAGCAACAAGACTGTTGGGAGTTCTGCACAGCAGCACATGATAACCACTATAATGATTTAGTGAGAGAAGATGGAATAAGGAAATGCAGATTGTTGGCATTGGTACTGATAAATATTGCTCTTATTAGAGGCAGATGTGATTTTTCCTGACCTTTTCATCCAGGCTGTTTTCCCCCCTCCATGCTCTTTTTAGGGATTTGTGCTTGCTGTTACCGTCATCCGAGAGGCCACGGAGGAGATCAGATGTTACATGCGCGACAAGGAAGTGAACTCGCAGATCTACAGCAAGCTCACAGCGAGAGGTCGGCTCAGTGGCTCCAGCATGCCCGCTGCATCCTGGCGCGGCTGCGGCAGCGCCGGGGGTTGCAACTCAATCAAACACTGCTGACAGTTGGAGAAGCAGAGTTCAAGGAATGGGGAGGGGGTTATGGGCTCGCAGGCACGTGGCTTTGTGGCCATGCTGCTGCTGCGGAGGCCTTGGGGGTGTGGGTGGCTTCTCGTGGATGGCTCCTTGCTGGGCTGTGGTGGATGCTGGGCTTTGCTGAGGGTTTCCTAGGGAGATGCCCAGCTAATGCGAGGAGGGTGTGTGGTAATTGCCTCAGGTAGCTTCAGAGCATCATCTTGGCAACTCAAGGCACGGGGAGTGGGCAGCTGGTGTGTTTACATGTGCAGGAGATTGCCTAGTGGTCTGGGAGTTCACTGCAGCCAGCACAAGGCGGGAGTGAACTTCCAAGCCGCTGTTGTGGTATTTTTAAATATCAGATCATATGTGCTCTTAACTCCACTGTAAGCCAATGCTTGTTTCCCAGTTATTATCCCTTCTTCATGTATTAGAGTCACCAAAGAAAATGAAACTGGATCTTAACTGCTCTAGGTTGTGGAGGTGGATGTTTCCAGAGGGGAAATGTGTTTTCCTTCCTGCAAAGAGAGAAGCGCTCCATAATGTTACATGGCTGGAGGGAGGGAGAGGCAAATACAGTGAAGAGCATAGTAGGAAGAAAACAAGAATGGAACTATAGTAGATGCGATACGTTGTTTGGGGGGGGGGGGATGTTGTTTGTTTTTCTTCCAATTTTGATAATAGTGCATCTGCCTTCCCCCTGCATGTGTTTTTTTGCTTGCTCACCCTGTCGGTAAGAGGCAGATGTAAGAATTCCTATAAGCTGCCAGTTCATATTCTTTAATGGAAACAGCATGCTTAGTAAAGGGAGAAGGATCCACATAGATAACTTGCAAAAACACTTTACTAGAAGAATTAAATCACAGAGCTTCTGTGAAATTGTCAGAAGATGGTTATGCAGAGGCAGATTGAAGGAACGGTAGTGAAGGCAGGCTGTGTTCTAGCGCCTAGGGCTGGTGACCCTTTCAGCACAGGTACCGCAGATCATCAGTAAGTACAAGTACTCTGTGAAGTGAAGGAGCTTCTGAGTGCATGTGTTAAATTTAACGTGACTTGCTTGACGTACTGACGTGTTCCATCAATTTTGGAACATACAATACTGGTTGAGTTTCATAGTTTTTTCTAGGTTTTACCAGACAGGGACTTACATCGTGCAAGTCCTTTGATAAAAGAGACTGTGTGATACGTTGTCATATCTTTTGTGTGTGTCTCTTAGCAGTGGCTGATACAGTTCCTCATACTGGAAATATCTTCTCTTGGTTTTGTTTTGTTTTGTTTTTTGTATACATCATCTTTAGCCCCTTCCTCCAACTGTGAGGAGTTTGGAGACCTCGTTTGTCAGTGAGCCCAGGCTGCAGCTCAGCTGTGTCTGATCCCCGGCTCTGGCCATTGTTTACAGCTGTGCCTTACTTAACAAAGACATTTAAATTCTCATTTGAAAAATCGAATGCAACCTCACTATGGAGTTACTCCTAATACCATGACAATGATGGTGAGGACAGGGTTTTGTTTTTAAAGAGCAAATGAACTGAATTTAAGCAACTTCTTTTTTTTTTTTCTTTTCCAGTTTCTTTGTTAGAAAAGTTTATACCCTTGAATTAAGATGCAGTGAACTAGGTGGAGTAAAAATATCCTGCTTCCAACACTTGCACTTTTAAGAATAAGGCTGCTTCTTAAATGTAATTGCTTAAGGCTGTATATATTTCACATGCCAGGAATTATGAGGCAACTTCGAACTAGGGAGTTTGAGTTTCTGAATATTAAATCCCCTTTTAATAACGTGTTCTTACTACAACACTTAAAATGCTTGGCAACCAACAAAAGCCTCATCCAAGAGGGGTGTACTACATCTATTTAAAGATATAAAAGAGTTGCCTTCTGGATTCTATTCAGTGATCTATAAGGGGCCTGACCTCTCCTTTAGTTCTTTTCATATTGCTATTACGTTTCCCATGAATGATTTCCCTCCCCCCAGTCCTTTAACTTTTCTAATTTTGTGAAAGAAACCAAGGAGGATTGGCAGCTGGGCACTAGCTGAAAATCTTAAGCCACTTTATTTGACACGAATTTGATGCAGAAACAGGAACAAGAGTCTTTAGCAGTATAGTTTTGAGTAGGAAAAACACAGAAATTATGATTGTCTGATGGTTTGGGGAGAAAAGTAGTTTTCTGTGCTCGCTGAATCTCAGTACTCGAGGTTTTCAGGAGACCTGAACATCTGCTTTTTCACTGATTAAAACCTTCACACCTCTGAGAATCAACTAGAAGCAGGGAAGTACCTTGTGTGGCCACCATGGCTGGGGGATGGAAGAGTGTTGGGTTTGTTTTATTATATCTGTTACTACTGTTAGAAAAAGTAAGCAAGCTGTCAAAGAAGCCATTCATCAGGTCAGAATTAGAAGCTTCAAAAGAAGTTGAGAAGAGCTGATCTTAACCATTAATATTCAGTGTAGCTGACAAAACTCCAGATAGGACTTGCTTTGGACTGTTTACAGGCTGTTGGGGTTTTTTTGGTTTGGGTTTTTGTTGTTGATGTTGAATGGCATGGTTCATGCTTCAGGATATTGGCACAGCCTTGTACTGAGAAGAGGCAGTGCAGAAGGGTACTGATGCACAAAAGCCTTCTGAAATGTTGCTATGTAATTTTTTTGAAACTTCACAATAGTTTCACCTCTAAAGTCAGTGCTTTGCAGGAGGGGGATTAGGTGAGGCTTGACACTGAGCACTGCTGTCTTGAAGATTGGCTATAATGGATCTAATGGAGCACTGTAGCTTTCTCCAAGTTATTTTTATTTCTCCTGAGTATTTGCACTAAGCTGCAGTTAAGGTGGCTGGAATGTAGTTTTTCCTATCTCCAACCATGGCCTCCCAGTGCAAGCCCACAAATGTAGATATATACATACTTAGGTCTGAATGAAGTCAGGGAGACTTAACCACATGCTTACAGGGATAGATGTAAGCACACTTTTGAATAGGGATAGACGTAAGCACAGATTTAAGTTCTTTCCCAAATTGGGATCCTCTTGTCCTCTTTGTGTGTGGTTCCTCACACCCTGCGCAGAGCCGTGGCGGCAGCGTGGTCGGCCGGGAGCTCTCCAGCTCCAGCACCCCCCCCAGCCTGGTCCCCCACCCCTGGGGGTGCAGGGGTGGTATTTACATTTGCAGCTTTGCTCCTGTAAATTAAACTTTTTTCAGCCACTCTTCTTGTTAAGCTTTTTAAGATTCATTAAGCTGCTTGTTTTTTTAGAGGAAAAGAAAGAATCCTCTTTGGATCACATTTTATTTTGAATATAGTTGCTGCCAGGGGCTAATCTTTCTGGAGGGCGGTGTGAGGCAGAGTAGACAGTAGTGTATTTTCTGTGTTCCTTTATTTTACATAACGTGGAAAAAACTCCACCCTGAACCTCTTTTCTCTTTCTACCGGTATGATCCATTTATGTTCCCAAATGATGAAACCAGCAGACTTCTGGAAAGCATTTTTTTTTAATAGAAAGCTCTCAATTTAAAGGACAGTTGTTTGGATTGTAATAAAAAATAATCAAATTTCAATCCCCTATTCATAAACCCACAAGCCTCCTTGTGTTCAGAGGTCTGTGTGCTGACTTTCTGCTTGATAGAAAGCTAGAACTGTGCTTGCAAATTCTTGGTTTGTTTTTCTTCTCTTGCAGCCCCCCTCCCTGAGTAACACTGCATAATAGAGAGAAACTCCACAGAAAGAAATGGGAAGAGACCTCCTACTGAGGGGTGCTACTTAAGATACAGATCATTGGCATTTACCAGCCATATAAAAACAATATTTTCCCAAACCCTCTGAGTCCTGTTCCACAGTTTATACAGCATAAGGCTGCAAAAGCTAAAAGTTTGGTGCAGCACATCCAAACAACCCTCTTTTTTTTCAGATGCATTTAGCTTGTTTTAATAAACTGCTGGCTTCATCTTTAATGCTAGATTAAGTGTTTTGATCTGTACCTTAGTGAAGTTCTGCAGATCTATGGTGAAATCTTAAGTGGTAGAAAAATGGCATCTCTTCTGGCCAATATATTTAATACTTAAAATAATCTGCTTTTTGGTACATCCATCACTCTGCAGATTTGGTGATAATTTCAAAGTCCATAGCTTAAGTTAGAACTGATTGCATTTTATTATGTTTACCTTTTTTTGTCTTTAAAAAATAAATCAGGATACAGCAAAGAATAAACAAATACCAATCAACTTTTAAGAACAGATTTATTTTTTTAAATAAGAGATCATGACTAGTTGCTTTTTAAAATTGTGTTGATCACTTCAGAAAGTATGGAAGTATTGTAGATGCTAAATAAACTGATGTGTATTTAGAAGAATCACCTCTAGATGCATTTGTAAAAGCAGTAATTTATTATTACAAAAATACTTTAAGAGCAGAGAAGTACTGGGAAATGAAGCAGTTGTGTTATTAGCTAGTTTGTTAAACATGCATGAGAAAACATCTAATGTTTAGGAGGTAGTTTCCCCACAGAAAGAAAAAGGAATTACAGAATTCCCAAGATCAAAATAAAACTAATTCAAGTAAGTTGCTTTATGGGAGTCCTGAGTCAAAGGAAACATCTGGTCCTGCGCCTTCTTAGCAGGACATGTGGTACATACTGCCGAGATGTCATCCATGAGAGGCCAGGAGTATGGTTGGAAAAGCAGCATTAGCTTTGCTATCTAAAAAGGGCATCTCATTTATACAGGAGTTATAAAAATGTGTATTGGTTAGAAAGGTCCTCTTTCTTTTACCTGAAAACAGCTGAGGTTGGGAGGGTTATTGAACAAGACAAATATGCTCCAGCTGCTTTGATTTTTCTCAGCTTGGAAAAATTTTAAAGCAGTTGATAACTGTTTTCAGAATAATGATCCAAAAAGCCTTTTATGTGCATAGTGATGGGAAATCATCATGTTGTAGCTTTGACCAGGCGTTAATTTTTCTTTTCCAGCATGAATTTACATCATTAAGGAAAGCACTACAAAAATAAGTGAATTTTTGAACCCTGCAGGTAGTGCTTTGTATACTGACAGTCACCAAATAAATCCTTTAAGAGAAACACATAAAATATGGTTAAACAAATCCACCTCTCCTTCCAAGAGCTTTTTCGCAAAGTGGTTTAGGAATTGCTGTGCCTGTGTGGGGAGAGCACACAGGTTTTTTTTCTCCTCCTTTGCACAGGAGAATATTCAAAAGCACTTTTTGTTGTTTTGTGAATAACCGTATTAAAAGGGGAGGAAGAGATGTTATCTGTCAGACCCTTTTAGTGTCATAGTACCTAACTTTGTATAGCCCATACAGAGGACTGCCAGGGATGCTTTTTTGGATCCTCTTGGAGTGCGGCTTTTCTTTTCAAGCCTCTGCGTAATGGACTCTTAATCCCCGGTATGCTTCCTACCCCGGCAGAGATGTCTTTAGCCCAGCATTCATTTTGTTTACCCTTTTTTAAACTAAAAATCTCACAAGGCAAAACCCAGAATCCACGAAAGACCTATGAGATATTTGTGAAATGGGCCATGACTGCTTATAATTTGTAGGAATAATTACAGCATGTAAGGAAGTCTGCATTTATTAGCAGCAGTGATGAAGCATGTTGTTAAGCACACAGTGTGTCACCAAAGCAGCAGGCTGCCGGGAGCCCAGAATGGCTTTCATTGTTAATTTGGAGCAGAAACACTGAAGCATATCCTGAGAAGGATGCTAATGAAGGGACTGCCAGTAGTAAAATCCTAGTGACCTTTGTGCTTTGTGCTAATTTCTATTCCCCCTCCCTTCCCCCTTCTCCTTTCCCCCTGAGCTGCTATCTGGCCAGTTAGCCCATGAATTTCGAGGTACAGTAGGAGTGTTGTCCGTGCCAGGGTGAGCTCCACGTGCCTCCCCCACTTCCACTCAAATCACAGCAGATTAAAGAGGCTTTTGTTGAAATATAACAGACAGACACATAGAGCCAGGGTTCAAATTAACTGATTATAAATCACTAGTTAGTCCGAGAAGCCAAATCTAGAGCTGGCTAATGATTTGAAATTACTAGCCAATTGTTAAATTAATCCCCTGTTTTAAAGCAACTGGGAAATGTTTGACAGCTGCAAAGAAATAAATATTTATGTGTTTTCTGTAGGACCCATGCTCTGCAGGGCTAGTTCAGGACATGTGCATCAAGAGGCAAAGGAGATACGGTAGAGCTGACC
Source organism: Athene cunicularia (assembly GCF_003259725.1). NCBI lineage: Eukaryota > Metazoa > Chordata > Aves > Strigiformes > Strigidae > Athene > Athene cunicularia. Next base: position 6,852,415 of record NW_020799125.1, read on the forward strand.
TAGATACAAGAGCTGTGGCACAGAAGAAAATGAGCCTGGTTTTTAAGATGGGTCCAGTGTACTTACAGCTTCCAGGTCTTGACTCGAGAGTTGAACTTTAAATTTTCAAACACCAAAAGAGAAGGAGTCAGGAGTTAATGGTTCCCTGTTGTAATTTTCCTGTTCTTGCCTGATGCCAAAAGTAATGTTGAATTCCTGGGTTAAGCGTTACAAAAAACAGTTTAAGGGCTTGTTTCAGAGTTGTCACTAAAGAGGGAGCAGGGAGTTTCTGCATCCAGGGCTGAGATCTGGAGCTGTTAGATGAGAGGGTAAGGATTGGCCAGTGTTGCCTAATTCTTGTGATGGAAACATCACCCATTTTCTCCAGAATAGTGAAGTGGAAGGAGGGGAAGTAAGGAACGTTGCACAGCGCCCACAAACTCTCCTGCTGCTGCTCTAATGCACTGGTCTCTTTCCTTTGCAGGGACTGTGAAGGTGAAGAGCTCCAATATACAAGTAGGCGACCTCATCATTGTTGAAAAGGTTAGCCTTTATGTGTAATGTACTTTTTTTTTTTTGGCAAGACCATAGAAAATGAGATATTTTAAGTCATATTTGTTTTACAGTAGGCTTAGAATGTCAAGTGTTGAACACTAGTTACAATATTTAACCACTTTTCAGGGTTCCTTCACCCCACCAGAACAGCATCATCATCTTTACAAATGAGAACAAATCTGTAGATATGCACCTCTAACCTAATTTTTCCACTTGTACTATAGCAAGATAAAAAGCCTCCCTGGTCCTGTCTCTACTGTTGGACACAGGTTAAATACCTGATACTAATGCAACATCCAAATGTTGCTTTGGGTGTAAACAACAAAAGTATTGGGAGACACAGTGATCCATTTGTAGGCACTGGTATGTACAGGTATATTTTCCCCTTTATACAATCATGTGTGTGTTTTTAATCCACTGATTTTTTTTTTTTTTTTTTTTTCCCCCACGTACTCTTTGTGCAAGTAGCTGTGACTTCTAAAACCATTAGTATGAAAATATTCAGTACAAAAAAGAGAAAAATGGTAGCTGTAGATTCCAGATACATGCTTTCTTCTAGCATGGGACTTCTTGAAAGGAAACCAGCATTAGTTTAAAATTTCTTCATACTTCTAGAATTACTCACTAGCCCTTTTGTAAACCTACCCATTGGTGGGTCTGGTCAGTGGGAGCTGGCACCAGTTATTATTCTGCACTTGGAATTCTACAGGGAAGTGAGTTCAGGATTCAAAGCAAAAAGAATAGCAAGCTTCAGTCTGACAAAGAAATCCTCTTTCTCCTCCATATCCCCTTTGCTTGTTATGGTGGGGCTGTGGAAGGCGGCTGCACACGCGTGCAGGGCTGTATGCACAATAATAGCCTTTCTTCTCCTAACAGAACCAGCGGGTCCCTGCTGACATGATCTTCCTGAGGACGTCGGAGAAGAATGGTAAACATCTGGAACCAATTGTCAAAATAGCCATTAACCTTTCACTGGTTGTTTAGAGAAAATTATCTTTTCGAAACGTGAAAGAAATAGATAATAGCAAAATTTTTGAGAGACAGAAAATTCAAATGCATTTATGGCCCGCCACTTCTTGGGATGTTATACTCTTTTTGTTTGCTAGTCAAAGAATGTAAGTAGTTGAATCCAGGGTAAATGGATCTGGTTGCGTAACAGTTTGAGTTTTAGATGTAAATTATTTTACTTGCTCTTCAGGTTTGTTTTGTTAAGTGTGGGATAAGGAAATGTTTGATCAGAAGGATTAGAAAACATAAAACCTAATGAGAACGTTTCAAATGTCTTAAAGATACAGTGCAGAGTCTCACTGTATTTGGGACTAGTGGAAGGAAATGAATGTGTGATGCAAGAATATAAGAATTATGTTATTAACAAATTCTACTTGAAATCAGTTACTGTCTCCAAAGAAAGAAGGGTGTCCTAGATAGGAAGCCATTTCACGGGTTATAGATGTACCTAAGACAGATCTGGAAAGAGCACTGACTGGTGTTGAAAATCCACAGGGTCTTGCTTCCTTCGCACTGACCAGCTGGATGGTGAGACAGACTGGAAACTGCGGCTACCTGTTACCTGTACTCAGAGGCTGCCAACTGCTTCTGTAAGCTGCCTTCATACAAAATACTGTACTTGGTAAACACAGGTATCTGTTTTACCTGAGAAATGTTCAGGTGCCTCAGTTAATGGGCTGTTTTGAGAAGCAGGTTAATGCAGCATTGTTCTGCACAGGGCTCAGTGCATGCTACAGATTAGCTTTGGCAGTAAAGAGTATAAGGGTAAACCAGCTCTTCCTAAGCCCCAGGCATGATTTCAGGTAAGTTGAAGCTAGGTGTCTGCTGCACGGCTGTCACCCAGAGCTGTGTAGACAGGCACTGGGGTTGGCAGCTAGAGATGACCTTGCAGCAGGAGGTGGCTAATGGTAGGATGCTTCTATTTTCTTTTTCCTCTCCAGAAGCCACTGCAGTAACTTACTGCAGGACAGGTACCCTTGGTTGGTGGTACTTTTCAAATGTTCCCTTTCAATTCCTTGTACTGCAGTATGTTCAGAGGCACAATTGATGCATTTTAATGAAATGGCTTCAGAGGCCATTAAGTTTTCATTGCTCACCTTTATGAAAGGAGGAGTGTCACCATGGAAGCTGTACTGTATGATCTAAAATAATATAATCTCCATCAAATGTGCTGTTTTCCCAGAATCTCTAGCTAAAGTAGTTCATGTGTTGTGTTTTTTAAAAGAAAAAGAAGGGGAAATCAGAATACCTGCTTTATTTATGTTCTATCTGTAAAAAGTGCAAGAAGGTTGTTTTATACAAAGGCTTTGAAGCAAGGCATTCCCTCCATGGAGTTCATGCATGTGTAGGAGTCAGCAATGAAAACACTGCAGAATTGGTGAATCTTGTCATCACAGAACTCTTCCTAGTGACACTGGCATCTTGAACTAAATATTGAGCGATAGGGTGTTCTTGGTTACTGTAAAAGACTTGTCCAAACCTTGTTTGCTGTGAAGAAATAAGTGTCTTAGGCTGTCTTGATTATTCAGGCTGAAATTTCTTTTATGGGGCACCAACATCTCAGTAACTCCCAGGAGTCTCTCAGGTTGCAGTTCAAGAGGTACCCTTCAGTGAAGCTGGTACACCAATTGTATTTTGTCTTAGGCAGTTGGGCTCCAGTAAGTAACATCATTTAGTGATAATCTTAACGTGGTAAGTAGCTCTTGCTCAAAGTGTTTTGGTAGAAACATTATTAAAATGTGTTTGTTAACTGTCTGTCAAAACATATCTGTTCTATAGGACCTACTGCAAATCCGATCCTATGTATATGCAGAAGAACCCAGTATTGATATACATAACTTTGTGGGGACCTTCACAAGGGTGAGTCTTGCTGACATATGCTTGAAATCATATGTGGAGTGTTTGTTATGCAAACCTTCTGAATGCTACCAGAGTGCCAGAGTTTTTCAGGAGAAATAGTGAAGTCTGTCTTGTCATTAATTATCTCTTCTTTCTTCTTTTTTTTTCCCTTCATAAAATCCATGAAATAAATCTGAAACAAAAATAGAGTTATTAAAGCTTTGACTTGGAGACAATGTCATAGGCTGTTTGGGATTAAGGACTTTACTCTGAAGCTATTAGATCTGAACATTCAGATGGAGATTGGTAATTATGAGTTCATGGTGCATGTTCAGAAGAAAACCTGGACCACCATGGGCTTTGTAGATTAAAATCCTTTAGTTGTGAAAAGACAGGGCATCTTAGCTAGATCAAGCAATAGCAGTTGTAATTCTGAGTCAGTTGTTTTTTTGCCTCCAATTGCATGCAACCTATGTGAACTCAGTTATATCTGCCCCCTTACTTCAGAGGGCAGCAGCTCAGAGCCACTGTGAAATATCACCATTAAAAAAAATATTTATCTCTTGACTTGTTGGGAAGATGCATTGCCTACTTGGAGCAAAAGGTTGGGGTTTTTTCCCTTCAGTGGGATTACAAAAACTTTGAGAGATTCATCTAACACCCTTGGTGAGTTTTCAGAGGACAAAAGGGTTTGTAATAAATAGAAGACAGTTACAGCTTTTTAGAAGTTGTCTGCTGATATTTTAGTTCAAAATTGTAGGTTTTGCCCTTCTTATGTGGCACGGTTTAATCTGGTTTAGTAGTGCTGGCATGGAAGAAGAGTTTGAGTGGCTTGGGAAGACAGTTTTTGTACAAAACCTGCACTGACATTAATTTACTTTCTCATGCAAAGGTACAATTGGGTAGAATTAATCTTTTGGTGCCTAAGAGGAACCACACTTTCTTGTAACTGTTCTCTGGTGCGTATCAGACAACTTTCCAGGCATCACTGAGCAGTCCAGCCAGGTTCTCAGTGAGATTTTACAGTAGCAGGAGAAATGCTATTAATCTGCATGAGCCAAGTGAGGGAACGTTTTCCTGTAGCCCCTGGAGAGCTGCTGAAAAATCCCTTTCTCGTTCATGATTCCTGGGGGACTTCAGCAGGCAGAGGTATCTTAATAGATATTTTTTTTCTGCTCCACTGAAACAAAGTGCTCATGTTCTTAATCCAAGCAGAGATTTACCTGGGTTTTTGAAAATCCCCTGTTTTATCAAGAAGCCCTTTACCAACGCTCCCTGTGCCCCTCTCCAGAGATCTCTGTGTAACTCTTCCATCCACTGGCCTTTTACACTGCTGACAGGTTTTTTTGGTTTCTATGCTGTTGTAGGAGGACAGTGACCCTCCAGTGAATGAAAGTTTAAGCATAGAAAACACACTATGGGCCAGCACAGTGATTGCATCAGGTAAGATGGAGGCATGTGTAATTTCTTTTTTTTTTTAAAGGGAATATGTTAACAATTTTTAAAGGTCTTTTTGTAATGGAATAATAATCTCTGTCAGTTGGAGAAATTAGCAGTTGGAATGAGGTTTCCCACTTGTCCTAACACCTCTGGGGAGCTGAGCTGACATCTAATTGCCTCTTGGACATTCCTAGATGAGAAAGAACTGGAGTGGCCTTTGGGCACTTCTTTAGCATCTAGGACCAGAATAGCACTTAATTGCTCTCTGCATTGACATCCTAATCTGTAACAGAAATGGTGTCAAATAGATTCTGGTAACAGAAGCTAAGATGAAAGATTTCCAGGTAAGTGCTTCCATTGAGTTAGTCTTATATACTTTCAGAAAGGAAAAAAAAAAATTCTTTGACAGATTTTGGTTTATATATACAATAAGCTCCCAAGGCCTGAGATTAATCAATGCCCTCTTGTAGAGGCTTGTCAAAGTAAAAGCCTTGTTCCTCTCCTGTCCAGCATGCATGCAGGGTTTACAGGGTGGTAGCTGCAGGAGAATGAAATTCTGTTCTGGAATTAAAGTTGTTGAATGGAGAGACTTCACAGTGCAGTACTGTGAATTAATAATGGATTTAATAATAATGGAAAGGAACATGAGCTTCTAAAGAATTTATTTTTTTCTGAAGCACTGAAAAGATTTTGATTTGCTCTTTTAAAAGCAGAAAACTGTGAATAAATTTTATTCCTGTATGTTTCTATCCAAGAATAGATTTTATTCCTGTATGTTTCTCTGACTCTTCTTTGAAATGTATTACAGTGTTGTCACAGTGCTGTGACCAAGGGATCATAATAAACTAGTTGTCCAAATACAATTTAATCAAGTAAATTATGTTTATAGATTAGTAACTACCATGCAGTAGGTAACCTACCTTCCTCCCCTCTGAGTGCAGACACATGTAGTCAGTCTGGCAGCTTCAGATACCCATCAGGCTGCCTCATGAATGAGTCTCAGCTCATCCTGCTTTTGAACAAAATAGAGAAATGGAAAGCTGTTTTCCTTGTGATTCTGTCCTGTATGGCTACTGTCCCTGCAGCAGCCTTTCCCAGAGGGACTTGCTTGCCTCCTGTATTGAAGCTTTAATTTGTACCAGCTCTTGAACCAGTGCAGATCTCACACTGCCTTGGCTGAGCCTAACGTGGGGTGTGGGTGTGTGTCACAGTGAATAGTCCTACTGAAATCAGAGGGAGATGCTCTCCTGCCCTCAGCATGCCTGCAGCCAGCGCCTGCTGATGGTAAAGGCTTTTCCTTTGCTGCACATTCAGCTCTGTGTAGTCTACATGTGGGTGCAGACAGTTTTCCCCAAAGGAGGGCAGAGCGCACACTCTACTCCACCTGGTCACTACTCCAGTGTTGTTCAGAAGTCCTGCGTGGTCTTGGTGTCTGTATCAAGGCATGCAACAACCTCCTGTCTGCCCAAATGAACCTACTGTTTGAATCTAATCCGCCTTTCTGGATAAGTTATTTGTAGATAGACATCTTTGTGAGTTCAGTTAATAGGAATAACGTTTGCAAATATTTTCATCATTTCAAATGGTTTATGCACTGGAGTCTGTTTTGAATGGCCATAAAACAACTGGAGTTAGAAACACACTTTTAATACATATCAGTCTGCCTTCAAGCTGTTTTCTAGCCCTGACAGGTTTCCACTCTCATTTTGACTGACTTGATCAATATAATACTTGGGTTTGTTTCTCCTATGGCAATAATAAATAGCATGTTGTAGGTTATTTCTGTTAAGAAAAAATGGGGATATTATTTTTCTTCCTCTGGAAGTGAAAGCTGTCAAGTTGTAGTGATGCCATCTCACTAGGGCAGCCTTTGCTTGTAAAATGGAGCAGAGCTATGTGGCTTTCTCCATCTGCTGTAGTAGGAATAGGTCTGACTCTGACTGTTTGTGGTTGATTTGGAGTAGCTGTGCCATCTGCTGATATGAATTGTGATGATCTTACCACCACCTGCCATCTGGCTCCAGTGATTTGTTGTTTTTCAGTGGTTTTGTTGGTTTTTGTTGTTTGTTTTTTTTTTTTTTAAAAGGAATGTTTCCCAGCATATTTTTAGAAACCACCTCTTTTGAATCAGTCTTATTTAAAAATACTTCACTTGCAGCTTGTTAAAACTTTGATCGTTAATGGGAGCAGGGGAAAATCAGAGTATAAAATGGCAATGTATTTGCAGCAGTGCTTTTTTTTCAGTGTTGTTTTTCTCCGTTTTTACAGACCCCTAAAATTTTCTAGTAAAATATTAGACCTTGGCAATAGCAGCTTTTAAACTCTTGATGGTACATGGCTTTTTCTTTATGGCTTTCTGCAAAGTCTTTAAAAGAAATCTGTAGAAACCCAGTAATTTATGGTGTTAACTGTATTATGTTTCTGTTAGAAGAAAAGGGAGAACTTTGTTGCTCTCAGCTCTTTAGCAACTGTGGGACATAGCATTAAAATACACTGATGGGCTCCCAGCAGCTCCATCTGTTACAGCAAGGTAGGAGTTGGTATGATTTCGCCTTTTGGTGGGAACAGCAATTAGACAAATATTTAAAATAAAATGTAGATTTTAAAATAAGGTAATTCTGTCTTTGAAAACTGTTGGAATTAATTTGTTTTACTCTGATTGTGGCAACCTTCACCAATAAAGAACTGTAGGCCAGAGCACTGTTTTAATTTTGACACAATGAAGGAACACTGTCTGGTGTAAGGCAAATTTACCCACACCTAAGTGGAATTCAAAGTGGTGGGAGGAAAACCAAGAAATCCTCCATCCTTAGCAACTTTTATAGTGGGGCAAGACAACTGCCATCAAAAGAGGGTCAGGGGAAGGTTGAGAGAGCAAAGCAGTTGACTTCTCTTCCCATACACATTAGTTGATGCAGTCTGTGATGCTGCATCAGGTCCAACCGTATCGGCAGTGTGGTTGTAGACTTTTTGTAGGATGTCTTCTGTTCAGAGTCTGTTTTTGTAGGTTTTACATTTTGGGTACTGGCTTTTTAAATTTCTGCTTGTTATTGCTTCTGAAATTAACCTGCTAAAAATTCTTTCCAACTATCAAGCCTTTCAATCCAGCAAGTGTTTTTGTAGAGAAAACAACTGGAGGTTGTTTTCCTTTGGCTGACACCTGCTCTGTTTTGTTTAGGTACCGTTGTGGGAGTTGTCCTCTACACTGGAAGGGAACTGCGCAGCGTGATGAATACTTCAAACCCAAGAAGTAAGGTATGGTGAGGAAATAGTCTTACAATAAATAAAAAGGGGCAGAAATTTATAATTTTTAAAGAAAATCCTTCCAAATGCTATATGTGCATGCTATAGGGATAACCTCATAGGAATAATGATTCATGTCTTCCAGTCTATGATTTAAGATAGTTACGTAGCAGAACCTATTTCTCCTTATGGTTTTTGTTCCTATTATACATGTGTCTTCTCACTTTAAGATTGGCAAACCTGTTTTTTTTTTTTGTATGGTTATAAGAAGATAGTCCCAGTTAGAATAGGAAATCTCATTTTGCTTCATTCTTCTGTTATAGCAAAGCTAAGACATGGTGCAGGGATGTTTATACTGTTTGCAGCTTTTTGGCAGCATGGGTCCTCTGACACCCCTTTATGCATTGCTTAGCTTCCAAAGGATGGAAGTCTTATATAATAAGATGGCAACAGTATTGCTTATACATTTAAATATGTTTGTAGTCTTTTAAAAGAGAAGTTGACTAGTGGGGAATGGCAGTTCGGATATGGCAGTTCATTCCCTTTGTGAATACTACATTGAGCTAACATCTTCATTTGTGTTCTTGAAATGTCTTTTATTTCTTTAGATTGGTCTTTTTGATTTGGAAGTGAACTGTCTTACCAAGATCCTGTTTGGGGCTCTTGTGGTGGTTTCGCTTGTCATGGTGGCCCTTCAGCACTTTGCTGGCCGTTGGTATCTCCAGATCATAAGATTTCTTCTTCTGTTCTCAAACATCATTCCCATTAGGTAAGATGATTGCTAATTCTTGTCAGCAGAAAACTGCTTGCTTTGTGTCCTCCTCCATGCTTCTAGTATGAACAAGCACATAAACCCCTCATTTGACAACTGAGCAAATCTAGAAATAGAAATTAAATTACTGTTAGAACACAAGAATTGCTTTGCTGTTTCTGCTGAATTTGTTCAATGTATTCACCTGTTCACTGACTTGAACTCATGGATTAGTCATTTAAGACCCCTTCTCTCAGTTTGGGCTATCTGGTTACTTTGATAAAAGTAGAGCAAAAAATGGAAAAGGAGGGTTATTTATACAGCATGGAGTGTAATAGGACCCAATTGCCTGTTAAGAGGGGACTGAAACTTTAATATTTAATTGTACTGTATTAATAAGTGGATTGCTACTTTCAATGTAGGTCTGGGATTCATTTCAGTTCCATTTTTAACCTGCTGTCTGCATATCAGTCACGCTGTCCTTACTTGTCTGTGTCCATCTTCCCCGCAAATTATGTCTATTCTTCTCAGTGTAATTGTACCTCTGAATTACAGTACCGCTGCAGCAATACACAGTCCTTCTCGCAGTTTGCCACCTGGCCAGTGGTTTGAATATACATCTCCCAAAAAGACCTTTATTGGCAGCTCAAACTCAGTGTAGATGTGTCCTTCTTTCACTGCACTGTGGCAGTTCACAATGAATTTTTTCCAAAGTTTTAACTGGTGATATGTTTTCTTTCCCTTTTTTCCTTCCTCCTGCATAGTTTACGTGTGAATCTGGACATGGGGAAAATTGTCTACAGCTGGGTGATCCGCAGAGATTCCAAAATTCCTGGGACTGTGGTCCGGTCCAGCACTATTCCTGAGCAGCTGGGGAGGATATCCTATTTGCTTACAGACAAAACAGGTATTTATGTAGAAAATGCAGTTTTGTTTCATAGTATGTTTTTGTTTGGATTTTGTTACATTTTTGGCCAGCCAGAGAGTATAATGTAAGATTTCTTTGGACTAGAAGAAATACGCATTTCCTATCACTTTGACAATACGATTTAATCAGGTTTTGAAAAAAAAAAATCGTCTTTTTTGTTCTGAACACACCATAAGTAAGATAGGAGTATCATGCTAATTTAAAGAATGCTTAAAGTATGCTATTAAACCAAAAGCTGAGGGTAAGAATAAAATTAAAAGCAACTTTTTAGAGTTAGTTTTCAAAGCCAGATGAAGATAGCTTACATGTATAGGCAGAAACATACCACCAGTCTGTCTGCCACTGTCCTTACACTTTTAAAATTGAGCTTGAATTCAGAAGACCTAAGTGGTAATGAAAAGCTTGGTCTGATGTAAAATCCTGGTCCTACTGAAGTTTTTCCAGTTTTCTTTGGTTCCAGCAGGACTAGAATTATGCTTGCAGCTCTTGCTGACATTGACTTTGGGATGAATCTTATTTACTGGCACAGTAATGTGCACCAGTACTTCCCAGGAGAATCAGCCCTCAGGTTTGTTAATATTGTCTTTTGCTGGCCTCAGCCTGTGCTAAGAGCCTGGTGCAGTCACTGATTCAACTTCTGTCCCAGTTTCTCTTGAATTTGGGGTAGAACAAGGGTGAGAATCTGTGATGGGGAATAGGTATGTTCGTTGCCACTCCATGTCTGGTGCTGCTTCTCTTACAGGAACTCTTACACAGAACGAGATGGTCTTCAAACGACTTCACCTGGGAACAGTAGCTTATGGCCTGGACTCCATGGATGAAGTGCAGAGCCACATATTCAGTATATACACACAGGTAGAATTAAGTTGCATTACTTAACTCTTTGTTCACAAAACAGTTTTTTATGTCACTGGTCTAACGGTGAATTAATATGGCAGGGATCTGCTTATTAACTATCGCTTTTTGTTAAAGTCTGAAGGTCACTGGAAGCTTAATACATAACTATTATCATGATTGCATATTACATTTGTAGATTGTTTCACATCCACCAATCTTTAGCTAACAGCACATGCGTGGATCTGCAAGAGTGACTGCATGTGCCTGTGTCTTGTTACTGAGGTCTAACTGTAAAATAGCATGCTTTTATTTAGATATTCACCACGTACAGTGACCACAGCATTTGCTTTGAAAAATTGGACCTGGGTGATGTTTAGTGGATCAAGTTGCTGTTTGAAATGCTGTGTACTGGAGCTATAATAAAGGAAGAGGAATCATCAGTACTCAGTAAGCAGTAACAGAGAACAGTGTACCAGTATTGCTGCTTTAGGCCTGATGGTTAAAAAAGAAAATGGTAAAAGTGGGATTCTTTCACTAATGCACCAGTGATCTTGAATAGTGCATGACTGACATCTGCTTTGAGAACTGTTTACACCTGAAGAAGGCAGCAAAGTCAACATGTAAAGTATAGAACAGGAAAATCCTGTTTTGGGAAGTCTCTCCCTTGCATTCCTCTTTCAGTATCACTGGATAAGCCAGCATCTAAAAAGCCTTCTTGTCTGTTCTTAGACTTTTATTTCAGTTTTGTATGATAACCAGGTAATGCCATGTGACTTGTCTGGGCCAGCAAACTGTATTCCTTAGCATATTACAATGGACAAGATACGTATGAATTGAAACTTCATATAGATATGTGCACTTCCGTTGTGGATGTGGGAGGGATGAGGTTTTAGTTAAAAAAAATTACTACCTTTAAGAAAAAAAAAAAATCAACTATCAGTGGCTGATGTTCCAGCCACCCCTCTGAGTGGTACTTGTAAAAGATTTAAGAATTGGCGCTAATTCTGTGATCATGGAAGCATTATTTTTCATTTTCTGTTAGTAACTATTCTCTCAACTTCAGCTAGGCATAACTTTTTTGTGACTTACAATTAGACTTTTTTTCATTTGTACAATGTGATTCCAGAGATGCAATCTACAGACATTAGCGACGGGTTACAACTCCTGTTGTACGTCAGGCATTTTCATTTCTCAATAGTTGTGGAGTTGCTTCATGCAGAAACTGCAGAAGTTGTTTCAAAGTGCCCCTGCTTTTCCTTGAGCATGCATACCCAATGCAGTGAACTGGGCTTTTCACATCACAGTGTTTTTGCTTTACTCTAGAGATTTTAGACTGAAGTACACTTTCTATACCCCAC
>NW_020799125.1:6864402-6904702 GCF_003259725.1 Athene cunicularia
AGAAAATGGTAAGAGTGAAATGTGAAGCCAGCATTCTTGCCTGGAAAAAGGCATCATGTATTATAAATGGGCTTTTTATTTTTGGATTTTGATCATGGTGGTAAAGACACACAGCATGTTTCCTTGACCTCAGTAATCTGTCTGGTGGCATAGCTCTTCCGTGGGCAGACTGTCAAGCTACAATGTGCTTTTAACTAAGCATATGATAGTTGATAAATACCTGGTATTTTGGGCAATTACCTTTTTCACTGTCTTGTGTCTCAGGTAACTTGTAACTTCTCTAGCCACCTTTCTCTTGCCCTCCTCTGCTTTCACAGCTGTCTTAGCATCTAGTTCTTCTTTTGGTGTTGAGACCCTTAAATGACTGAACTGTACTTAAACAAAACAACCCACCAAAACCAAACCCAAAACTCAGACTTCAGATCTATTTGCCCTCATTTTGTACTCAATCTCCAGAGAAAACTAGACTACTGGTTAATTATTTGCTAAAGTATTCAATATTTGTCAAGAACGTTTGGGTGACTGACTAGTCCTATATGTGACTAGTGCTTTATGTCAATCTAAATGCACTTCAGCTGTTGTTTGATTTGGTTAAAGCCTGTTGCAACAGTACTGATGAGCAGCAATGCTAAATTTGAAGAGTGTGGAAAACAGCATGTGAAATTCCATGGTATTGTAATGGTAAAGGATATGTCTCATAAAATGTTTATAATTACCAAGTGAGATTCCTCGTAATGAGAAGCATTTGCTGGCAATGATTCATTTTGAACTGTAGTTCTTATTCTTTGCTCTTATTTTTACCATGTTGTGGCCTTTGACCTGGAAGTGAAACTTTTGTCCTCTTGACACTAAAGGTTAACAGAGCAGGAAACTAGTTCACTGTGTGTCCCTTCTTCAACCACGATAATTTAGTAATTGTGCAATTATCTGAAGACTCCCATTCTGATACTAAAAATAGTATTAAAAATTAAATGAATGTAATTAAGATTTTCTAGGTCCATACGAGTCATCTGTTTTCTGTTTTTGGCAATTATATTCTCTTGCACATGAAACCCAATTGACTCTGAGTTTTCAAAGCCAATGATTGTGGAGCAAAAGTGGTTTCACTGAGTCTTTGGTCTTTTCACCAGTTGGTGTTTGGTGGATCTGCAGCAAAGGGTCTTTTTCTCAATGTACTCTTCCTAAAACTTAGGTAAAACTTTTGGGGCACTTTCCTCCAGCAGTAACAATGATAAAGAAGTTGCATTATGCTGGGGTGTGCTCCCAGTGATGGTCTGAGTTAGGGTGTATGAAGAGTGTGTCTCATTCCTGGAGACAGAATAATCTGCACAGCTGCTACATACATGGTCTTCACTGGAGTAAGAGCTTAATTAAAATTTTTTTTCCCCGAAGTAGGACTTTATTCTTCTTTCTTTTTTTATAAGCAATCTCAGGACCCACCCGCTGTGAAGGGCCTTACCTTAGCCACCAAGGTGCGTAAAACCATGAGCAGCCGAGTGCACGAGGCAGTGAAGGCAATCGCGCTGTGCCACAACGTGACACCAGTGTATGAGTCCAACGGGGTGACGGACCAGGCTGAGGCCGAGAGACACTACGAGGACTCCTGCAGGGTGTACCAGGCCTCCAGTCCTGATGAGGTTGGTATCCATTTGGGTATAAGAAAGTACAAACATGACCTTGCTTGCTGAAAAAAAAACCCCAAAACATTTGGTGAAAGTATTCCAGTCTAGTGAAGGGGATAATATTTTAATGCATTGATAACCCATAAATAGACCGTAAGTGCCTTCTCAGCTGATACACTTCAGCCAAATCTGCCTCTCTGCCTGAAGCTGTAGAGCTACATGGTGGCTACCATCTGGCTGTTGTATCAGCCTCTGCATCACAGAGTTTTGCTCATGTTTCTACGCCTTTTTGTCCAGGATATATTTTGCAATTCAATCCCATAAGTCCCTTTGACCACATTTGGTAAATTATAGGCAATCTTGTCTCGTTTGGGGGATGATCACTTGTTGGGAGGGGGTTAGAGCACTCCCACAAGTCAGCTTGTCCCTGATCAGCAAGATGTTTGAACTTCCAGGCCAAGTGAAAAGTTGTAAATCATTCTGGGTGGCACTGCTAACATCCCTTCCCATACGGGTGGGACAGACCTGGAGCCCGAGTTAATTCTGCAGTGAAGTGTTCAAGAGTTTTTCTCAGAGCAAAACTGCGCCCTGCCAGTTCTCTGTCAGCACACAGTCCAGCCAGGGCTATGCAGTGTGGTACAGTAGAGGGAAACTTTACAGCTCTTCAGAGACTTGCTGAGACTTCTACACTGAACACCTGAGAGATCAGGTCCAATACAGGACTTAGAATTAAAGTGCTCTGATTGCCACCCTCTGCAAAGTCTGGAAAATCCAATTAGTGTTGTTTCCTTCTGTGACAAAGACAGGAGGAATAAAATATGGTTTCATATATTGGTTATGCTTCTCGGATACATCTTCTGTAGTGCAACCAAGGTAAAACAATTTGGTTTGTATTAATTTGTACAATTACACTTGCTCTGTGCCATTGAAAGAGACTGAAGTTTGAAACTTCCTGTAAGAAACCTACTGACAATATGAGATCATATCACCCATCTGACTACATTTGAAGGGTTCTTCCATTTATTGGCCCAAATAAAACAGATTTGCCTCTGATAATAGCCTTTTCACCTTTGACATCGGAAGAGAAGCTGACTTTCCTCATTGTCAGTGGTGAGACATTGTTTGCATAGAAATAAATGTATTCGTTAGAAGCCCAGCTATGTGAAGATTTTGATTCTTGCATGTATTACTGAAAGATTGGCACACAGGATTAGTTTCCACATTTCAGGTACATTCAAAATATTCCCTATAGTGTTTTTCATCCCAATTCATTAATTTCATATAATGTGTTCTTGTCTGTACTATACAAAAGATGCATCTTTATTTTCCTCCCTCCTTCACTGATGAGCCTACAGTGACAGCAAGCACTCCTCCCTGGCTTTGGAGCTGGTGAGCAGAGTGCACGTGTCCTCTTCCACCACATCATTGAGATCCAGGTTTTGCTTACCTGCTTTTCTCCTCTGTGTGGCTCTTGCCTGAAAAGACAGCTTACAGAAAGCAACTGCCCTTGGGTTGAAACCCATTCTGAATGATTTCCAGATGGTAATTTTTGTGATCTGCATTTAAGGTTGGTTGGTTGGTTGGTTTTTTGTTTTTTTTTCCCTAAAGCATTCACTGGCTATTTTTGCAAAGATCCACTGTTTATTTACATATATACTATGGTATATAGTGAAGTCAGTGATTTTTCTTTTTGTTTTTCACTTTATACTGTTCTGTCTTTAAAATATTTATGCAGCAATTTGTCTCAAATACCCAAGAGATTATTGTTTGTTTGTTTTACTATAGCATGATAACTAATCCTTCCAAGATTATTATTTAAATTCTTTTTTTCCTTTTTTGTGGTATCTTAAGTAGAGAATTACAGCGGGTTCAGAAATCAGATATGCTTTGCTGCACTGAGGAAATCTTGTCTGTAGGTCTTAGATATACAAATATTGTTTAGACATGCTCTGTGTATGTCATACTAGATGGTACAAAACGCAGGATCAGCACAAGTCGAGTCCTTGAGAAGAGAGCGATGCTGTTAAATAACATTCCCTGTAGGGGAATAGCTTTGGACTCCTGTTAAAGCCAGCCTTTGAAATCCTATATCAATAAAATATTGCCATGGCAGGGAAGGTCAGTTTATGAAATGAGTACAAAAACTTGTATTCTCTTTACTTTAACAGCAAGGGTAATTTCTACCAGTTGGCATAGGATTCATTTCCTGTAACAGAAAGCAGGATTTCCTAAATTTGTTTCCTGTGCACGCTGCCATTTAGAAGTCTTGAAGTATCTTTATTCAGATATCAGTTACAGCCTTGGGGCTCTGCAAGCGTGTCAGTTGTAGCCATACAGTAACTAACAGGGGAAATGAAATAGATATAATCTGATCAGAGATAAGAGTGCCTGAGATTCCTGGGCAACCAGTCTTTAACCCTGACAACCCGCTGCAGCTGCCAGGACATGAAAGGGTGCACCGATCAATTGGTTTCTGCCTCTTGTCTGTCTGCCTAGGCAACCCTAAATGGGACATTTGTAGAGCAACTCATGGCACAGAAGGATCAATTTGTCTCTTTAGAATGAAATTTATTAGTCGATATTCACTTCAGTGGTGGCTCGGGTAATTTAATTGTCGGGAAGAGTAAAGTTTGTGCCGAGGTGCTGTAGCTGCTCTGCTTTGTAATGCTCAGATCTGTGTCTGGCTTGGCCTGGATGGAGCTGCAAAAGTCCTGGAGTGCAGTCAGAAACTTATTGATTTCCCCTCATCAGTGAGCATGGGCTGTCTTGAAGGTGTTTGAGGAGTTTCAAGCCTGCTTTTAATATTCTCTGTTTAAGCTGTAAACATATTTTTTTTTCTCTTGAATGTTTCTCATCTTTTCACTGTGACTGAAAGCACCTCTAGGTATCTGTTTGCCTAGTGCAGAGTAAACCTCTCCTGTCTTGCACTGCGTGGGAACATGCTCCCCATCCCAGGGTGCCCAGACTCTGCCAGAAGAGCCATTGGTGCTTTTGTTACCATCAGTGTTGTCTGCTGGTTCCGCAGCACTTCCCAGAGGCTGGGCCCATTGTGTTGGCTTGTTGAATGGGGACGGTAATTTCAATGCTTTTAGTACATCTGATAGAAACACTTCAAAATTATATCACTTTCTCGGTAATTATTCCTAAGTACTATAGAGGCAGGGAAATGGCATGTTCAAAGGGGTCAGCCCCACTTCCCCTCCGGTGCTGAATGCGGTTCACCTGGAGGGCCATTAAGGGCTGACAAGACCCATGCCTGCTCTGGAGCAGCATGGAAAAGAGGGTTTTCTTTCATTATTCTTCCCCTTCTATTGACGTACCTTTTTGTGGTCTAGGGGCCATCTGAAATGACTGGCATTGCACAGTGCAGTGCAGTTAGTTTGAAGTGTGTCACGTGCATGACGTAGCACCTCTGATGTGTTGCTCATCCATTTGTTCCTCTGTGCAAGGCTTTTCTTTCAGGAGGTTTGAATGCTTCCTGACATGGGATTTAAGTGAGATGCTGGCAAGGAAGGAGGGACTAAGTGTCTGTGAAAGAAAGTAGCAAAGGAGATGCTTCAACAGGCTGAGCTGAGAGCAGAGATCTGTCTGTATCCAGACATTTGCAGCTTACCAACACGGGCAAATCAACAGCCAGTGTCGCACACACTGAACATCATGTTACATCATGCTGTGAAAAATTCTTGATAATTATTTATTAACCAGAATATTAGAAGCCCAAGCTCCATCTCTGCTCTGGGAGACTGTTAGGAGGATTATCTGTCTGCACACTTTAATGCACCAAGGATGGCTTGAAGAAACTTTTGAAAAAGATAAGCTTGAAAGAGCCTTTGATTTGTTGTAATCTTTTTGTTGTAATCTTTGTGAGCAAGCCTGCAAAAACTTGCTATAATACTAAACCAAATATTGATTCAAATTGGTTTAAAGGTCTTTCAAGGCAAAGCCAATTCGACTAATTTTTTTTTTTTTAATCTGGAGATTTAAGACTACTTTATGAAAGGAAAAGTTTATTTTAGGTTGTCTTTTAAGCCTAATTGTGGATGAAAGGGAGCTGAGTTCACTGAAGATCCTCCAATTAGACCCAATTGTATCACTTCATCTAGTAAAATCTTGACTCAATACAACTATTTATAGGTTCCATTTTTATCTGTATCTTGTGCATGTGATTTCCCAAAGTAAATTCCATTTTTGTCTGAGGTATTTGTGGTCGCTTAAGGCAGTAAAGGCAGAACCTGAAAGGCACAAGGGATAATTAACCTTCAAGTCAGCAGCAATCATGTGCCCAGCACTCTCATGCCTTTGAAAATGTCACTGTAAAATACTTCCAGTATTTTGTGTCTGTTTGCAGAAAGTATCCCTTGATCCTTTCTGGAGGCCAGTGATATATGGGCTCATGTCAGCTGCTGCTCCCATCTGTTACTGCCAAGACAGCTTCTAGAGTTAAACCTCCGTATCTCAGCAGACTTGATCTTAGATGGATGTGTCATCTGAGGTGGGGATTCTGGGGGGATTGCCAGGGAAGCAAAATAAAGGCTTGTTCTTCAGTTTTGACTCTGGTTGTAATCTGGTGAAAGCTTGTAAAGAATTCAGTGTTGTAGGTCTTTAAATACTGGAAGAGGCAATCAAAATGATACCCACATAACTTCACTTAATGAGTTCTGGTGTGTACCTTGAAAAATCTAGTGTTTGTTTTGTGATTTTTTGTTTTGGGGTTTTTTTTTAATGTGTGGGCAGAGGGGATTCTCAGCGAAGAAGTGCCTGTGAGTCAGCCTTCAGCTGTCTTACTGATGAGTACAGAGGTTGAAAGTTGTTGAACTGTTACTACCGGAGTACAACACAGAGCTCGTTTTGTTTGTTTGCTGTATTAATATGAATTTTTAATGTGCTGTGCATTAGTATTTGTGTATTTGATATTGTAAATCCAGGGTGAATGTGTCGTTTTGAATTCTTGATTTCATAAACAGCAAACTGGGAAATAGCACATGAAAAAGTAAATGTGTGTCAAGAGATTTACCTGATGTACCCAAGCGGAGGTTTGGGCAGAGGGTGCCTGTGCCTGCCCTTGCTGAAGGGTTGTGCTTCAGGATGTGGCAGGTGAAGGCAGGGAGCCGACTCCTCCTGCTGCAAGACTGGACCAGCCTGGCATCTGAACGGGACGGGAGCTGGGCTACCCAAACCCCGCTGATGCTGTTAGTAAATTTAAAACTTAAGGGATAGCCCACTAGAAAGAGCCATATAGGAGCACCTGCATATATGAACGGATTCGTGCTGTAGCACCATTAATGACTAATGAACTTACTTGCAGCGCCCACCCCTATCCCTTCCCCTCCGGTGCTGCTCAGGGGAGGTGTGCCGTGGGCTGGTGGCCCTCACCGTGGCCTTCTCCCCTCAGGTGGCACTGGTACAGTGGACCGAGAGTGTGGGCTTAACGCTGGTCGGCAGAGACCAGTCCTCCGTGCAGCTGAGGACACCGGGTGGCCACATCCTGAACTTCACCATCCTCCAGATCTTTCCCTTCACTTACGAGAGCAAGCGCATGGGGATAATCGTTCGGGTAAGTGGCTTCGGGTAAGCTCCTGTGTCTTTGTGAATCTCCTGCTGGCACAAGGTGAAACATATAAAACATTTGCTCTCAGCTGTGCTGTTCTTCCTGGCTGGGTTTTGCACTTTCTTCTACCTCAGGCTGTAAGCTGGTTCTCTGTCTTGAGCTAATAGCATCTCACTGCCTGTTATGTTTGGTGTTACATCCTTTTGCTTGGTCATGTTTGGCACTAAGTCCTGTAGTGCCCTGGCACATCTTTAGTTTATTGATCTTTGCTCCCTTGCTTGAAGTAACGTAGGAGCCCAGGCTTCAGGCACCTGGGGGGTGTGTGTCTGTCCAGAAGTTCCTGTCCATGCCGCGGTCATGCTGGCAGAGCTGGGGGGGTGCTCTGTGGTGGACTGGAGCTGTGAGTCAGCCCAGGTCACAAGTGCTTTCCCCCATCGGGGTCAGCCAGCAGCAGGAACCCAAGCAGGTTCATGGGTCCAGCTTACGGGGCATCTCCAAAGCAGTTGTGGTGGTACAACAGGGGGTGATGGAGATGGGATGGAGGAGATCCTGGCATTATGCCACAACAAATAACTTTAGGATATTGTTAGTGGTTTTGTGAAAGTGCTCCCCAGATCTCTAGAGGCATCAAAAGTCCTTTCAGGCCCTGTGGAAGTACAGCACCACAGGAGGAAGCACTTGCAGCTGCAGGGAGCTGTGGAGACTTTTTAAAAATCTGTGTAACAGAGCCTGCAGCCATGCTGAGAACACAGTGTCATGAGCAGGGTTTGAAAATAGCTGAGTTAAGGTAAAAGGGTCCATTTGTTCAAGTACCTTTATCAGCAGCAGCAGGCACTGCACACACTAAATACGTGCCCAGTTGAAATTGTATGCATAGCTTCTGGGCTTATATACAAATACAATCTAAGATTGGACTCTCAGAAAAAATTACCTTAAAAAGAAAGAAGAAAGTGTGGGTGTTAAAAACAGTTGAGATCAGTTGTCACCATTATCATTGTTAGATTTTAAGATAGCGCTAGAGAATCAGCGTTAGTAAGATAGACGAACCCAGCTATGGTGGGACACTCCCATTTGCCTGCAAAGCAAACAAGGTGAAGCAGTCTGAATATTTCTTTTGGAGATAATTAAAACATCCTTGTTGTTTTTTACTGAGAGTACAGACAGTTAATTGTGACCAGGAATCTAAAACATGAATTTGAAAACTCTAATTCCAAGCAAGATATGATTTGCTGTATCATTTCATGGGATCTGCAGCTTTGTTATTTAGGGTGATGAGAATAGGTAAGATTGGTGGGTTTTTTCCTCTTTTTTTTTTTTTTTCCCTTTGCTTTTATTTTTTTATTCTTTTTTACTCCCATTTATTGGTTGGTAAAGCTGAGTTGCTGCATGCTTATTTTGGGGTATCTGGAAATAGGGTATAAAAATACCTGCCTCATGTATTTTAAATTACACAACAGTAGGAGGAGTACCCTTTGGCTTGGTTAGAAGCAGTTGGAATGAATATTTCACCCGTGGGCCTCTTCAATAGCAGATTCACTTGGTCTGCTTTATTGGCTGATGTTTGGTAGCTTCACAAATCTCAACTTCTCTGGACCCCTGTAAGAGCATAGCCTGTCAGAAATGGCACCGTGATGGGATGATATAAAATGGAGCAATGCAGTGTTTGTATTCAACAACAGCAAATGTTACACAGAACTTCAGTATTCCTGTTACCAAGAGATTCGGTGATAAAGGTGGAACTGTAATATGTGCATATGATTTTTTCAAAGCTGTGTTTAATGTGAATTGAAAATCATTAAAGCTCATGCAAATGATTTGTGTTATCCTACCTGAGTATCACAGAACCATAGAAAGGTTTAGGTTGGAAGAGACCTTAAAAATCACCTAATTCCAACCCCCTGCCCTGGGCAGAGACACCTCCCACTAGCCCAGGTTGCCCAAAGCCCCATCCAGCCTGGCCTTGAACCCTTCCAGGGAGGGGGCAGCCACAGCTTCTCTGGGCAACCTGTGCCAGTGTCTCACTGCTCTCATAGTAAAGTATTTTTTCCTTTTATCTAATCTAAACCTACCCTCTTACAGTTTAAAGCCCTTGTGCTGTCACTGCATGCCCTTGTAAAAGTCCCTCTCCGGCTTTCTCGTAGGTCCCTTTTAGGTACTGGAAGGCTGCTATAAGGTCTGGACCTGGATCTCCTGTTGCTCAGGGAACTGCTTTTAAGTTCTGGATCACACACCACAGTATGGTGTAGAGGGAACAAATCTGTTTAAGTACAACAAATGCAAATTCTTCAGATTATTTTTATAGTGAAAATGATGTGGAGACTTCAGGCAGCATTTTCAAGACCTAGAATAAAAATCAGACATGAAAGGAGGAGGACTGGAAAACCTCCCTCCTCATTGCTTTACTGTAAGTGCAAACTTTTGGTGAGATCCTGTTTTATCAAAGGTATAGGAAGTGGGCTAACCATTGAAGCCAGGATACACTTCATTAAATTGTGTTTATATGCTCAGCAGAGAAGTGGATGCCCTGAAATTATCTTATTTAAGTGGAAGGGCCCTCTTTTTCTTTTTTTTTTTTCCTTGATTTGAAGCTTACTCCTTTTAAATTATCTATTATCTACATTCCCCTCCCTTAGGAAGAAGTAGTTTTCTGTTTTGCTTTTCTGTATTTAGAGTATTACTGCTGCCAAAACCAGCAAAACTCCCACTTGTGGTCAGTGGGAGCAATGTCAGGCGCAGATCCTCACTGTAAGTACTGTTAATAGAAGCACTGGCCCCTCTCTGTTGTGCTTATTAGAGTGTCTTTATTTTTCAGCTATTGAGCTGCTGCTAAGCCACTAAAATCATCTCCCTGTATAACCTGTGCAGAAGTAGGCTTTGAGTAGCAGATGCTGGCTGCCTGTTCCTGTATACTCCAAAAATAATATATTCAAGCAACGGTGTGGGCTTGTTTGTTTGTTTGTTTTAAGAAGGGTTTATAAATAGGCAGTTGTCAAGTAAAATTTTCTTTTATTAAACATACATGAATGCATGTGTAGGCACTCCATTTATTTTTAATCCACTACTTGGAAGGTACTTACCTCTTCAGTGTATCTTCTAAAACTGTGCTGCTTGTTTAAAAAACAGAAATAAGGGGAAGGAAAGTAGCAATAAGTATCCAGAAGACGACAGACAGGGTGAGCAGGACAGGAAGGAGGGAGAAACTGTAGAAGAAACTGCACTCAGGATTGTAGTGAGTAGAATTCAACTGGTAATATTTTCTGCTCAGTTCTACAGATATTGCCCATTCTTATAAACTGCAGTTTTTACAGCTAGCAGGAGCCACTGAAATCGTCTTGCCAGGCTTCCTGTACAATGTGGGTATAGAGTTTCAGTGATTTATGCGTCCAGCCCAGTAATGCTGTTACTGAAGTCCTTGGCAGAGATGGCCATCTCCCCTGCTGGTCCTGTCCACTCTGGCTCCAATAAAAAGATCTCCTTCAACATGTAACGTTTAGTAAATAAAGTAGTAGTTAATATTGAAAACAAGTAGCAGATGTTGCCTCATTTGGGATAATTTTGTAATATCTGCTTGTTTACTTGTGATCAACTGTCATTTCTGCAGCTGATTATTTCAGTTCTAAGAAGTCTTGTTCTACCAAAGCAGCCGCTCTTCACCGTACTGTTTACTGACTTACCTTCTTCTTGAAAGAAGGCCTGTTTGTTTGACCACAATATTTTCCATTTTTCTTTGCATTTTTTTCCCCTTACCCATGTGGAATTATCTTTGTTGTAAAGCAAAGATAGTGCTATTGTCATATCGGGAATTGAAAGACGCCTTTGAACAGTGGCCAGAGTCAGACCACGGTGGAAAAAGATGCCTCTCCAAAACAATATAACTGGCAAATCTCTGTGTAGATTTATAGTGTGATCTTACCATAATATGAGAACACACTAACCTCCTATTGAACTCGGTGAGAGGAAATGACTAATGCAAGAAGATAGCTGATACAGTATTTATATTGGACAAAAAATCTAAACTATCTTAAGCCAGTTCTGCAGCACGGGAAGTGGAGTCTTTATTCAGTTTCCTACAGAGATGTTGTTAGACACTTTTTAATCAAATAATTTAATAGATAAACCTGTACCTTTGGCTACTGCCAAAAGTGTGTTTTATTTAAGCAGATTCTAGTTGTTTTGGTAGAGTGACATGCAATTTGCTTTGGGGATGTGGGCTGTGTGAGTATTGGTTCACGAAGGCTGGAGATTTCAGGACATTGAAGACCGTGCCTAAGATTAATTATAAGACTCTTCCTTGTGAATACCTCTATGAGTTTGGCAAAAACGTTTAGTAAAGGGACTTCATTAACCTTGACTGCTTCTTAATTTCCCTAGCAAAGACACTTCTTTGACTTTTAGTATCCACATCAGGTGCTGCTTTTTGTGTGTGTTAAGGATGTAAACTGTTTTGCCAGTGCCACAGGACATGAGGGTTTCACCTTCCCACTCAAACTCTTCATGTGTGACAACCTTCATCACTAGTTTCTGTAATGGCAGAACAGACTGACATGTATATTAAATAGCGTGAGAATGAAAAAGTGTCCACCGTGCTTTTCTTTAGTTTCTTTTTTTCCTAAAGTACTTTTCCCCCTTCGTTCACAGCTGTCTATTTCCAGACCTTCCTGGGCTTTTTGTTTTTGCGTGTTAAGTTTATTTTCTTCCTATCCCTGGTGGCTATCTTGGTTTACAGAGCAGTTTGTTCCTTACTGATTGTTTTGTCTCCTTTGAGGAAATTGCCAGGGTTTCCATTAGCTTGTAATGCTAATAGCTGTGACCTCCTTAGGTATCTGCCTGGTTAGAAGGGATTTTATAATTTGTAGTAATGTAAATATGCTTTGCTTGCAGCCTACAAATTACTTGTATCAGATAAGGCAGGCAGCAATCTAACCTTTCTACAGCAAGCATAAACTTTAAGTATGCTTATGCCATATAACGTAACAGAGTGGGTAATTGAGAGTGATTTTTACTCTATTAAGCTTCATGCATTTGTTTTATTGTTTCAGGTAAGTATGAAATAAATTTTCAAGGTGAGGGCTAGAGGTTATTCCGAAGGCACGCTCAGTCAGGATTGAGAGATGTCTGCATGGAGATGCCATGTTGCTGATTAAAAAACTGATCATCCTTGTCTAAAGCATTAATTCCTGCTCTAAGTAACTAAGCTGCAACTGAATAAGCATCTTCTTTTGGCCCTGAGACAAGATGCTGAGCCAAGTGGACCTTCAGTGTGACCCAGTGCAGACATTTTTGTAACTGTTGTGCAGTGAGGCCATCCAAATATGCTAAGATTGGCCCAACTTAGACTCTTCTGTTTCTTATCTGCAGGATGAATCAACAGGAGAGATCACCTTCTATATGAAGGGGGCTGATGTGGTGATGGCTGGAATCGTGCAGTACAACGACTGGCTGGAAGAGGAGGTACAGGGCTGTCTCTCCTGCATACAGAGGGCTTTTCATGCAAGTGCTTTGCTCCTTCCAGGGCAATGCATGATAAAACTTGTCATTGTGGCGGAGTGGACATAACTGCTAAAATATCTGCAAGCCAGAAGGTCACTGATTTTGGCAATTTGCTGGATTAGTCTTCAGCCAAACGTATATGTAGTAACAAGGAAGTCAGGTGGCGAGTTCAACATATTTAGTACAGAATAAGTCCTGTAAATAAACGATTTTGCTCAAAACTGATTGCCACTCTAGATCACCAAATTTGTCCTGGGCTTGTTCCTGTGTTTGGATTTATTTTAGATTGAAAGGTCTAATTTCAAAATTGCATTTGGCAGCTTTGTACTGGGATATGTTTGTCAGGTTAGTAGCAATGTTGACACAAGAGTTCATAGCAGTAGCTTCAGTTACTGATTCTTCCCACCCCTGAAAACTGGTGTTCAAAGAAATAACACCACCTTGGTCTTATTTTAAAGACTCGATGGCCAAAGGTGTGAAGTCTACAGATCAAAGGCTCATGTCCTTTTACTTCAAGACAGAGAAATCAGTGGGGTGGTTTTTGCCACACTGGCATAGCAAAGAGGACATTTTTGTTTCTGATCACTGGGATAGATTATGAACCATTGCAGATGTCCCTTTTTCCTTTCAGGTTTATCACACACTTTATCAGATGTTATAGACTCACTGGGGTTGCTCAGATGGGACGGTTATTTTCTTAACCCGCTATCTTACATTGCCATCTCTGCAATGCTGTGCATAAATCATCTTCCTTGAGATGCAGTTTATGGTTTACAATGTGATACTTCTTTTCAGTGTGGTAACATGGCTCGGGAAGGCCTGAGGGTTCTTGTTGTAGCCAAGAAGTCTCTGACGGAAGAGCAGTATCAAGACTTTGAAGTAAGTTTTTATTTGGTTTTTTTCCCTTTGTTTTTAAACAAACAATCACTAAAGTGATTCTCACAGACCTCTTGTGATAATACCGCCTCTCATCTCCCTACTCCTTCTGCTAGAGTTGTCATTATTCAATGCCTTGCTGCTCTCTTAATCAAACTTGCTTTTTAAGTGATATGTATAAAACTGGATCCCAGCCAGGACCCTCAAAAACAGTTCCTGAATCCTGCCTTATAATCTTTTGTGGTTATAAATCCTACGAATATTCATCATTTGTTAGACAAGTTGGGTGTTTGTGTGAGGAAATGTGTTGGTTTTTAATTTTCATTATTGCATTCCAACATCAAGGGAAACGACAAACAACCAGACTATAACCCGGGCTCATGGAAACACAGGCTTCATGCATGAGGTTTGTCAGACGGATCTCTACACACAGCACTATTTTGCTTACCCCAGGCAGGCAAAATGTGAAGGAGAACTGTTTAGTTAAGTGCAGAGATTAGATAGTGTCAAGGCTTAGGATCCTCCACTGCCATTGTTTGTAGATGAATTAGTTGCAGAAACCATGGTTAGACCTGTGCTGTGAGGGAGTTGCTTCCGGGCTTTCTGCAGGTGTCGCTTCAGCAGTTGCTGTGCATTTGTGTGCACAGGGATGTGCTCTGCACCGTGCTGCCCAGCTGGAATGGGACAGGCACGAAACAGCAAAAACTTCTGGAATATTTTCTGCCTTATTCACAGAACCATCTAGGTTGGAAAAGACCTTGAAGATCATCTAGTCCATCCATTAACCTAACACTCATAGTTCCCAGCTACACCATATCCCTGAGCACTATGTCTACTCTTAAACCCCTCCATGGATGGGGACGCCACCACCTCCCTGGGCAGCCCATTCCAACACCCAACACCCCTTCTGGAGAGAAATGCTTCCTGATATCCAGTCTAAACCTTCCCTGGTGCAATTTGAGGCCATTCACTCTTGTCCTGTCGCTTACTACTTGGTTAAAGAGACTCATCCCCAGCTCTCTGCACCCTCCTTTCAGGTAGCTGTAGAGGGCGATGAGGTCTCCCCTCAGCCTCCTCTTCTCCAGACTAAACCCCCCCCAGTTCCCTCAGCCACTCCTCGTACGACCTGTGCTCCAGACCCTGCACCAGCTTCATTGTGCTTCTCTGGACACGCTCGAGTCATTCAATGGCGTTTTTGTAGTGAGGGGCCCAAAACTGAACCCCATAATCGAGGGGCGGCCTCACCAGTGCTGAGTATAGCGGTAAGATCCCTTCCTGTCCCTGCTGGCCACGCTATTGCTGACACAAGCCAGGATGCCATTGGCCTTCTTGGCCCCCTGGGCACACTGCTGGCTCCTGTTCAGCCAGCTGTCAATCAGCACCCCCAGGTCCCTCTCTGACTGGCAGCTCTCCAGCCACTCCTCCCCAAGCCTGTAGCGCTGCTGAGGGTTGTTGTGGCCCAAGGGCAGCCCCCGGCATTTGGCCTCAGTTGGCCTCAGCCCATGGCTCCAGCCTGTCCAGGTCTCTCTGCAGAGCCTCCCCACCCTCGAGCAGATCAACACTCCCACCCAACTGGGTGTCATCTGCAAACTGACCGAGGGTGCACTCGATCCCTTTGTCCAGATCATCAATAAAGATGTTAAACAGGAGTGGCCCCAAAACTGAGCCCTGGGGGACACCACTTGTCACTGCTGCCAACTGAATTTAACTCTGTTCACCACAACTCTGGGCCCGGCCATCCAGCCAGTTTTTTATCCAGTGAAGTGTGTGCCCATCCAAGCCACGAGCAGCCAGCTTCTGTAACATGCACCTCGTGTTTGCCAGCCACTACGGGTGGCATCCCTGAATGATAGTTAACAGAGGGAAGTTAACTAGTTAACCCTGTGTTCCACAGAAGTGCAAGCCAGCTGTGTGAGTGACGGTGGCTGTGTCTGCTCTGTCCTCAGGCACGCTATGTCCAGGCGAAGCTCAGCGTGCACGACCGCTCCCTGAAGGTAGCCACAGTCATCGAGAGCCTGGAAATGGAGATGGAGCTGCTGTGTCTCACCGGCGTGGAGGATCAGCTGCAGACAGATGTCAGACCCACTCTGGAGACGCTGAGAAATGCTGGCATTAAGGTCTGCCTAACCTAATGTTACTCCTAGCAGGAACACTTAGACCCTCTAGAGTATGTGGCCCTGTCCTACAGGTAGTAAATGAAGACAGTTTGGGGGTCGTTTCACCACGTGCCCTTTGTGAGTGGGAACAGTGGGGCTGGCCAATGCATTTTAAACATCACTTGGGGAAAAAAGCCAGGCAGGAAATAGTAAATGTTAACTAAACATGTGAATGCATGTCACTTTTGTGCTTTTCTTTCCCTAACATGCTCTGGTTCCTCCTGCAGAGAAACTGAGCATGTAGGCAGGAGAGTAGCTACAGGAGACTTCTGGGCAATTGTTTCCTTCAGCTAGTTGCATGAAACAAGACTGGTTTGGACATGGTGCACGAAGTCCTGTTGAGGCTGTGAATATACGTTTTCAGTAGCCACTAGAGGGGGTCTAAGCCAAGAGAATCACGAACTGAACATTATTTTTTTTCCAGCTTTCTGGGCTCTGGCATAGTAAGACTCAGACACCTATGGCCTGAGCTGTGCTCGGTGGTGAGGGAACTGGTGTGATTCCTGCTTAGTTTCTCTCTCTGAAAACTTGTAAGTCAGATTCTGGACTTGAAAAAGGAAAAAAAAAAAAAAGACTGAAAAAAATCTGAAAAACATTCAGATCCGGGCAAGAAAAGTAGATATGAGTTTCTTGTTGTGGTTTCTCTGCTTTAAGTAGCAAAGTGAGCAAAAATCTTGAGCCATGCTGTGAATCCACACAGGCCTGTGTGTTTTGGATTTAGGTAGGAAGTGGAATTCAAGGCTTGGGATAAGCTTCCAAAAGTGCTTTCTGTTTGGAGACATCCCTGTAAACAGCAGGAACTTCAGCAGAGAGCGAGATGAGTGGAATCAGACAGAGCTTCTTAGCAGCACTATGGCTTTTTCCCCCTGCGGCATAGTCCTGGCCAGTTATTCCAGAGCTGTTTAATTTTTTCTCTTCACCTTGGCTGGAGTTGGTGTCAGGGTGTGGAGCGTGTTGTCACACAGCGAGCGCAGCACTTCTGAGCACTCCTTGCAATGGTATGTTCATTAGGGTATTGCATGCAAGAAGTAAATCAAGAGTGAAGGCAGTCTTGTAATTCATTACAGGGACCATCTTGTTAAGATCAAATCTCTTTCCAACCTCAGATTATTAAACAAATAAGTGAGCCTTTGTGTGTGGGGTTTTGTTTTGTTTTGTTTTGTTTTTTAAAGTTTGTTAAATATTCTTGGGCGGTGTCTTGAAAGAATAAAAACACCAGTGGAAAAAACAAAACAAACTCTGATATATTTACACTATTGAGGGAGTTCCCTGACAGATTATAACTGGGTATTGCTGCTGAGTATTGTTGCTGACATTGCTTTCTAATGCCCCCCTCACCAGCACAAAATAAAAGGAGCAGTGTATATTTAAAAAAAAAAAAAAACAAAAAAAACTAAAAAAAACCCCAACCAACCAACTTAGTCTGTTCCAGACGCACACATCAGCAGTGAGCTAACCCCAGTTGCATCATCCACATTTCAGGCAGGGCCATGAGGGATCTTTTGCGGCAGGGCCTGCTTATTTCAGCGTGCAAGAAATAGCTGGGGTGGGACACATTAACACACGAATACACATTCTTTAGCTTGCATTTTGTGGGTTTATCAGCAGAATCTTGAAATATTGCAGGTGGGAAAAATATTATACATTGTTTGTAACTTCTTTTGCCTTTCAGCCTCTTTAAAAGCTTTGCTTCCTTTCATCTGTGGGAATTTTCTTGTATGTTTTAAAATAAGGCTTTTCTAGAAGAACAATTTATATATATATATTCTAACAGTCCTTTTATATGCCTGAACTGGCAGGTGGTACTTCTAGATGTCCTGCAGACGTGATTGTTAAGTTTTGTATTTAATACATTAAGCATTTGGGTTTTAGGTGTGGATGCTGACAGGGGATAAGTTAGAGACAGCCACGTGTACAGCCAAGAACGCACATTTGGTGACACGGACACAGGACATCCATATATTCAGACTAGTGAGTAGCACCCACATACCCCTCTCTCAAGACTTGTTCGGGACCCCTAATTCTGGGACAGGAGGGATGCTGAGATCACAACTGTTTTCCAGCAGTAGACCCAGAATATTTTTTATTCTTTTGACCTTTTCTATCCTCTGAATTTTTGTTTATCTGACTGTGTGCTCTGAATAACTCAGTGTGCTGCCTGTCCATATTACTTTTGCTCCCTCCGAGACTGCTTGTTTCTTTTTTTCACCCCCGTGAAGCAAACCCTTCCTCGGTTGCCATCTTTTTCCCCAGGTGACTAACCGTGGAGAAGCCCATCTGGAGCTGAACGCCTTCCGCCGGAAACACGACTGTGCTCTTGTTATTTCTGGCGACTCGCTGGAGGTAGGGTTCAAGTGCCTCAGGCTGTTCGGGAACAGCCCCAAAACACTGGCTGAATTCAGATTTTTTTTATAAGAGACTTTCATAGCACAAACCTTTGTGACATTTCTGATCTCTGTAAATTAGATGTGTCTGAAATACTACGAGTATGAGTTCATGGAGCTGGCTTGCCAGTGCCCTGCCGTCGTGTGCTGCAGATGCGCTCCAACTCAGAAGGCCCAGATTGTGCGATTGCTCCAGGAAAGGACTGGCAAACTCACCTGTGCAGTAGGTAAGGTACTAGTTAGAAAGGAGTGACCATGAGGGTAGTGTCTTTACTACTACTTTTTTTGAGTGAATAGTCCCGTGTCGTCTCATAAGGCCTAGAGATGGTGAGTTAGGGAAAGTGGTTTTGTGGGATGATCGAGAAGATGAAATATTGCACATGGAAACCTCAATGACAACCTATTCATAAATATTTGGGGTGATATCTTTGCAAAACTAAAGCTTGAACTTGATCAAGTAAAGTGCCATTGTTAATCTGTGAACTTTGTTTCAGCATTGTAGGTATAATGGTACACCTACAAGTCAGATAAAATTACCGGTGGACCTGTGGGTTTATTAAAAGCAAAACAAAACTTATTAAGAATTTAAATTCATGATTTCTATTTAAAATCTTGCTTTTGTTGGTAAGGTTAAATGTTTCTTCTAATATTGCAGTCTGTGCAGATGCCTTTGGGGTTGCAAATTGCCCCTGTTGCTTAACTACCAGTGTCGTTTGTGCTCTGACCTGCAGGTGATGGAGGGAATGATGTTAGCATGATTCAGGAGGCTGACTGTGGTGTTGGAGTTGAAGGAAAGGTGAGATTACCTCGTGTTTAGTAAGAATATCTATGACAATTCAGGAGCTAGTTTGCAAGTAACTCTTAAATGAATCCTCAAATTTGTGCAAGAAAGTGAGAAACTTCCACAAGAATAATCATCAGACCAGTAGCCTTATCATGAAAAATAATTTGGCTGTAAAGTAGACTACTGTTTAACAAAGTTCAAGTTCATTATTTGGTTCTTGGCAGATTTCCTAAATTTGGACCCCTGTGGTTGGTTTTGGGGGTTTTGATCGTGCATGAATGCTCCAAATGCTGAAGTTACAATTACTCTGATAACACATACTCTACATGTACAATTAAGGACTGTTTATATTAGTTTAGAAAGCAAACTCTGGGTTAGAGCTCTGGTTCCTGCATGTGGAGCTGCTTGGAGCAACAAGGCTGGATTTGGCGGCGGTGGAAAGACTCTGCTTGCAGTGAGCCAAAACATTAAAACTGAACTTTTGAGACTGTAAATTTCAGTTCAAAGCTGACTTGATATGAGTGTCACGTTAACATGCGTGTTGTGAATCATAATCCAGAGGGTTGCTTAGAATTGGAGGCCAGGGTTCAAATGGGAATTCTCCTCATATTTTTACTCTTTGCTTAAAAGCCACGGTGGAAGGCAGAAGTGCTGAGGTAATACTCTCCCCACCTAATGTACTGCAAATTTTCTTGGAAATTCTGTCAGTGATAACTAAATAACAATACAGTATTTCTTTGTTTCCAATAATGAAATTATCTCATTATATTTTTACATGCTTTTCTACACAGGAAGGAAAACAGGCATCACTTGCAGCTGATTTCTCTATCACTCAGTTTAAACATCTGGGTCGTTTACTAATGGTGCATGGAAGGAACAGTTACAAACGGTCTGCAGCTCTCAGTCAGTTTGTAATCCACAGGAGCCTGTGCATCAGTACAATGCAGGTAAATGGACTGTCATGAGGGTTTTTCCAATGGAGAGATAAAAAAGCCAAATGAAAAAGTAAAAGTTCCGTGTTTCATTTTGGATGCAACTATCTCCTCTGAAAATTTTTGGAACTTGAGGTTGTTACTTTGATGTGAAAACATGTAAGAAAGTTCCTGGTATTGAACAGTGTTCTACCTCCAAAAACACTGCTTTCATGCTCCTTGTCATCGCTGTCGTTTATTAATTCCAGGAGATACCGAAAAATTTAAAGCAGGGCGATACTCTCAAGGACTCTGCTGAGTAAGTGCACTTATTTTCAGGTGTGTTTTGACTTCAGTTTCACTGTTTGAAGGCCTTACTTCAGCAGCTGAGGGGGACCTGGCTCAGACCCTGATGAGGTTACCGAAAGCTGGGCCTGGCGTGCTGCAGAGTGTTCGCGGGAGCTGTGCCGCGGAGCCTGCTGAAGCACGTATGAACCTTCCCAAGTACTCAGCAGCTCGCTGCAGCAACGTGGAGGCGGTCTGTTCCCCTCCATTTCAAAGGGAACCTTAGAAACAGATTTGGTATTCACAAAATTTATGTTGCTCATGTGTGCAGAGCCTCAGTGTAAGAAAAATGCAATTGCCAGTTGGCAGGGAGAATTGAAAGAGATCATAAGAGTTCATGAGCCAAATTGTGTTCTTAGCTGTGGTGACTTGAGTAAAAGTTACAGTTAAGGATGGAGGTTACTCTTCAGGAGTTGCATTTCCACACCTTAGTGTCTATTCCTTAATACTAAGTATTTGTTAGGTAAGTTACATTATATTTTTGAGAAGGCTGGTTCTGCCCTCTCCCCTTTTTAGAATGAACACGTTGGAGAGAGATGCGTGGAGACAAAAAGTTCAAACTCAGGTGACAGTAGAGCTTACTTGGCAGCTGAAAACAAGAACAGAAAACAAACCTGTAACTTCTGACAAAAAATAAATAATTGAACTTTCTGGAGTTTGTATTAGTGAGTGTTAACTCTTTTTATGTTGTGAAGGCATCATCCAGGCATAAATAAGTATGCACCTGTTCTTCACAACATCTGGATGGCTTTGATCAAACCAGTGAGCTTTAGAGGAAACTCGTCATGTTCTTTTCTGTGGAATTACATTACAAAAACTTTTCCGACTCCGGTTCTCCAGTGTTTGCTATTAAGCATAGCTTTCATCCAAGGTTTGTGTAAGAATAACAAGGGTTGATATTACATTCTTCTGTCTTCATTTCAGGAATTTGGAGAACCCACTGCAAGTATGTTGCAGTTTGAACAGAGTATATTTTTAAGCTGTTACTTTTACTGCAGTATCTTAACACCTGAAAAGCTTGTTTCTTTTCTTTTCTAGGCTGTTTTCTCATCAGTATTTTACTTTGCTTCAGTTCCTCTCTACCAAGGCTTTCTCATCATTGGGTAAGAGCTCACATTTTACTAATAGTGTGGAAAACCTGTGCATAATTAATAGATTTGGACTAATTAACATGCAAGGCATGCACATCTCCACTCTGCGTGTTTCACAACACTGCTTCAGAAGATGGATGTGATCCTTGTCCCCCTTCTCCTCCTCTGTGCTGAGCAAAGCCGCTGAAGCAGTGCAAACACTTCTAGAAACCTTCCCAAAAGGACAGTTTGTCACGTTCAGAACATGAGAAGCAAGCCATCCTTCAGAACTGTTCCTCTGATCCTAGTAAAAGTCAATGCCCAGCTCCTGACAGTGTCAGAAGGGGGACAAGCCAACCTTTTCAACAGGAGGAATCAGCTCCTATCGAAAATATACTGGGATTGCACTTGTAATACCATGATTTTATCGACTTTCAAGTATGTAATTAAAAAAATAAACAGTAAATTCATCCCCATTGCCTTCTGATGCAAACAGGATCAAGGCTGAACTGCAGAACCAACTTTGGGGTGGGGACAGGTCTGTCCTTGGCTCCACTAATAGCTCTATAACACCAGCTACAATACTTGAACCGGTCATCTGTGTGTGAGTGTTCCTAATCAGAATCCATTCAAAAAGCAAGTCCTAGAGGTTTTTCCTTCATGCAAAACTCTGTTGTGTTCCATTAAGTTTTTATAATACATACATCATTTAGCACTTCAAGAAAACTTTCTTTGCTTTCTGAAGACTAGCATTTCTGCTCATCTACACCTTTGATAATTTACTGGTCTTCTACCTTCTTCCCAGATACTCCACAATTTACACAATGTTTCCAGTGTTTTCACTAGTTCTGGACAAGGATGTTAAATCTGAAGTTGCAATGTTGTACCCAGAGCTCTACAAAGATCTTCTTAAGGTATGGGAGACTCTTGTTTGTCTGTTTTGGTTTAAGGCAAGGTTCCTATCTTGATTTGAAACACTCTAAATGTGTAAAGTCAAATATATGATCAGTAGATACAGAACTTTATCATGCATTTTCAAGCAAAATTGTTTTAAAGGCAAATTTAAATTAACAGATACAACCAGATTTCCTGGCAGTTTGTTATTGAATGCTACATGAAATGCAATTTATTAAAAACGGCTGGGGGAAATAGAAGTTCCATTCTGTGGGAAATTCTAAGGATTTAATATTACTGATTTGTTCCAAAATAAAGGGGAAAGAGAAATTGTCGGGGATTTGGCACTATCCTGAAGCCAGAAAAGAGGATGGGGGAAGGGATATGCTCATTTGATGGAGGGAGGAGGTTATCACATAGTTTCTTGAACAGAAATTTGCCTTGAGGATGATCTAAAGAGACCTAAAGGTTTGGTTGCTGTGTCATTTTGTAGCTTTAGCATGAAAGTCAGGTCCTTCTCCTTAGACAAAGAAAACTTTATTTGATATTTACCATAGAAATATCAGGAAGGTAAATATTGTCTTAAGTTCTTTTTTTTTTTTTTTTTTTTTTTTTTTTTTTTTTTTTTTCCTGGAAAATTTTTTGAATAATTGGGGTATGCAGACTGGGAACATCTTTCTTAATTGAAGGAAGGGGTGGACTGAGTCTTCAACAGATCCTTTCCCTCAAGGATTTCTGTTAAACAGATACTCTGAGAGGCAAAGTCTGTTTTTCCAACAGCCTGAATAAGTCTCCATCTGGTTTCACTTGTATGTTGTCTCTTATGTCATAAACCACTAATTCTCCAACCATCCTTAGGCCTGGTCTAAACATAGAGGTTTTTTGTACTGGTATAGCTGTGTTGGCTGAAGATGCTTTTTTAAAAACCTATCTGCCTTCAATATGATGGTGATTTGTGTGTGTGTGTGTCTAGAAATACAATATTAATATATTCATATGTGTGTGTATACACACATCTTATATTTCACAGTACAGTTACTAAACTCATGAGACATCTTTGCATGGAATTAATTGTGTGTGCAGTAAGGACGAGGTTGTACTGTACTGTGCAAGCAGTGAGCTTCCACAGTCCCAGGCCTCCTTCGTGCATCATGAAAAATGAGAATAAAGAGACAGTACCTCAGGGTTGGTTGATTTGTTTTGTTTTCTCTCCAAATCGCCTTCAGATTCTTTTTTTATTAATTGCTGGGTTGATCTGTAAGTGAATGTTCATGAAAGAAAACCCCAATGGAGCTTTGTCTTTTCTTTTTTCTTCACCTCCACCCCAGGGACGACCGTTATCATACAAAACATTTTTAATATGGGTCTTAATAAGCATCTATCAAGGTAAGAAATCAACTTCTGCGTGTGCATTTAGATGTTTTAATGAATACAAAATACCTAATTTTTTGTATTGCAAGAAGTTAAATAAGGCATGAAGTGAATTTAGCAATGCACCCTTGGGAAAACAAATAGATATTTTTTTGTCTCCAAGAATGTTGGTAGCATTACCAAAGGAAGAAAATATCTAAATATTGGCAGCAACTGGTCAACCCTGTCATAAACAGCAATGTAGAAGTACAAAGCATCATGCCTCTTCCCACTGGGACTGTCCTTTGTCATTTTATGCAAGTTCCTTTCGGTGCTTTAATTGCTGTAAAGTACAGCTTGTGAATTTTCTTTCGAAAAAGGTTTTCAAATCTATGGGTTATACACGTTATTAAGTCAGCATGCAACATATGGAATCTG
This sequence comes from Athene cunicularia, assembly GCF_003259725.1. NCBI lineage: Eukaryota > Metazoa > Chordata > Aves > Strigiformes > Strigidae > Athene > Athene cunicularia. Next base: position 6,888,271 of record NW_020799125.1, read on the forward strand.
TAGCTTTGTGTATTTTATCTAAACCCTGTCTACTAGAAGTGGCAAAAGTTCTGGTTACTTCATAGTCATCTGTAATGAAGGACTAGAGTAGAGCTCAGGTTCTTGATCGTATCTCATACACTCTAATTAGGTTGCTAAAACAGTTAAGCAAATGCCTTAATTACAGTGCATCCATTTTCCAAAAGTGGACATAATTGAGGTATGTGTCTAAGAAGGTCTTTTATTTTGTCTTTTTTTTTTTTTAATCAGATAACCTCAAACTAAGATACTTTATATAAGTGTTTAATTAGGGAATCATTGAAAACATGTAAGTAACGTGGAGCTGTAAAGCTAAAGTGGCCATATAATTTTGTGACAAAATTTCTTGTTTTCCAAAACTCCTTCATAAACAATAGTCGGAATAAATGTTCCAAAATAAGCAGATAATTCTTACTGATTTAATTGATATTACCATTCTCGGTAGGGAGTGAATCCAAGATTATAAAATCTCTGTTAGCATTATCTTCTGAAATCTAATACAGTAGAACCCTATGACAGGGATAATGGTTTTCTGGTGCTGTATAAATATGATGGCAAAGCCAAGGCATTTATAAAAAACTCACAAGTGGTGGAAAGCTAAAGCCAGAGGGTGATGCATTGAGGGAAAGATTTCTTCTCGAGCTAAGACCACTATCTGGTTACAATATTTGGTTAAAGTGACTTCACTTCTGATGTGCTAAATAACTAGAAAACAGCGGGCCAAACAATTGGGCTAGTTGCTAGCAGAGATGAGCCTGACCAAAAACTTGAGCAGTCCGAGATTTTGGAAAGTTCACAGCTGGATTTGAACTCTGTGGCTCAAGCTCTAGTCACTTGCAGGTTTTCCCCTCTGAAACTAGCCTGGTGTGATGGATGTCGGTGCGGATTACTCATGCTGCTAACATGAGTTATTTGTGCAGGTGGCCGTGCAGGGCGTTGTGAGCATTCCCTGGCTAGCCAGAATAGGAGCACAAAACAATGCATCATTAACAGTGCTTAATATGTGCTCCTTTTGGGGGGAAGTGTAAAGGGGAGAGATCTTGGCCACAGTAGTGCAAAGAGAAGTTACCTTGTATCCACTGAGCTTTTCAACACCTTGCTTCCATCTGGACACTGGGGCAATGCAGTAGGTCTTAGAAATATTTGATATCTTCTTGCTTCTGAGTAGTGACCAACTGCTTTTCTGGGAGGATAGAGTTTCGTGATGTTAGAAATCTCCAGCTGCCAAAATAGCGTGTATTAATTTCCAATCTCCATGTGTCTATGAACATGATAGACTGTTATAAAAGTCTGGGCACCTTTGCTGTAACTTTTCCCTGTCTTCTCATCAGTTCTGTCTCCTAAATAGTAACAGATTCATTGTCATTACATTCATCAGATTTCATGAAAAACAGTCTCAAGGCATGACTGTGTTTCAGCCTTTCCAAGACCTAGCAGTGGGTTTTAGAGCTTAGACTGATCTTTGAATAAAATACCGAAATGTTCCATTCCCTTGCAGGTAGCATCATCATGTATGGAGCACTTCTCCTCTTTGAATCTGAGTTTGTCCACATTGTTGCCATTTCCTTCACGTCCTTGATTCTCACGGAGTTACTGATGGTGGCGTTGACGATCCAGACATGGCACTGGCTCATGATAGTGGCTGAGCTGCTCAGTCTCTCTTGCTACATAGCTTCTCTGGTCTTCTTACATGAGTTCATTGGTAAGGTTAAATGCCTTTTCTCCAGTCAGTTAGTTACTGAGCAGTCACAGGACCTTAAAGAGCTGAATTAAAGGCTGTTGATGCAGCCAACAATAATTACAATAGCAGTGGTTATGACCAGAATAAGCTCTATTTGATTTGAAGGTACTTGAAAGATATTTTATGGTTTCTTCTCATAGCAAAATGCTACAGGAGGTAAAGGTTGTCAGTTGACTGTGTGTGCTTCCCAGTACTGTACTTTCAGAGCTCCACCCCGTGTCAGCTGTCAAATGTAACAGAGGTCTTTATTTCGGTATGGGAACTGAACTTTAGATGACTGATGGAAGCCTCTTGTTGGTTTGAAAGATTTCATCTTTTAACTGGGTGAAGGAGCTACCTCCTAAAACTTCCCTTATTTTATCTGCTTCATTAGGGCCCTTCTCTTGTTGGTTTGTTTGTTGGGTTTTTTTAGTTGCCTGAAACAGAGCTAATCCTTTTCCCTAACTAAAGGGAAAAAGGGTGAGGAATTCCAGATTCCCCCAATAGCTGTCTAGTTGCAAGTATCAGATCCGTAGGGTTTGTTCCAGTGTTCATTCAGGAGCCACAAGAGGTCACTACTTCTTCCATAACGCTCTTTCCTAACTCTGAAGACGATGAGGGTAACTTCCCAAGGGGCTGGATCTGCACCTCTTGCATATGGGTATACCAGCTCCATTTTGAGTGATGCTTCAACTATTTTTGCAAAGATTGTGAGGTGTTATAACTCAATCAAGAGATGTGTTTTCTGGACTGTCAGCAGCAGAGGCTAGTTCCTAGAGTCAGGGGACTAGTAGTCCATTTAAAGGAAGCTTAGTATTACCAGGAGATGGACAGCCCTGTTTCAGATGGGGTACGTGTGGGTATTTGCCTGTGAGGAGTTGCATGCCTTACTGAAAAATGCTGTGCAGAAAGCTGTATCTTTTGTGGAAGAGAAGGGCAGAAGTATGAGGAACCAGGTATCTTACGAGCTTTGAACTTGAATGTGGAGAAGGTGAGGCAGTTCAAGAAGCATTAGTAGGTTGAATTGCTTTTCTGCACCTCTTCCCAGAACTTACTGCCCATCTTCATTGACTTTGTGCTCTTTTCTTTATACAGATGTTTACTTTATTGCAACTTTGTCGTTCTTGTGGAAAGTCACCGTCATCACTCTGGTGAGCTGCCTTCCCCTCTACGTCCTGAAGTACCTGAGACGAAGGTTTTCTCCCCCAAGCTATTCGAAGCTTACATCCTAGGGCTGCTGTCCTTGCACATCAGAGACAAATATTGCACATGGCTGAGAGACAAAATCATGTAGTTGTTACTATAATGAATACGTCCGATATTTGCATAAGGATCATGTGGTAATATCTTACATGCTGCTTTATTGAAAAAGACTTCACAACTGTCATGAGTGGAAACCTAACAATAAAAGGGAGATTTTTGAGGGTGGAGGCACTTGTTAGTTCATCCGGTTCTTGTCACTTTTGTTCAACTTAACTGGGGTCAAATGCACGTAACTGCGATGATGATGGGGTTTCTCATGCATGGTTAAAAGTATCTGAAAGTTGCTAACTGACCCTGGAATTCACCTTTGACAACTTTAAATTACTTTGAAGTAAGTAAGTGCTGTTCCTTGCATTGTCTTATGTTGGTTTATATTATTTAACTTTCTGATTCAAGTAGTTACATTCTTTTTACATCTTGGAAATCCCTTAATGTAGGTGATGCACTCTACTGCTGACAGCTGATTCCTGATTTATGGCATGCTGTTTCCATAATGGGGCTCCAGCATGTCGGTGATGCACACACTTGAGAATCTGAGCGTATTTGAGATTTTCCTTCAGTTGAAATGTGGTCACGCTAGTGATTTTTGAGGTATCCAGCCATTGATAAACACAGAGAAATGGTAGTCCAAAATGAATAAATTAATTTTTGTTTACCTTTTGTGCTTCCTGTTAAAAGAAGCTGGTGACATAATAGCTTTACTCTGTATTTGTTTGTATAGGAGAAAATTATCTAAACTAAAGCAAATCCTCTTTGGAAAAGAAATTTGCAGTTGATCAGACTTGAAATGTGTCGACAACGTGAGAGGAGGCTCGTACTGTTCTGTAGACAATGTGGCAGACGTGTCTTGAATCCTTGGAGACTGAAAGGAGAGGTCATGGAGCTGCTACTCCTTACAGTTACACGAAATCTGTTTCCTGTTAGGGTGAAACTGCGAAGATGAGCTGCAAATAAGCTGAGGCACTTCTAGGTGGATGTTGTTCATGACATGCTCCCTGCGGAGAGGCAGCTTTTTTTTTCTCTAAAACCCAAACTTGAATCACAGGAGGCATTAGGCTTCAGGCTTATGTGCAGAGCAAATTTCTGTATTTATTTTTAATTTTCAAAAATTAAACTCGATGAGTCTGTTCTTATAATAAGTATTGGCCTGCATTATAATACTGTGAGGAGAGCAACATGCACTTGGGCTGCTCAGGGATAAGAACAGAGGGTTACAGGAACCTTTTATGGTTGGGTCCACGCATCAAACATGGATGAGCAGTGGCAGCCATCCTCATCTAATGGCTGTTTAGTCTGTGCTAAATTAGTTGCTTGCTGTCTCATTCCCACATCATAAAAACCACTGTCGGAGCTGGCAGTGCTTGGCGCCGTTGTTGGTTGGCTGCGTGGAGGGACCGGGAACGGCAGAGCCCAGAGCCTGAGCTCCCTTCTCCCCTCTCAAGGCAGCCCTTCCAGGTCAGGGCAGCCGCACTGGTGTGAGGAGCAGAAGCTCCCCGGTTGTCTCTCTGCCAGTCTGAAGCTCTTTAGTGGACTGCCAGCTTCTGTTGCCATTGCTACAGGCATTCCACTGTTGCAAGCAGCACAATGCTGCATTAGAAGGTCTGATGTGAAAACCAGTGGAAAATGGGAGTGCTGTTTTAAAAGAGCTGGAGTCTGTGTTCACCCGTAGCAGTACATCTTGAATTTTCAGATGTAAGATAGCTGTGGCTTGTGTGGCCGATGTGTGGTAATTGCCCCGGGGAATGTTTTGCACAACCTGACCTTCCTTCTTTGCTCTCAGTTCCTGTGAGTAAATATAAGAGGCAGGGAAGCAAGTTCTGGAACATTTAGGGAAAAATTGGATGTGCTTCATAATGCGTGTGGCTCAAGGTGAGAGGAAGGTGCAAGTCTGTATGACCTTGTTACTTCATGTGGGGGAAACCCTTTTAATTTAGAAAATTATGTTTCAAAATCCTTTAGGTATAAGAACAGCAAATGCTCTTTAACTCATTGGGCATTTTTTTATGCCAGTCTTCTGATGATGCTCTTGTCTGAGGTCTGGATACAAAACAACCACCTTCAGAAACAACCTATTGGCTAAGGAAAGCTAATTCTTAGCATTTATCTTTTCATAATATTTTGGAATTTGCCTTTTTCCTTCTCTTCTAATTTTTTTTCTAAAAATAATAATAATAAACAGTATTTGACACGTGTTCATGTTGGGAAAGGCCCTAGAAGCCCAACATTCTCAGTGATTTGTCTCACAGAGGAAAAGCAGTGCCTGAACAGCCCATTTGTGGGGGAGTTGGGCTAATCGCCTTTTAGTGAATTATGCCACTTTGCCAAAAAGATACTTCATGTTGTCTTTATCGTGACTTGCTTCAGCTCCTGGATAGTATAGTGTTGGCCTTGCTGGTGTTCTGGAGTCCCCAGTCAGCATTTGATTTAAGTAGATTGAAATACAAGAATCAAGAATTTCTTTTGGCCACTTCTTGTGACTGAGAAGCCCAGTCCCTCTTTGTTGGCAAACACATCGCGGTACACATCTTTGTGAGGCCCTGTCCCTATCTAGTGTGTATTAGTAGTTAAATGTTCTGCAAGAATAACAGTGCCATGCTACTGTATGTAAATATTTGAGACGTATATATGGTAGAATTCACTGTTTCCTGAAGTCAATACAGTTTACACTGAGTGGACCATATTTGCAAAATATTAGCTTACACCAAGAAAGGGAGTGAATTGTGATTTTGGTTATATTTATTGAGTCATGACTTTAATAATGAACATGTATTTAGTGGAATTGATAGTAATCTATAGCTGTGTTTTGGGGTGCGAATTATGTTCCTTTGCAGCTAGTTTTTTTTGCACAAGGTTGTAAATCCAGGAGGTAATTTCCGTCTGGGTATACACTGCATTTTTTTAAAGCAATCAGAAAATTAAAACTGCCATCTAACAAACAGCAGGAAAGAGGAATGATTGTTGTATTTTTCAAGTTTAGCACTTTATGTCTGCAATCTATTTCTCTTAAGTTATTTAAACAATATTTTTAAAAGCAAAGTTTAATACATATGTTCATACTTACTGTACATTTGAATAAGTGTATTCTCTGCTGGAAATTGAATCTTTTTCCTCTAGTATGCTCATAATTTGTGCTTATTGGAAGTGGAGCAGTGTTTTCTTCTTCTGTGTAGTATCTTGTTTGTAGCCTTACTTAGTGTTCTTCCTATTCTTTTTTTGTTCAGGTTTATGTACTGTAGCAGTGCATATAACTTGTGTACTTTGGGACTGTGCTCCAAGTGATGCTGTAGGGTAGCGGTGTGTGTCTCACACTGTGCTCTCGCTTCCCATGGCAGCTTTAGGGAAGCCGATGCTCTGCTGTGCTGCTGCAGTGGTTAGTTAACATGGGAGTTTTGTGACATGCACTGTTCTCGCACCTCTGCAGTAATTCCAGGTGTGTCACAGCCCTCTTTTTTTTTTTTTTTTTTAAACTCTGTATCTGTTTCCTCCATAGAGCTTGTCCTGTTCATCTCTGCAAACATTTGTTTTGCTCAGCTCGTAGTGCAATTGAAATGCAACATTCTTTATTCAACAGCAAGCAGCTTAAGTCTGTGCAGGGTCTTATCAAAACTGGGCTAAGGAGTGATGAGTGACATCCCTGGTGTCCCCTCGGTGTTGAGAACTACATGCTGAGAGCTACAGCTGTGGCTGGACCAAACACCAAAGGCGTTTTTCTGTGGTCTACTGAACTATCACAATTAAACGCCGTGACAACCTCTCTCATTCTCTTCCACCACTGAGGGAAATTTTGCTACAGTTGAGCTGAGTTTGTCAGAGAGCCCCAGAGAGTTAGATGTGTGAATCCCTAAAGCTGGTCTTTTGACTTTATCTTTTGAAGAAAGCTGCTGCACCATCTGATGCATCATAAATCCTTGGTTTGCACAAGCTGTGCTCTAAAGCAGGTGTGTGAAGTACTATTGCATGCAGCTCGCCGTCACAAGGTCTTTGCACACAACTGTTCTGGATGGGGTTTAACTCGTCTCCACAGTTGCTGGGGCCAGTCCAGTGCCCACTAAACTCTTCAGTGTGAGCTGGATGGGCCGTTTATTTTTTTATTTATTATTAATGATTTCATAATTAATAAAATGTTTGATTTGCATGAAATCCTGGGTTCTACAGCTTTGCCAATATGGTCCATTATTACTGCCTACTACAACTTGTGTACTTATATGCCTTTGAGAACATTTTTAATTGTTAAAATTGTTAAAAAATAAATGTTAATTTAATTTCGTTTTTAATTGGGGAAATGGATTCTGGTGTCAAAATTATATTTACTGTGATGCCGATGTTTTGTACCTGTCATCTAGTTGAACAATGTGTAAATACTCTTGATCCAAGAGAAATATGAATGCCAGTTATTTATTGTTTTGTGGAGTTACATGTTGCAGATGTGTAAGATCTTAAAAGGGAATGTTGTAAAACAAGGTGGAAAAATAAATTTTATGCAACTTCTTTACTTCATCCATATACCCCTGTATGATGCACCTAAGTTAGTCCTGGCATGATGAGTTCAAGATGTGTCTTGTCAGTTGTAAGTATACAGGTTAAGTTGCATTGTGGCCCTTTAACTTGTCAGCGTGGGAAATGCATAGCTGAGTAATGGTCAGTGCTTTATGTTGATCAGTGTAGACCTGCTTCATTAATTTATTTGTTATAAACAGTTTTCTAACGGTCTTAACAGGAAGGGATTGGGGGGGGGGTGGTGGTGTTTGATTGGGGTTTGGTTTGGTTTTTTTTTTTTAAATATTGGTCTAAGCTTTTGCTTCGCTTCACTTTATCAGTGCAAGGTTGCTTTCTGCAAGCCATCACTGCAGTTCAGCGGTGTGGATGAGCTCGGTGGAGCGCAGAAGCTGCTCTGGGGCGCAGCCGGCTGCTGGCCCCGCTGCTCTGACCGCCAGGTGGAACTTCAGCCCCGGCTGCTGCTCCGCCGCTGCCTTCGCTGCAACCAGGCAGGCCCAGAGTACCCAACTGTCCCGAGGATTTTTAAACAAGCCCTTCTAATCTGTAAATTCAGTTTCAAGAGACTCAGCTCATTCAGGAAGGTTTTGGTCAAATTGTCTTTGCAGTTTTTGGTACAACCCCAGTTAGGGAGAAGGTCGTTGTTCCTGCTGGTACCCGCTGCTGTGAACAGGAGAACGTCTTTCGTTTGAAATATATATGCTGCTCCTGGAAAAGCGGTGATGCAATAGCATTAGGAACAGCTATTTTTGGAATGTTCTCATCACTTGAACATTAGATTAAGTAACTGGCTCAGCACAACAGCAGTCCCAGGGCTAAGGCTCGCTGCCCCACTTCTGGGTCAGAAATGGGAAGGAGAGACAGGAGTTTAACACTGAATATTCTCCACAGGGGAAACTTCAATAACATTGATTAAGAACACAGTACAACAGTTTTCTACCAAAAATATAACAGAGCCATAAAAACTCTGAAGAAAAAAAAAAAAAAGAATAAAGTAGAACTATGACTTGGGAAACTATTTAACTGAAGCAGTGATAAACTGTTCCTCAGATCATTAAACATATATTGAAGTTTTACTTTTAGAGTCAATCGGATGCAGATGCCAGCACCTTAAACCTTTTTCATTATTAACTTTTTTGTTTAAAACAGTTAATGCAAATATTAAATAAACAATTTTGGTGATGTTTGCACACATCAAATGAATACTGTAGACTCCAGAAATTACAGTAACAGACTTCGCTCCCAAGTGTTACCAATTTCCCACTCTAAATGGGTTACATAAGCCCTAGTTAGTGGTTCTTTTAATTTATGGACGGTTTCTTTTTAATGGTGAAATGTGTAATTAAAAAAAGCTAGAAATAGTTTTTCTAAACTCACTCTGGAAAGGGAAGGAGAATTTCTGCAATTTTTTTTTTCACCCAAACATTGCATAATAGTAGAAATGTCAAAGATTTCCATGGGGCTTAATTTCATTCTTCATGTGGCTGTGGTCATACAAGAAGTTTGAACACTGCAGGGGTTGGCAGATTTTTGGAAGATCACGCATCCTGGGATAAGTTTTCAGCCTAGGCTTTACCAAAGAATGCCAGTGGCCTTATTTTTTTGAGTTGTGGTTGTATTATACACTAGTGTCTCTCGTTTTTTTTCTTCTGAAAAAAGAATAGGCGCTGGCTGGTAATCGAGTATCTTACTATGGCCCTGAGCCTTACATATTTCACGAAGACATACAGAAGCTTCCCTTTGCCTTAAACCTTTTGGAGAGAAGAAAACCTTGTCAATATGTCCTCTGTCTTTGCTTCTGAGAGCTCAGGTCATGGCAGCTCTGCACCTACTCTGCCTCTTTGTTGCATTACTGTGGCATTAAATACCATTGTCATGATAAATCTTCACTAGAGGAAGGTAACTGCTGCTGTTCCCATTTCACAGGTGGGAGACGGGCAGAGATAACCTGTGGTCTCTGGGTTGTACCCAGAGGCCATGGCAGAGCAGGGAGTGCAGAACAGTATTATTGGTTTGATTATTAGACTTCAACGTTGGAGTCAATGCTGTAGGGAAGTTACTTATTCTACAGAGTATTCAGATGACCATTTTAAATTTAGGAATGTGATTGCAGGCTTCAAAAAAAACCCCTGTCATTATATGGAGTATTGATAAACCCCATTTCAAAAATTTTTCTGGGTTCTTCCATTTTAAACCTGGAACTGCAGATCCAAATTACATCTGTGCTAAATGTTTTGCAACTCCATGTGAAAATGGTGAGTTGCAGAGAGTGCGAGTAGCAGCTGGATGTAGAAACAGCTTTGCTGCAACTGCAAAAAGGTAATGCAAGAAAAACCTTGCTGAGTGTGACAGCAGTTACAAGCAGCACTTAATCCCGGTCCAGCACCTATTTAAGGTCAGTATCAAAACTGATGCTGTGGTTTCCTTGGGCTGCCAGTTTGCATTTCCTGGGCTTAAAACTCTCTGGGTGGTGTGAGACTCTCTAGGTTACATGGTGAACCTCTGAATTTTTGCTGCTTGTAATTAAAGTTATAGATGATCATCATCTTGCCTTCAGAAGAACGTCCTTCCCTCTGCTGCTCTTCCTCCCTTTGTGGCCTAAGACCGAACTGTTATTGAGTGGGTGGGTTGCAAAAAAGGACTTTAAATTCATTGCATTCCCACTTTAAAGCCTCTCTCTCTTGGCTTGCTGTAATTGTGCACGTAAGGAGGAATATTGTGTGCTGTTCAGATTCTCTCACAGAAAGAAGTAGTAACAAGAACAATCTGTGCAAAAGAATTTAGCGCATTAAAGATGGGGGTAATAGTCATTCTCATTTGTCCTTTTATGTGAAACAGATTTTATTTAAAATGTACACTCTGAGTAGCTTAACCATATCCAGAAACTTGTTTACCAGGGTAAAAGTAGAATTACCCACAATATAAATTAAGAGCATGAGCAGAGGTGAATTGATTGTACAGTGAGATTCTGCTTAGTCAGCTCAGAAGTACTCCCGGAGCACACACCTCGGTGGGCATGTGGGAAGCGGGTATCTCCTGTGCTGGAGATTTCATCAGGCAGTACATGTGCCACACTCATGTGTTGCACATCTGCTCTGAAAAAGCCATGTTGTAGCTCTGCTGTAGGCGTTACATTTCTCTTCCGTTAGACAGGGTTCTGTCTTGCGCTGGCTCTTGTGTTTTTAAGACATGTCACTTTGGATTCATTTTCTACAACGGCAGATTTCACCAACGTGTTACTTGTCATAAAGCGATACAAATTGGTATTGATCAGGATTCCTGTTTAAAATGAGAACAAACCATTCATCAGTGAGACCATTATATAAAATACCCTGTAATGGTCACGGTGAAGCATGTTACCTGCTCCAGCAGCAGTGGTGTAACTGCCATGGAGAGAAATGCCTGTGAGAGAGGCCGGGGATGCTGCCTGCAGAGCTGAACTCCTCTGCAGCCTTTGTCAATTCAAGATTAAGGTTTTGAATAAAAGGCACGTTTATAAGGATCAGCATTCCCTCTGTCAGACAGAGTCTCTGGTCCAACCCGGTGGTTTCCAGTGAATCACTGCATCCTGCATCTGGACCAGCACAGGCAGAGCCGTTGCTGTTGCTCTGGACAGGAAGGTTCTGCATGTGAATCGGCTCTCCTGGGCAGGCCAGGGTGCTGATTTGGAACCAGGCGCTCAAATGGGTCATGCTTACCATGTTCTGTTACCTTTGATCTTGTTCCAAGAGTTAAAGGATAGGACCTTTGAGGCGAGACCTCTGGACCACAGCAGCCAGTGAAGCAGCTCATCATCCTGCTGCGAGGGCAGGGGCACTGCCAGCGGTCCTCCCGGCCCCTGCAAGGTAAGATTTTTACCCTGGAGATGTTGCTGGAAATGTTTATTGCTCTCCAGCTGCATCTCTATTAGGCTCCATCCTGTTCTCCTTATGTTTGACAACCAGCACACCATGAGCTGTAAAATTTCAGAGCCCTAGTGAAGAGCAGCCAGCATTTTAACCACTCTCTTGCCAAGACATCCTTGGCGTGAGGCTGTAACGCGAGCGAGGGGAGCTCTTGCTGCTGTTGCTGGTGGTTAGTGAGCCCGGGGAGAGCCGAGCACCACCCTGCCTGGCCAAAGTTCACCTCCCCAGTTCCCCCAGCAGCATCGTGGGTGTCAGCCCTCGTGGCGCTCGTGCCTGATTTCCATCTGTGTACACACATTGCCTTTGCATGTAGACAGAGTCACTTGATTTGCACGTAAAATCCTTTTCTCAATTTGAATTTTTAAACATAACTGGAGGTGTTACATCCTGCTGTTTGTTAATGTAGCTTTAATTATTTAGTATGCCATCTTGGCTTCATTCTAGCCTGGAACAATTACTTTAAACCAAATGACAAACAGAAAAGTGACTTTAACATTGAAGGTGAATAAAACTAAACAAGAGCTAGGAAATTTTTTTGCCTAAAGCGTGAGCTGGGAACTAACACTGGTTCTTCTCCTTACCTGTATTTGTGTCCAAGGTAAGTAAAATACCTGGAGGAAGGGGAAGACCAGTTTTAAACAGGATCTACAGTATCACTGTCTGCTGTGAGCTACTCCAGAGAGGCATTTATCATTTATTGTTTGCAGCGTGGGGTAGGGACTTGGACTTCTCCACCCTGACAGCTGACCTGTCAAATGAAAAAGAAATTTCTAGAAGACCAACGTTAGATGTTTGACAACACTTCATCTGGCTTTCTCTAGATACACCTCTTTCCAGTCTTTGGTATCCTTTTATTTGCTTGTCAAGATGCATTGCTGCACCTTAGCTGCATCCAGATAAATTAACCAAAGGGACAGTTTAGATTTTAGGCCAAAACTAGTGTCACAATTTCTCAGGCAACTGTCTATAGCCTAAAGTTTGATTCAAAGCTGCCCAGTTTTTCTTCTAGGAAGTCTCAAGACTCCTGCTGATCAGATTTTGATATCTGACCTTACTTATATACAAGGACAAATGAGCCAGAAAACAAATTTTCTAAGTGAAGTTTCTGTTTGCAACACTAACCCGTAAGGAGAAAATCTTTCCAAACTCAGATGGAATTGCAGATGGAGTTCATTGTACTGGAAGACCCACAGCTGATGTAAAAAAACAGGACACGTTCATCCACACCCCCACACAATCCTCAGGTTTTGTTCAAGTCCGAGTTGAATTCTTGCGAGTCCTTGTTACTGAAGTGTGGAACTAATTTTTACAGGTGCAGTGTTCGCCATAAATAGTCTTCAACAGAAAGAAACATCTTGTATTTCACATGTGAACGACAGCTATTTCCTTCAACAGCCTAAGTGTCTTTTGTGATCTTTCACTGTCAGGATACCGTGCAGGGCAGTGATTTATGCGGGTTCCCACTCTTCTTTCTTTCAGCTCCCGTTGCCATTCCGCTCCAAAGAACATAATGCCACAAAGCCTTCAGTAAAACCAGAGCCTGGAGGAAATATCAGGTGTTAACATCCAATAAAAAACTAACATGCTTGAATGAACTGGGATTGCAAGGTACCTCTTGTATGGCCCAAGCAAGGACTGACCTAATGCAGCGGTTTTATGATGGTGGCAGGTAAGGACTAATTATAGACCCTGGTCTCCATCATGAATTGACTTGTCAAGTTAACTTACCAACCAAAGTACCTACAATTACATTGTGGGGGCTTTCTACTCCTTTGTATAACTGAATGCAGTTGCTCCTGAAGAAACATAGTGAGTAAATCTGAGGTGCTGAAAGAAATACTGCACTAGAAATTATGCTGTAGGGAACTTTTTATATGCTTTGGAGTAAATTAATGACCAGGTTTGGGTTTTGTAAAAAAAAAAACAAAACACAACAAACTTTGTGCACAAATACATACTTTAAAATATATTTTCTTTCAAACACCAACTATTTTAACAACAGTGTAAATCAGATTTTACAGACCACATATTTCAAGTATGAAGTTCATTAAATGTGTGAAATTCTAGATTAGCTGCCGGGTGTGGCCAGAGCCCCAGTAATGAATCGTAAATTGTGTTCAGGATATAATATCAGATTCCCTTGCCCTGGCGGTGATATTAAAGGGATAAAACCACCTTTTCAAAACAGTCGTAACCTTTCTTTGTTATCTTTACTTAGTTTAGCCATCATAAGATATAGCAAATGACTGCATCAGTGTTTCCATCCTGAACCTAATGTACAGATGTCTAATTAGATTAATTTGTTGTTGTTATTAGTAATGTCCTAATATAACTGAAATTAATGCTATCTATTGATACATGCATTTTTGCCAGTGCCCTGATAGTGGGTGGTAGTCTGTCTTTAGATACAAGAATATCACTCTAAACTGCAATTCAGTCTGAACTTGTGTGGGAAAAATCAATTTACATAGTGAGAAAGCAGTGTGGTTTTGATTTGGTGTGTTTTGGAGTTATCTACCAGCATAGCTGCATTCTCCAGCTGAGCCAGGAGCTGATAGGTGTGGGTACTTGAGTCCACGCAGCCGGTGACCATGGTGCGTTTCATAGTCATCTTCCTGGTCTAGGTGGGTTTACTAAGTCCTTCCTGGACTAGCTTTTAACTATGAATGCCTTTCCCTTTCCAAAAGCTTAGCAAACACCCACCCAGCCCTGCTGGAGAGACGCTCGCTGCAGTGTAGTACTTGGAGGAAGGTCCGTGCTGAGAGCTGTGAACCCACTGGTGCGTGGACATGTGTACCTGGGGGATGTTGAACCCAGCCCCCTGAAAGGAACAGCTGGGGAAAAATGCTCATAATCACCTGCAATCAGATGGATCTCTTCAAATTCCTACCTTGGTTCTCTACAGTAGCTCCTTGGAAGAAGAAGGTGAGTTGAATAGCTGGGAGTAATGATAAATTCATTATGCCGTTCTCATTCTGCAAACTCTTCTGTGAGCTGGGAGCAAAGTGCAGAAGTGACCAACTATTTCCTTCTACTGTTGTAACAACTATAACTTAGGGAACAGGATCTCTGTTGTATCCAGCTTCCCTGATCAGAGCGGGCAGGACAGGATTCCCAGTGCTCACCTGCCCCAGGGAAGGGCACTGGACAGAGCAGCTCAAGGGTCGCCTGTGAATCCACACCGCCAGCTCTTGGCCACCACATGTAGCTTCTTCCTCTCCCTTTTCTCCTGTGCTATGCAGAGGAAAGAAGGTTCACAAGCCAGGTCCAATCCTGATATGGCCAATAACGGGAATTTCTCAGGTAGCACCTTACGATGGGGTTAAAAATCCAGGGTTAAGAAGTAGAAGAATTGACAGTTCTCATGTATGGCTGTTTGTTGGAGATCTATTCCCAAAGTGTGGCCCAGTGGTTGCAGTTACAGTGACTTAAACTGTACAAGCAACAGGTAAATGGTAACATATTGTTTACTTGCCCACATAGAGAACTGCCTCTCCAACTCCCTGTGTGGCTAATGTTCTTCCTAATTATTCCAGCGAGTAATTGCTCTACTTGTCTGGCTCTTCTTTATTTCTGAACCTTAGCTTAAAATCTTGGAAAATGAAACAAAAATAAAAACCCCACCTATGTTTTTGTAATCTTAAAGAGAAAATATCTTTGGCAAGAAACTTACATCTTTAGAGCCTCATCCAGAGTTCTTATTTGTTTAATTAGTCTTGCTTTTAAAAAAAGTTTATACTTCAATTTTATCCTCCATGCTCATTTGCAAAAAGCCTTGGAGTTGCCAACATAGTCATTGGTGGTGGTGTGTTGTAAGGCAGTGCCAGTCTGGAGGGCTTAAGTGTCCCCTGGAAACAATATTGGATGTTTGGGTGAAAGCATGGATCATGGCATACAAACATCCCTCTGCACTAGTTTGCTAAATCAGAGTGCACTAAGCTCTCTGGAGTAGACCTAGTGCCATTTACAACCCATTATACCAATGTATTGCTTTTATTTCGGAGCTGTCACATCTTAATCCTTCATACCAAGGTGACGACCCACCTGCACCCTCCCTGTACCTGGCTGTTCCCAGCTGCCCCCCATCCCACCAGCAGCAGACCCGTATGAATATGAGGAACAGATGTAAACTCTCAGATTTTCATCTGAATGATCACGTTTGCCTTCTGACAAAAGCCTCCCAGGAAGGCTAATCCATTCTGTCATACCTAACAGGCCAACCTGCCTCATTTGCTCTCTCTTGCCCAAATGAATTTCTGTGTCTCCCAAACTCCCCATCCGAGAATCAATGATGTGGGCTCTTGGCAAGTTGAAGGGACTGATGTATAGCTGAGTAGTGATTTCTATCCCAGAGACAAGGTGGGAGTTGTGGTGGGATGCAGTGCTGTTTGGGGGGGCCAGGCAGCACCCAGCTATGCAGCAGGCTGAGCCATTTGGCTTTTCCCTGGATAAAGAAACCAAACAAGTCAGGTTTTTCAGGATGCTGAGGCTCAGAATAGGTTTTTCTACAGCTGCAGGTGCAGATCTGGTAATTTCACATGTAACCTGACATGAGGGTGAGGGACACTTCCATATGCAAGCAGTTATGAAACTTCTGCAACTGCTTTGCAAAAGTGCTTCCCTGTCTGCAGTCCTACAGATTTCTAGGAGACAGACACATTAAAATGGGAAACTGCAGCTCGGATGGTATCATATCAGGCCAGCTGAATTAATTACATCCTCCTGGTACCATAAGAGGACACTAATTCCAGAGCTGCCTGACTAAAGACAGTGTGAGTGGGGCTCTATTGTTCTATGAGCGAGTTGAAAGACATTTATTTTTTCCTTTACAGGAAATTTTTGAGGGGAGGGGGGAGAGAAAGAATGTTCTCTATCCTTTCTTCAATATCTTTTTTATTTGTGGTTTTGTTTTCTGAGGTTGCCTTTGTTGAGGGAAAAAAAAAAGTTAAAAAAATCACTCTTCACTTATAAAAAATATTTTTTAATGTTCACAAACAGAATCTGTTTACTAAAAGCCAGTTCTCGGGGGGGG
>NW_020799125.1:6904752-6906881 GCF_003259725.1 Athene cunicularia
GGGGGAGCCGAGGGGCGCGGGGTTACCGGGACGGGGCTCCCCCGCACCTCGGGGGTCGGTGGAAGCCGGTCGCAAAACGGGCCAGCGGAGCTGGGGAAGGTATTTCCGCCTCGGCGTGTCCAAAAATGACAAAGACTAGGAAAGTGAGGTGCTCTGAGTTTCCCTGGCCTGCCTGCAGTTGCTAGCCTGCAGGACAACAAACTCGAGAAGCAGAAAGTTTGATTGTGATACCTCCTTCGAGTCGATTTTGGGACTCAGGGAGTGAAAAATGGAAATGTCGTGCGGGTGCCAGCCAGCCCTCCGTGCAGCTCCGGGCCAAGTCCCTCTGCAGTGAGTCACTCCCGCTGCTGCCCAGGGCTCCGGCTGACCCCGGCAGCCACCCCTGCTCCAGTGCCCAGCGCGGCGTTTGGGGGGTGCACACAAACACCGAGGGACTGCAGAGCTGTCGCGATCCCAGAAGAAGCGTTTGATGTATGGGAACGCGTCATCTCTTCTGGAAAAAAGTCCAAGTAGAGTTCGGCTGCGTGGAGGTACAGAGCCCAGCACGGGATCGGGAGGCAGATGCTCCTTAACACACTAGTGAAAACTATACATTGTGGGACAGCACACGGTTCATGACATCTTTGACTTTATTTTCCTGTTTTCTTTTGCTTTATTTTCCTGTTTATACATGGGACGTGTAAACACACACGGGTTGTCTTGGTTTCGGAGGCTTCCTTGGCTATTTCATTCTTGCTAAGATCCACGTGTATCAATGGAAATCCATGGGGTTGCTACTCTCTCTTCTAAATGCATCTAAAAATAGAAACAGAGAGGTCTGTGAAATGCCACTAAACAAATTAACTGATTTTTTTTTTTCTTTTCGTCTTCTGTATGAAGAATTGAGCCAGTGGTAATTAGAAGCCAAAACCTGTGCCAGTAACAAGATGGGTATTAATAGGGTGCTGGCAAATTTAAAAGACGTAAATATAGGCTTGGGACTTCGGTTTTCTGAATGATTTATTCAAAGGTAAAAGCAGCAGCAGTCCGAGCTTGTCTCTGCTGGGAAGAAGGAAAACTTCTGCACAGAAGCCCTGTTGCTTTGAAAGGCTTTGCAGTTCCTGCAAGTTTTGTTTAAAAAGCACACACTGGGATTTTTAACATCATCCATATTTCTTTCTTTCTTGCTCTCTAACTTTCTGCTCAACAATTAAGTGCTTGTGCTGCAGACTGAGAAAGCCGCAGAGCTGCCTTGGCCCGGAGCTGGGAGACGTCATGGATTCCTGAGTGTGAAGTTTGCAGGAAAGCCCTCAGTTTGGGAGATGGAGGCGATCCAGGGGTTTCCATGGCACTGGGATAAACAGGAGGAAACAGTGAGGGAATCCCGTTATTTTACAGCATTCAAAGACTATAAACACTCGGAGCAGGGAAGGAAGTGGCCTTTCCCTCTCTAGTAACCCTCATCTCAGAGCAGAGAACTGACTTCACTTCAGGAACAAGCTCAGCCCAGTTCGGATCCCTCTTTGCACCTCCAAACACTTACGGAGGAGGCGAGCAAGAGGGGTTCCCTCTGTCCGGGCGGCACTGGTTGAACATGGTTTAAAGAAGAGTTTTTTATTCTTTTTTTTTTCTTTTTTTCTTTTTTTTTTCTGCTTTTTTTTTTTTTTTTTAATATTCCTGATGCAGAGAGAAGCTGCCTGCAGGCTGGTACATTACCACCACATCATGAGGTCTATGGATCAAGGTAGGATCTTACTCCCGCGCTGTGTCTGTGTGCTGTGTGTGTGCCCTCCCCTCACCCGGGGCTCTCCGTAGGTCACTCCTCGGGCCGGGTGGTTTATCCCGCCGGGTGGAGCTGCCTGCCAGCACTTCGCCTGGGTCGGCAGGAGGGGTCTCAGGGCGAGAAGGTCCCTCGGGGAAGGGACGGGACTGGCTTTAGGTTCGGTTTGAAACGCTCCGCGAAGGCGATACAAATCTGTCTGGAGAAACCTCCTTTAAACTTCAGCCAGAGAGACTCTCCTCTTCCAAGCCATCACCCCAGGAGTCTCGCCGAGCAATCTCCCGCCGCTTAACCCTTCCGCCGCCTGCCCAGGTCGGGGGCTCGGGGCGTCGCGGCCGCCTTCCCCGGGCCCGGCGGAGCCTGCGGCAGC
>NW_020799125.1:6906931-6911996 GCF_003259725.1 Athene cunicularia
GGGTACGGGGGCTACGGGGGGGACGAGGCGGGTATGGCAGCGCTCCCTTTGAAGGGCCCTCAGTAGCGGGTGTTTGTTTTCTCCTGCCGTAGCAAAGCTCCTCAGGCACCTGCCAAAACACACTCGTTACCGCGCACACCCAAAGGGATCATCCGAGCGCTCCAACTCTCGGACAAGCCAATGGAAAGACTCAGAGTGGCTTTATACCGCCTTAGGATCAGGCCATTGCCCTGCCGCGTGTATCCTCGGCGTTCTCCAGACAAAACTCCCTCTCTCCTGAGCGCCGCAGCTGCTCTTAGTCACTCTCACAACACGCCGGAGAAGTTATTTTGCTGTAAAGAGAGCAGGAAAGAGAAAGATAGGAGACTTCTTGGTCTCCTCAGTGCTGGCAAGGCTCTGCTCTCACCTGCTATAGGGTAGCAGTGGATCAAAACACAAGGCAGCACTCGGATGGCAGCTACCACACCTCCTTGCATTGCTGTGCACCTCTGCTTGCCCCGAGTAGATGTCCCCCGGAGCCTTGCAGTCACAGGCCAAAATGAAAGGCACTGATATGTTTTTCCTTCCCAGATCAATTATTTGATACCACAGTAGCCAGATGAGCAGTGCAGTCACTGCACGACAGAGCCCAGAGATGCTCCAGAAGGAATACACTCCTGAGCCCCAGCATGTACTTTTCCCTTATGCAAAATGCTTGCTCCTGCCAGTGGCAAAGGGGCGATGGGAGCAGACCCTGGCTTCAACTTGCCTTCATGTCACATGTCTGCTCCCAACCTTTCCACAGAGCTGCACGATACTGCTAGGGGCTAACAGCACATGGCACTTTTGGGATCAGTCTCTGGCTTTGGGAGGATTTCTGCACCCACAGCAAAGTGCAAGAGTCTCTTTAATGCTGGGTACACACAACCAGTGATGTGCTAATAATTTTAAACATTAGTCCCCTTTTATGATTAGAGTAGGTTCAGAATGGGGAATGAAGACTTTGCATAGCCTAACACCCTGCTAGCAAAAAGATGCTTCACTAGCTTTGCTCCCTGAGCTGTGCTTGAGCAAGTCAGCAAGACACTCACCACAGCAGAGATGTTCACCTGACCATGAGTCCCTGTGTCATCTTGTTGTCCCACATCTGTTAATGTTCCATCACCCGAGGTAGCCCATTTCTATCCGTAAGCCTGCCCTGTGGGACACAGTTACACCAGCTAACAGTCACCAAATGATTTCAGAGTCTTTCGTACAGGACAGGAATCACATTCACAGATGGGACACTGACATAATTGGAGCACTCTTTTATAACATTCCAATAGATATTCTAACTTTTTTTTTTTTTTTTTTTTTTTTTTTTTTAATAGCCAAGGATAATAATATCCTAGAACTTCTTTTCCACTACTGGCTTAATCTATTTTTTTTAAACTATGATATGTGCATTCCTCTGGTTTGCACAGCAGACTTCAGAACTTAATGGGAACATGGAGATATGAGCAATTTTTCCATTGTCCTTTTTTGCCAAACCACTTTAAGCCTGAAATTGGGGGGTAATATCTCTGACTCAACCTGACCCCAAAATTGAATAGTAGCATGTGTGCATGTGTGACTCTCAAAGGAAGTACCAGAATATTTCTCCCCCCTCTGTCTCCCCTTTTTTTCTCTAATAGCACTCCCTACACTCCAGACCAAGCAACTAGTCACTCACAGTCTGAGCTCATTTTAAAGAGCTTGGATTAAGTCCATGTGCAAGTTTTAGTTGCCTGTTAAATTTCTAATGCCTGCCACATACACCATAAGAACACTTAGATTTTCAAGAGAGCATTGACTCATATTTTCTTTAGGTTTTAGCTGCTAAATAGACATGCAGCATTTTAAATCCACTTTACCTATTTTTCTTTTAAAAAGTTTAAGATGAGGGTATTACAGATCCAGTGTAAATTACATGTCATGTGGGCCACATAATAGCACAGTCACTGTATTTCTGGGAAGATCATCTATAACTTTTCTTCATCTTGGAGCATCATCTGATCACTTGCATTAATGAAGTTATTGGCACAGGGAATAAAATGGACAGTATAAATAGAAACTGAAAATAGTAAATTATAAATTACATTTGCAGTAAATTTAAACACCGAGAAATACGTTAAGTACTTTTAAAATCATAGTTTGTATTACACTAGAAACTACTCTTTCTTAGCTTCGTTTTTGGATTCCTCATCCCCTAGTACCTAGGTAGTCCAGTATTCACATACTTTTAAAGTTTATTAAAGCAAAGCCTTGCCAAAGGCAAGCACTGATCCAACTATGTGGAAAAGGACTCCTTCCATTCTCCAGTTCCCTGAAATGGCAGCACAATGTATTTCCAGTTCTGCTCTGTGTCGAGCCTGCTGCAAGTATACGTGGCTGCAATTTTTGTTAATGCTGCCAAGGACAGACTTTGCTTAAGTAAAAAAAAAAAAAAAAAAAAAAAAAAAAAAAAAAAAAAAGGAGTTAATGCTGACTTGCAGATCTCTAATGTGGGAGCCCACGAGGAGTTGTGACCAGCAGCCGTGGGGTTGCGGCATGTCAGGCTCTTGACAGTGGTAACAGGAGAAATAAATGGAGGATCCTTGTAGAAAGGAAGTGTTTCTGATACGAAAAAGATTGGGATTTAGGGAAACCAACTAGTATTTCCGGTCTTTGGATGCTGTATTCCAGCCTTTCACTCCAGCCCTAATGGAAAACAAGTGCTGGGAAGTGTTTGTCATGTTATTTGGGTTTTTCCTTTGATTTGGAGTGGCTGGATGCTTTTTCTGAGTGTATGTATTGAGCTGAAGAGTCCACAGTCTATTTAAGTCTAGTCATTTCCCTGCCTTTCCTTCATTGCTAATTATTAATGACAGACTGTGGGCAGTATTTGTCAGTTATGTAGTTATAACAGCTAAAACCTAAACCATTTATAATGTTTTATTCTCATTGCTGGCTCGAGAGCATGTTTTGGGTCGAAACTGAACTACACTCAGCCCTTGGAGGGCTCCAAAAACTACATCTGTCACTTGAGCTGAATTCTGCAGCTGCTTGCGCCCTAGTAATGGCTTCATGCATCTCCAATATTTAGGTCACATCTATATTTTGTGAATTTGCACCACTTTTGATCAAAAAACCCACACTGGCAGGTTCTAACACAGCCCACAGAGTATAGCATTATAACTTGCATCTCTGTGCACTCAAAGCCTGTGGAAACTGTTATTCCTACGTGTTATGCCATAGTGGTCATATGGGACCAATGTCCTTATGTGCCCTGTGAGCTGCAGAAGGGAGCAAGGGGAAACCAGTGGGTTGTATGCCCGGTGGCTATTGCTTCTTGACATCTGTCAAGTTGTCCACTGGGCAAAAGAGTTGAATCCTATAAGCTGAGCTAATTCCTACGTTTCTCCAACACTTCCCTCATTGCTGTCTTGTCACCCTAATTCCTTGCCAGTGTCAGAATTTATGATTACATATATTAGTGGTGAAACTATTTCGGATGACATGGTCATCTTGGAAAGCAAAAGGTACATTTTCCATTTGTGGAGTATTACTAATTCTAGGAGTAGCTGAGGATAAGTTTGAAACTTCGCATGCTTAATGGATTGCAGGCAAGCTAGGAAATAAAGTATAAAGGATTGGCTAAAGATTTAGCAGAAATTGGGGTCATTTCCCCATGCTCTTCTGCCAGTCATCCATATCTTACTTAAAAAGGCCAATGTTATTGTTCATGTCTTTTCTTTTTGTGGCTAATACAAATGATGCTATCCAATTGTGCTCCATGTGTTGTTAGCTGCGAGGATGACAGTTCCCTTTAGTGCTAAGCCAAGATCAGCAAGTATATTTGGTTTTTCTAATGAATTTTAAATAGAAAGACCAATGATAAAAGGCTGGCGCACCAGCAAACGGTAAGCATCAGTTTAGAACAGATATATAAATAGGCCAATTTAATATATGTTTTCTTCACATTTAAACAATTCAGAATGAACCAAGGCTTCGGACAGTGCAGCACGTGTTCCCCAAGGGGCCGGCAGCCTCCCTTCCCCACTCACGTTCCTGAGGGTAAGAGCTCAACCCCATCTGCAGCTTTCTGGGGTGGCCTCATTTCTGAATGCCAGTAGCCAAGACCGCTAATCACCGGCTGCACAGGCTTCCCCGTCTGTGCCCGGCGGCAGCAGAGCCCTGTCTCTGGCTGAACCAGACACTACGAAACTGCACAGCACAAGCGCCTTGTGCAGTATTAAGAATCGCTGCAGCAGATGAGGTAGGCTTTAGCTGTGGTCTCCAGCTCAACCACAGAGCGAGCACTGGATCCTTTTCAAAATAGGCTTCAGCAGTCCCTGCTCTGAGCAAGGAGCTGCAGCGGGTCAGGAAGCAGCATCGTGTTGCCCAAGGAGGCAGACACAGGCTATGGCCTTTTCACACCTCTTACACCCGTGTGTGCACACGCACACAGGGCTGTGTGCTGACCGTGTGGAAACCCAGCAAAGGGCCATTCCTGGTTGGTTTGGCAGCGTGTGCAGGAGAAAGTTCAAACAGTTAGGTCCAAGGAAGCTACTGTGTTATTATTATAACATGAGAAAAAAATACTGTCCTTTTAGTCTCTGCTGAGTTAAAGTATGACACTGATTGAGTGAAATAATTTGTTAATCCAGTGGCTGTGAATATGGAATAATGGCTTTTCCCTCTCCATTTAAATTGCACTTTAGTGGGACATGTATAGAGTGAATATCCTGGCAGGACTCCCCATCTCCTGTAAATACTTCGGTAAAAACCCTGGCACAGCCTGTCTGCAGGACCACCTGCCCTTTCCTAAAGTCAGGTTTCCCTATCCCTTGGCACTTCCCAGTAACAAATTAATGCCCTAAAGACCTAATTCCAGAGCTGCCTGACTAAAGACAGTGTGAGTGGGGCTCTATTGTTCTATGAGCGAGTTGAAAGACATTTATTTTTTCCTTTACAGGAAATTTTTGAGGGGAGGGGGGAGAGAAAGAATGTTCTCTATCCTTTCTTCAATATCTTTTTTATTTGTGGTTTTGTTTTCTGAGGTTGCCTTTGTTGAGGGAAAAAAAAA
>NW_020799125.1:6912046-6938250 GCF_003259725.1 Athene cunicularia
AGTGCCCGGGGCCGGTGTGGCGCTGGGGGCCGGGCGCTGTGCGGGCTGTGCTCGGGGCTGGCCGCGTTCCGAGGTGCTGCTTTAGCCCGCAGGCGCTTGCGAGGGGTCACTCGCTGGAGGCAAGTGGCTTGGTCCCCATCTGGCGAGGGAGTATCAGAAAGGGACCTTATTATTTACCAAGTTGTGCACCTGCGTATGAGAGTGCAGCTCTGCAAGACAAAGCAAGACAAGCTCAGCTCGGTTCATCTCCTTGCGACCATCATCATGATGGTAGAGGGTGTTCGGCAAGCTCAAAAAAGCAGCTTGAGCACCAGATCTGGGAGCCCCAAGGAGTTTGCTGCCTGGGAAGAGGCTGACCATCCTGCTTGGATGGCAAGGAGCTGGGGAGATCCACTTTCCGTCTGGGTCCAAACAGCATAAGCTTAAGTCAAATTAAAAAGGAGAAAAAAGTGACAGCCTGCTCTACTTTTCTGAGTTTATGCAAGTCTGTGATACTAAAAGCACTGGGATGAGTGTTCCCTGACTTTCTAAATGATAATTCAGTCAGTCGATACTAAAACTTGATACTTCCTATCCCATAAAATATGAATTTATGTAAACCAGACAAAGCCAAAAGAGACAGGACCCAGAGGAAAGAGTTGCTGGGATATTGTTTCTAAGGTACATGTCTGTTGGCTCTGCACAGTTGAGAGGTGGCATTTCTTTGGGGCATTTGAAGAAGGAGATGTGTTCCTAGGGGACAGTGCAGGAGGAGGAGACCTATTAGGCCTGAATTGTGGTATCATTAGTGAAATGGAGACTTGTTACTGAGTTTTATTCTTTGTTTACTTGTTTAAATATACAGATGTGCACCAGCATCAAAGCTGAGTGAGGATGGTTAATATCATCAAATATACAAAGCTGTATTTTTCTTTTAAGGTTTAATGTAGATCAAACCATGCTAAAATAAATCCATGATGGGGAGCGGCCAGTGATTTTAATGAAAATACTTAAATCTCAGTGAAAGCTTCAGCTGCTATTTTTTTTTTTTTTTCACATCTTTATGGTAGAGAGTACTGCTGTGAAGCCTTAAGTGGGAAGTTCCACAGAACACAATAGTACGTAGGTGGGGGGTAGAAAGTTTAATCTTCAAACCACATAAATGCAGAGCAGTGTATGCTTGTAGTAGAAGTAACTTCCTTCTTCAGCCTGCTTTCTCCACATTTGAATGATTGGAAACCATAATTAGTAGTAATTTTGTTTGTTCCAAAGATGGAAATCATTAGCATAAAAAAAAAAGAGATCACAACCATATATACTAGCATTGTAATCTGGAGAACATTCTCCCTCACTTTGAAAAGGCACCAGCTAGAGTCTGTAAGCAATCCAGTATACATCCGTGACCTTTAATGTACAAAAGATTAAAGTATGTTTACACGAGAACAGAAAATGTTCAAATTTTGAGAAAGGGCTTTATCCACATGCTGGTGGTAAATGATGCTCCTTGTTCATCTGCGATTCTGGCCTCGTCTGAACTGCAGTTGGGAAAACAAGTCCTTTTCAGTGGAGGATTCAAAATGGAACCAAAACCATAGGAGTGTCTGTGGATCCCAGCACTTCAGTCTGGTTCCTACGTTCAAAGCCTGTTTGAAAGAGGCTCTGGTTTCCTCAGAGTCTGGCCTGCTCCACCCGCTGCTCATGACAAGTCCTATAATAACAAATCTCTGTAAACATGCTAAAAGTGATTTTAAAATCAAAATACCTCTATTTTTAGGGAAAAAAAAAAGTAATTGTGGGGCTTCAAGAATGGATTGGGATGAAACTTTATTTCTGATAAACAATTTTTTAAAAAGTTGGGATTTGACAGTGTCCACCTAAGTTTGTGTGTTAAAAGTAGGATCTATATCACAACTTGTTGCCATGGAAATGCCAGAAATATCCTTACTGAAAGCAGCTGGCATTCAGTAGTGCTTATGTGTGCCTGAGACAACAGGAACATGGACTGCTATAAAAGTAACAGGGGGAAAAAGGGTAAATAAAACCCCTACGGTCAATATTATTAATATTAGATACTCCTCTCTAAGCCAACCATTTCTAAAAGCAGGAGTGCCGCACAAAGTGCCATTTTCCATGTGCCTTTTACCCTTACTTGCCAGACTTTAATTAGCTATCTTCTCAGCATTTGCAAACCAGCAACATCTGCCTTCAGCAGGCTGAACTCAGAGGGGTGCCCAGGTGAAAAAGCTTTGGGAAATTTGGGCAAAGCAGGGATCCTGCCCTGTTAGGTTGAAATTGTGATTTAGCTTGGGTGTTGTAGAGGTTTCCTGTCTCCTTTTTTTTTTTTTTTTTTTGAAAAAAAAGGTGTTAAATGCATTCCCTTGAGAGATACATGTGGAGGTATTGCTACTGATATCCCAAGTTTTGGCTTATTTCAGGCTTGAAAGGTGTTGAATATCCTTCTCAGTGAGAAGACTGACAGAAAGTCAATAAGCATTTGAACTAGCTCCTGCAAATAGGACTCCCAGATGTTTAAGTTCTGATAACTGCTTTTGTATTATTTCTTAATACCTGTTGTTGGCCACTAGGAGAGACAAAATACCGAAAAGCCAGACAACTGCTCTGTTTCAGCAGCTCACTTCATGTATTTTTATTCTGTGTTCACTGTGTGATGATCCACTGATAGGTAAATCTGCCACATAATATTTAATAGTTGAGGTTAACCCTTCTGAGAACTGATCCTCTGTGGCGTGTTTTGAAACTTAAAATCCATACAAAACCCATCTTTAAATAAGATTCCAGACAAAATCCTGCCTTGAGACAAGTGAGAATGCAAATGGGAAAGAGTATTTTCTTGTAGGCTCAAGCCTTTGCTGTAGCTCAGTGGACTCTTACATTGCATCTGGTGATACGAATCTACAAGGTATAATATAGAGAGCAGAAGCACGGAGCATCTATAAATATTAATATTCCTCTAAATGCTTGTTTGTTTGTAGACAGGCTTCCCAGGGACACTGCCACATCTTGTAGGTGTCAAGCCCAGTATACTTTGCCTCGTTCCTTCTTTTTCTCCTCAAAACAAAGCTATTAAAATGAAAAAAAAAATTGCTTGCAGCTCAGTCCCGGTGACTGGCTCAGTAACACAGGAGGCAGTGTTCAGTGGCAGCCCTGCAGTAAAGAAACAAATATGCACATGTAACAGAGAATACCAGATTTCACTCAGGAAACCAACTTTCACTTTGAGCTTCCAAGCAGCTAGTGTAAATAGCAGACAACTCGGCTTTTGAAAAATGCAAAAAAGCTCTGGACTGGCCCTTCAAATGACAATAAGCAAGTTAGTTTAAACAAATTGGACTCCTTTACTTATGCAAATAAGGAACTCCATTTAAATCCCAGGAGCTGCACTGCAGCAAACAGATGTGAGGTCAAAACTGAACTTCCCCCCCTGCCCTCCCATGTCCCACACGTGACTGTTTGTAGCTTTACCTAGATGATGATTTGTGTAAGCCCACCATGCGATGCAGTTGCTGGGGTGATCTGTTATTCCCTAATTTCATGCTAATTGGCAAGGTCACATTTGGCTGACTGGATGGCTTTGAAGTTACTGCCTTGTTTAAAAAACTGGAGGGGAGGCCCTTGCAGAGCCACGTGTGCACACACTGGTGTGTGTCCTCTGCAGCCCAGCAGGACCCGGTGTGGGTTTTCCTTTCTACCTTTCAGAGGGGTGTGAAAAGGAGTTTTTTAAATCAAGGGTTAAGTCCTTTAAAACTTAAATCCCTTGATCTTTTCCACCTGTGTTTTAACTCTTCTGGCTACTCAGTACTGAGGGCAGTCCTGGAGGGACCCCCTGGGGAGGCTGCCCAGCCACCAGCTGGGTGATGGAGCTGCCCGCAGCGCTCCCCAGTCTGCCCAGGGGAGCTGGTCTGCTTTTATAATACATAGGACACAGAGCCCTGCTTCCATTTCCCATTGTGGGAAGAGAAGATTGTGTTGTGAACCAGTAACTGGGTAAATGCTATGGAAAAAAGGGGGTAATAAGACCCACAGCGTGGAGGCAGTTTGGGTGGGATCCTGCGGGGCTCGGCGGGAGGCTTGGGTGACACAGGGGAGTAGGTTGTTTGCTGACAGTAAAGCTGACTGAGAACCTGAGGAGGTGCCAGTGTTGTCTGGGTGTGAAGCTTGCTTTCTTTTAACCCCCTTTCAAACAAGAAGGATCTTTTGGTACTGAATCAGAGGATGATTCAACAGTGAAACCTCAGGCTGGGAAATGCCTGAGTGAAAGGAGGTGGGGAAGCACAGTAACTGCACGTGCAGAGGGGTGTCAGAGGAGCTGTGCTGAAGCTGCTGTGCTGCTCACCGAGGTGTCCACCAGAAGAGTGGTGGAGAGGACAGTCCTTTGCAGAAGTATTGTGGTCTGTGTTCTGGGCTGCAATATGCAGGAACAGACAAACCCTTGAAGGTGGCGCAACCTTGGGTGCAAAGCTCTACCTCTGGGGCATCTGCACAAAGGTTTCAAAGCTGCTTCAGTTTTGAAAGACACCTTTGCTAGGCTGATCAGTCACATAATTATTCCCTTGTAAGGGGATGCAGTGGCCACCCGGCTGGTGGGCAGCAGGGCTGCATCCTGCCATCTCCAGTGTGGCAGAGGGCCAGCAGTGTGAGGTTTGCTGTCCTCAGCTCCTGCCACTCTAACCAAGCTCACCTTGGCAGCTCATGGAGAAAGAAGAATGGGTATTGCTGGGGCAATCTGCTTGGAGCCATTCCCATGCCCTGGGCTGCTCCATGTTCTCTCTGCAAATGCAGAGGGAAAGCAGCTGGATTGCTGGGGAGCAAACTCTCCCTGTTCCCCGCTGCCCCTCTCAAGCAGAAGCTTGACATTGTTTACAAAACTGAACTCGCCTGGGGAAGCTGGGATGTTGGCTTGGGTCTGCCCCTTCCTTGAGCAGATTCCAAACCCCAGCCTGCCTTAGCCAAGTTGGCCAGGATCCAGGTAGTCAGGCCCCTCCTACTGAAGCAAAAAGCAGAATTTCTCCTGATTTCGATGCAAGAGCCATTTACTTCTGGAGAGCAGCACTTGCAGCTTCACCCGACTCTTTTCCCTCCCCTGGTGAGGTCAGACTCTGCATTGTAGCATCACCAGCATTTCCATGGCAATAGACTGTGATGTCACACGTGTGGGCAATAGCACCCAGGACAGTGATTTCATTGTGCCTCTGAAGTTATGCAGGGCCGGGGCTTGGTCGGGAGATCTCCCCAAACCCCCCAAGCCCCAGGTCCTGACGAAGCTGTGCCGATGAGTCAGGGCCGGCGGCCTCTCCCCTGCCCAAGACGCAGCCTCAGCCTCCGGGCAGCTCTGCCGGCACAATTCCCCAGGCACTCTTCAAACGAGCCGAGATTTTCTTGCCTGCAATCTTGCCCACATTCCAGTGCCGCTGCTGGCTTTATTGATAATTGGCCATGTGGGGGGAAACTAAATATTTTTGCTTTCCAGAGGGCTGTGGGTGTTGTCTGCTTGGCAAAGGGCCCCTGCCTTGCTCGCTGCCTGGGAGCGCTGGGTGAGCCATCCCGGCAGAGCAGTGCTCTGCGAGAGTCTCTGCGAAGGCAAAGGCACGTTGCAGCTTGTTGTTGTGCGTAAACATTGTTATTAATACGGGAACATGGATCTTCATGGAGGGTGAATGCCCAGGATGAATGTGCTCGTTTAAACATAATATTTCAGGGGAAAACCAAATAAAATTTAGATTATCTAAAGCCCAATTTTTAATGGGCAGAAAGCGTGAGTGGTGGTGTGTGTTTGTTATTCAGAAGATTTTAAAAATTACACATGCACATCCAAATACATTTGCCTTTCCCATACTCCTCAACACAAATCTACACACGCTACCTTTGCTGCTCAATGTGTGTTGTGAGGAGTTTTAATTCTTTACCTGTTGTCTGTGTATCTGGAAGAAATAACACAGTTTAAAGTGTACGGTGGGGGCAACTTTTATTGTAGGTGTGTTGAATGGGGAACTGAAATGGTCACCTGTTCCTTGATGTTCCTGGAAGCTGTTCAGCCTGGAGAGCTTTTCTGTGATTGCTGGTCACTGCATGAATCCTGCCTGAAGTCCTGGCGCTCGCTCTGCTTGGGGCTGATTTTGCTCCCTTGCATCAGCTTAAATCAGAGTGATTCTTCTGAAAGTGGTGGGAGTGATGTTTTGTGTGACTGTGGAGGGGTGTGTTGCTCTATTGAGTCCAAAAGAGTGATGAGCTTTATTCAAAGTGAATTGCAGCATCAATATCTAGGCTTGATGCATCAGAGTTTGAGTGATGTGAATGACACACTATTCCTGGGAATGCCAAAGCTCTGATATCCAAGATCAATGATGCTAAAAATGTGTTTGGCTCAAAATTCAGTTACTCATTGCTGTTTTCCCCATCCCCAAAACAGCTGTGTGCTGAGATTAAAAGCCAGAGGGAACCTTAAGAAATGTGCAAGCTGGACTCTCCCAGTTGTCTCCCATCCCGTCACGTAGACATTCTGTGTGTTGGTTTGTTTGGTTGGCTGTCAGGGTCTCCCACCGAACACAAAGGCTCAGCAGTTCCTGCTACACCTTTTCTTTTAGTGGAGTTTTGTCCAGGTTGCTCAAAACATTGAACACCAAAAGCAGTAGTCAGAAATCAGTGGAGGACTTTGCCTTCACACTAAGAAGCGTTTAAAACAGAATGAAGAGAAACCCGCTGAGATTAAATCACAATCTGTGTGTAAAAGTTTCGCTACGAACTTTTGCTACTTTTGTAGAAAGCACAGTCAGTTCATACCTGGCTTTATGTACAATATTATTTGCTTATGGGAAATTCTGCCTCATGTAGTGTAGGAGTTAGAGAAAATCCTGGAACAGTTATTTAAATATTTAAATGAAACCCTCTTCGCCTGTGACACATACTGATCTGTGCCCAGGGGTGAGCAGATAGCGTGAGTTAATCTCAAACTGTGGAGTTGTTTTGGATATTTCCTGCTGTATATATCAAGATCTTTAAAAACATAAAAATCCTGATAGTATTTTGCATGCTTTTGTATGACAAATATTATTCAGTCCTGAGGCTGGGGAAGCTACAGGAGCTAATGTACATCAGGGGGTCTGTGCCGGGGATACCTGTCCTGACTCTGCTCTCTCGGATGCTGCTGGCATCAAGCACCCGATGGGCTGCTGAGATGAGGTAGAACTGGGCTCAGTGATAGTGGGAATTCTGTGTTTCCTAGAAGCATCCCTGTACTTTGCAACCTGGGGCTAGTTTGTAAGACAGAGAATCTCAGAAAATTGAGGATTTTTTTGCACCAGTAGAGGGGGTTGCACTGAAAATTTCCCTCTCTGGCCAAAACGTTCCTTGAGCTGAATTTGGAAAGTGAATGCCTGCAGCCGTGGGGCTGGATGCTTTCTCCCTCTCTCTTTTCTAACAAAAGTTTGTGAATGTGTTTTCTGATCATCTGGTGCTTTCTCATGTGAAACCTGTCACCAAAACTTGTTGACATGATATGGAGCCAAACAAATCATCACACAGAACTGACTTTAATTTAAGAACTTGAGCTCAGTTTTGGTTTCTTAAAGCCTTTTCTGGCTGGATTTTTCTGTGTAAGAAAGGTTTTTCTCCCTTCACTGAAAGCTGTTCCTCAACCTTTTGGTTTTACATAGACCTATTTGGAAGTGGTTTTGTGACGTGATGGTCTCAGTTCAGCTCCTAGTTGACCAAAGTTGACCAAAGTCATAACACTCCAATTGGCGTGGAGGGGTGTATTTGTCATAAAGAGTAGGAAGGCCAATATTGAAATGGGCAGAGAGGCCGATGTGTTGCTGACCCTTCCAGGTGATCCCTCTAGCTCAGGGCTCAGGTGGAGGGAGCCCGGCTGGGCAGTGTGGAGGTGTTTGCAGTGCTTCTGCCCATGCTGCATCTGCTCTGAGCACTTGAGCTTCCCTGGCTGTTAATCCAGTACTTTTCACAAGCATTAATTGCAGTTAAAAAGAATGAAACAAATATTTACCTAATATCAGATCACAACCAGTTTATAAATATGCCTTTTTTTTAATCCATGATTGCTCAGCTTCTGTAATAATATTTATAGTCTTAAAGAGACCCTTCTTTTTCCAGAAGAACCGACTCCACATAAAACCAACAGCCCACCCTCTGGAGTTACATACGCTCATGATGTCTTGGACTGTGGCCTCAAGCCATGCCCCCTGCCTTTTTCTAGCCTTTCTGCAGATCCCATGGGCAGATATGGACAGCCAGATAGCATAGGGACAACACCTACACACCCTGCCAACGCTGCAGGGGCCTCTGCTCCGAGCCCTAGGATTGAAATTACTCCATATCATGAACTGATTCATTCAGGGGGTCCCTTCCGCAGCAGAGACACAGATGTTCTTTTGGTAGAACATCAGTCAAACTCAGCTACCACTAGCCCAAGGGTTACCCTGCCTGTCCCTGGCTTTGAGGGCTACAGAGAACCACTGTGTTTGAGCCCAGCTAGTAGCGGCTCCTCTGCAAGTTTCATTTCAGAGACAAATGTATCTCCTTGCACATCACCATGTGTTTCACCAAATAATGGTCCTAGTGATGACCTTTGTCCACAGTTTCAAAACATCCATACTCATTATTCTCCTAGAACCTCTCCAATAATGTCACCACGAACAAGCATCACGGAGGAAACCTGCTTGGGACGACATTCACCATCACCCTGTCCCAACTCAAGGTCTTCATCACCAGGTGCAAAACGGAGGTACTCTTGCACTGAGCTCTACAGCACTCAGCTGCCTTCCACTTCTCCACGGCAGTCAAGGACCCCCTCTCCACAATCCTCTCCTCGCATCCCCTTGAGAGAAGACAACTCTTCAGTTACTTACACGCAGTTGCCCAGCGCTTCTCTTTCCATGGATGCTATGAACAGCCTTCCTACGGATCCTTCCTGTGGTGTTCCCACGAAAATTTGGAAAACCAGCCCTGATCCTTCATCAATGCCTTCTCACAAAAACAGCATTCCATGTCACGTCTTTCAGACTGTTGACTTCCATGGGCCTTGCGAGCAGGAGGACAGGAGAAACTCAGCCCCAGAATCAATTTTGTTGGTACCTCCATCCTGGACAAAGCAACTGGTACCTGCAATACCTATCTGCAGGTATGTAATGGTTCTTGTGGTCACATGTTTTCTGTGTTTTCTCATGGTGGGATGTCATGCATGATGATTCCTAGGGAGCGTTTCCCTGGGCAGATCCTGCTTCAGACCAGAACTAAGTGCTCAGAGACAGCACTGGTTAATGGGAACCAAATCCATTATGATTCCAAGAGATGAAAAAATCTGTGTTTGGAAGGAACATCGTCAAAGTGAAGTAGTTCTTTGATGATACAGCATATGATAAATCCAAATTTCCAAATTATTTGTCTAAAAAGCAGATTGCAGACAGCCTTTGACAAAGGCTAAACACTCATTCCATTCTGCAGCTTTTAAAGAAAATGGTTTGATCGCTTTTCTAAATTCAGCGAATATGTCGCTTACAAGTTTCCATCAGGGATGAAAATACTTTCAGTATTTCCTGATTAAAAATAAAGCATACAGCTCCAAGTCAGACTGGGCATTTGGTCAACCCCAAGTGATTTACTGTTGCTTGTTAATTTGTTGTCATTTAACCCAAATTTTGGTCATTGGCACTACCCTCATCAACTCTCTTCATTGCCTGGCACTGGCAGCGTGCAGGTCTGGACCCTGAGCAGTGCCTGTCTGCCAGGATGGAGGCTGCCAAATCTGTGACTCCACTTGCAGTCACTACTGGCACCCCGTCAGCCCTGCCATCCCGCTCAGCAGCAAGGTTGTTCCCATGCTGACGTTATCTTGTGCTGCTCCCAACCTGCTAAACGCAAATTGTGGGTGAAAGAATGCGGGCTGTGACTTTCCTTGGCTTGTTAGATTGGTCCTGGCAGCAGTTTGTACTAACAAAATAAGAGTTGTTTAAAATCCAGTGCAAGCTCTAGTTGTACATTTCAATGTATTAATTTCATGTTGTAAGCCCTTGTGTATTTTGATAACAGGAAAACTAGTATCAGGTAAGAATATTTAGCATTTCATTTGTGTTGTTTATGATTTCCGTAAATATTAAAAGATTATTAATTTACACAACTGGTAAGTAATAGTAAATGGAATTAATATTTCACAATGTATACTTTGTGATTAAAGTTTAAGATGGACAGCAAAAGCTAGAAAAGAGAGGGGAATCTTTGAAAAAAATGTAACTGCTACAGATGTTTCTATTTAAGAAATAGAAATATCCTATTCTATTCTCTCCTGCAAGGAGATGAGCCCATAGAAATTGTTGTGTTCATCCTGAATTTCAGCAGAGTTTGTAATCAATCGTGAGCAAGACAGCATGTTCTCCTTGAAATTAATAGCAACTCCCTAAATATTTCAGCGAGAGCAGCCTCATTGGGGCACTTGGAAGAAGAAGGGATCAGGGCTTTGAGAAATAAAGTGTTAAAGAGTTTCAGCTGGTGTGGTCTCTCTCTGCTCAGTTTGCCCGTCCAGTCTCTCCCGCCCCTCGAGTGGCCACTCTCCAGCCAGTCTGGCTCCTACGAGCTGCGGATCGAGGTACAGCCGAAGCCCCACCACCGGGCACACTACGAGACAGAGGGAAGCCGAGGGGCCGTCAAGGCGCCGACTGGAGGCCACCCCGTTGTCCAGGTAAGGGACTGGAAATAACTCCACAGAGGAAAAGTAGGGGGTGAGTTCATTTCTGAAAGTCTTGCTGGGGTCTGACCCTGAAAGAGGAGGACCACGTGAACCTGGGTGTGCTTGTAGATGTGCATAAGTGTTTGAACTTGAGCTGTGGTGAAGTCCTACATGTCTGGAAAGTTGGTTTGGATTAACTTGTGAAAGCTCAGAAACAAGAAAAAATATTTGCCACCTTTTCTCAGCTATATGTTAAATAAACCTCCTGTGACCCAACTCTGTCCTGAATTCCAGCTGAGCCCATTTTATCTTGACAACAGGCTCTTCTCTGTAAATTAAGGCTTTTTGTGAGGTTTAGAAAGTAAAAATATTAAACCTGGCTTTCAAACTCAGTGTAGTTCAGTGACCTTCCAAATTCATATTTAAAATAGCTAACAGATCGTGTTGGATCTACAGTACCATGACCTCCTGCTGGGAGGGAATGAGGGTTTTGAAGCCGTGCTCCCCCAGGTTCCCACAGAACAAGTCCATCGGCAGAGCTGCTACCCGTGTTTCTGGCTGTATCTAACCTCTGCTGCTCTCCGGTCCATCCAGCCAGACTGTACGAGACTCATACACATTCTCTTGAAGCTTAAAGAAAGGCAAAGCAACCATCATGAACCTTGATGGGAGGTGGATTAGGAAGGTATGGCTGTTGATCTGGAGTTTCCCCCAAGTCAACAGCTGTCCTTTGCTAGAAATGTCTTTTATGCATTTGCTTTTTCCGTAGCAATTTTACTGTTTGTTTGGGTTTGTTTTTGTTTTTGCTTTTTTTTTTTTTTTCTGTCCTTTGGTTATATGGTAGAACTTTTAATTTTAAGCCCATTTAAATTTAGCTCAGAGAATTTCACCTGTGTGTAATTCAAGCACTCAATACATCCATTTCAATCTAGTGCCTGGTTTATATGTAACTTGGTGACACCACGTGCTACCTTGCATGCAGTTCTGCTTGTCATCTGTGGTAACACTGCCTTTTGTTTGCCCTGGATATACACCACCAAGGGGAAACCTCTACTAGCTGTAGTAGCCATGTGATAAGGAGACAGAAGGCCAAGATAATTACATAGCAGTGGGGATGATTTCAGGTAAAAGTTTGGACTCTCTAAAGCTGTAAATATAGAGAGGACAGGCTTATCGGCTTTGTAATGCTGAGTTTAGGCAGGAGCTGCCTTGTGATTTGCACTGATGTTACTACATAAACAAAATTTTCTATCTCTTTTGAGGTATCATTTTACATTGCCCTAAAGAGTCCAGTTCTGGTCCTAGGTATGCTTGTGAGAAGGGAGGTCACTGTGCTGAAACCAGTGAACAAAATCCAAGCTGACAGTGATGGAGGTAACAAAATTTGGCCCTTTTCAGACCTAAGAGGTGGATGAGCTGAACCCTATTCTGTTAAGGAGGATGAAGGGCTTTTCCTTCGCCTTTGAAAGGGTAATGTAAAATAATGGCTGAGTAGCTGCACTGTAGCCATTTGGGGCCACATCAGTCTTTTCAGTCATTTCCTCCTCATCTCAGCCAGTGCCATTCAGGAAGGAAAGCCAGGCTTTTGGTCAGGGTTGCAATGTGTCAGCACGATATTGCTGGTAATGATGTATGGCAACTGTACAGATCAGCCACAGCTACAGCTTTCACTAAGCAAAGTTGGGGTGCATCCTACTGATGTTCCTGTCTCGGGATTTCCTATGGCAAACCTGAACCAGGGAAATGTTGAACTTTATGCTTAATTTTAAGCATGTGATCAATACCACTAATTTCACTGGGTTGATTTGTGCTTAACTTCAAACATATGTTAGATATTCCCCTGCAGGCTCACCCCCTTTTAAAATCAAGCATAAATTGTTAAATCAATGAATTTGTTTACTTCAGTCGAGCTGGACTTACATGTATGGACTGGATATTTGAGTAAAGGGTGCAGGGTAATAATAAATAGCAATCACATTTGACATACCTTAATATATGCAATCTTTTTAGTTTATAAATCTGACAAACTTATAGCCTGCTGCGGTATGTTTGAACCTACATGGATGTGTGGCCAATCAGCACTTGCTCTTTTCTCAGTTTGCTTACAAATACAGTATCATTTACCTTCCCAAGATATTCCTATCAACTGGATGTTTATTGCAGTGAAGGAGTTTCTCGTGACATGGGGAAATATAAGTGCTTTGTTTCCTTTCTGTAATCAATATCAATCAAAGAGGGATTTATATTTTCTGCTGGAGACAGGAACTGATATTCCTAGTTTTATCATAATTTGCCATCAAGTTTAAGGATCTTAAACTATAAATTCAAAGATCCGTGTTAGCTTCCTGAGCAGATTGGCCTCTGAACAGCTGTGGCTGCATATGGCGAAAACGTGGACAGTTTCTTTATGAAGGTTTATTATAAACCTGGAAGTATTTGTTGGATTTGTGTTCACTTTAACATAACAAGGTTCATATGAGTGCTGAGCAATGAGATAGTTGCACCTGTATGGTTTATGACATCTGAAACTCAGGAAGGCTAGTAAAATCCAAAGCTTTCATGTCATAAGTTATTTGGCTTCAAGGTTTCTTTCTGTTTTTCTTCTTTCCCCTCAGTGAATTTTGTGTTCTTGTCAGATGCAAATGGTATAGAAACACAGAAAATAAAACAGGAGAGATTTTTAAAAGGAAGGCACCATGTTGAGGAAAGATTGTATGAGTTAAAGGCAACTGGTTGCAAGGAAATTAGATTAAATTGTTTTCAACAGGTTCTCTCTGTGTTCAGCCCCGGAGCAGGAATGGCAGTGTTGACCCGGGGGTGACAGGGCTGGCGTTCTCCTGCTGGCTGCAGACCACAGCACTTCACAAATGACAGATGTGAACACACTACCCTTGGGAATTTTCTGGAGCACTAGAACTTGTCCATAGCAACTTTCTTGAATCCAGTGCTGTCTCTTAGACATTTGGACTTAAATATTGAGAAGCCAAGCTTGCCCTGGGTAGGAGAAGCCCAACAAAGTGGTGGCATTTATACTAAGGCTGAATGTCCCATTCACATGCCATACATTTTACAACCACTTTTGATATACTGCTTTTCCACTGTTTTGATTACCTTTTCTAAAATATAACTTTTTTTTTTAATTATTTAGAAAAAAAAATCCTCTTTTTTTTAATGATTTAGAAAAAAAAATCCTATTAAATTAACCTTCCATGTGGCTAATTATCTTCTGGAGGAAGAGATGTTGGCTAGTTTTTGCAGCATGGTGGAATACTTATTTTTTGAAAACGGCGTTTTGCATGCAAGTTTCTTGTTTTGGGTGCTCTGAAGCTACAGACCATCAGATCTCATATCCTCTAGGCCTTATCTTGTGGTTTATCTTTCTGATGCTGCTTCCTCTTCTTCACATGTCTAGCCCTGAGAGTTTGTGCACAAGACTGTGCACTAGCTGTGTGCTCCAAGTATGGTAGGACAGTCTGGTTAATCAAAACCTCTGGCTAGATGGGCCACATGGAAGAGGGCATGTGCTTCATTTGTCTAGGGGAGGAAGAGAGAAGCCCTGCATGCCACATAGTGTTCACACCATCTAACTTCAGAGA
Organism: Athene cunicularia; assembly: GCF_003259725.1. Taxonomy (NCBI): domain Eukaryota; kingdom Metazoa; phylum Chordata; class Aves; order Strigiformes; family Strigidae; genus Athene; species Athene cunicularia. Next base: position 6,926,315 of record NW_020799125.1, read on the forward strand.
CCATCTGGAGTCACATGGAGAAGGGTAGGCTCCCAGTTTAGGTGTTCTGAGTCACTTTTGGGAGGAAACTACAGCTTGCTGTTAGCTGCAGAGAAACTGGGGCTTCTATTTTAGGGATGTTAAGTTGAATGCCATTGTGAGTGTCCTCTAGATGTTAAGTCACTGAGAAAAGCAAGGAAATCCTGCGTAGCAAGGTCAAAGGTGAAGTTTGCGTGCACCTACCATCTTGCAGGCGCACCTGGTCACTGAGACTGCAGAGGAGGGGTAGGCATGATTGGTTTCCAACCCTTTTGCACCAAAGTTGGGGGACAGCTGCTTATTTGTGTCCAGCTGCTTCAGTTAAGGCTCTGGAAGACACTGTCCATTAGGAAGGGCAGTGACTGCTCCTATGTAAAGAGCTTATGGATGTGACTAGGATAGAGGTGGACAACCCAAACACAGCTCTGTCCAAGTTCACCCTGCGGCAGCACACCCTGCCCAGAGGGGTAAAATGCCCATATTTGCATGCTTTTAGAGAAATATCTGCTAGCGAGGACATGGATCTATTTGAATTCTGCTTGAGACAGGAGAGATGAACTAGATGTTTCCTTGAGATCTCTCCCAGCATTGTTTTCAATAATCCTTCTAGGAGCTCCAACCTATTAAAGAAAGTAAAATTTTTAGGTTGTTGGCACTGCTCACTATCCTGTTGTCCAGGGGAAACAGGGCATGTGGTAGCAGTTGAGTAGCACTGGATGCTGGCATACAGGAAAATGTGGTGATAAGAACCCCTCTGTTTCAGGGAGAATCAGATTTTCAGTTCTTCAGCAAAGGCTCTCCTGGTTGTGAACTGTTTAAGACAGTGATAAGAAGGAAAGAACTTTTCAGTAGCAAAGTTTGGGTCTGGATTAGCTTCACCCCATGGTCAAGCAGAGTCTATAGTCCCTTAAAACTATTATTTTGAAGATATTCATTAAACTTAGTGGTTCTGGTTTTGTCCTACTGCTTTGCATGAAGACAGATTTTTTTTCAAGAAGGAAACGATAATTCACACAATTGTGTGATATTTCAGGGAGTTCTAAGCACAATTGTCCTTCCCTCAAAGGAACTAGAAGGGAAAGAAGATGCTTTTAGGGAAGATGAGCAGTGGATTTATGCAAATGATTGACCAACTGTATGGATAGCTGATCTCTACTTGTTTCTTTTAGAAGTGGTTGCCTTTACATGTGTTGCAGCCATGGGGTATAAATGAGACCAATCCATTTCACATCATAATCTTCCCACATTCTGAAGTCCTCTGGGGTCCTTGGAGATGATCACTGTGAGATAAATGTGTGATTTACTGCTGCAGTCACCTCACATAATTGAGAGTGGTGACCCAGGGCACCGATTTCAGATGTGCATCTGCCATGGAATGTAGAGAAGCTGAGGTATATTGTTTTGTTAAAGATCTGTTTACGTGAACTCAGATAAGTCTTGGGGTTAAAAAGTAAATAATATGATTTTTTACTTCTTTTTTTGTTTTCGTACTATTTCTAATTTTTTTTTTTTCCCCAAGCACCTATGTGTTTTGGACTTACCTTGCTGTAAACAGTCCTTGAGACCTACCTTGGCTGCTGCTGGGTTCGGTGGTCTTCGGTCAAATGTGGTGGGTTAAACTGAGTAGCAGGGCTGGGAGTGAGGAGGGAATATTTCCTTCAAGTCAGAGCATCAGGGCTGACTCCTTCCATATCTCCCACAAGCAGAAAGAGGGGGAAAGATCACAAGTGGACTGAGAATTCAGTCCCTGCCTGCAGCTGCTATCCTGAAATCACCTGGGAGTTGTATTTATTTAACAAAAGCCTTACTAATGCAGATGTCTTGGACATCAGTGAGGTCTTCGGTCTCTTCTGTTCTTGGCACATGTGGCATCAAAAGCTGTTGACTGTTCCTTTAATAGAGGTTCAGGAGCAGTAACCTCCAGCATGGCAGTAATGGGCAAACTGGGCACAGCTCAGCCTTCCACTGGCAGCAGTGAACATGGAAAAGGATGTACCCCCATGGGCTTAATTTCAGCAGCAGTGGGGAGGAGGTAATTCTGTTATCAGCTATCATCCTACTGCCATAATTACATCTCCTTTACTGGCTTAACTTTAATGGTAAAAATTAAATACATTACCCAACTACTTAACTTGGTACAACATCCAAACATAGATCAGGTCTACAAAACCTCAGTGCTCAAGGGGAGGGCAGTGGGCACCCTCAACCCATCATGTGCTAGTGTGTGCTAGTCTCCTCCTTGCTTCTCTTTAAAGCAGGAAAGCTGTATGGAGAGGGGCTCCTGTTCAGTACAGCTGACCCAACTTTCTCCTGGGTTTTAACTTTTAAAATTGTGGTGACTTTCACTGCCTTTTTTTTTTTTTTTTAATTCAAAAGAAGCTGCAATGGTAGTTGTTAATGGAACACACAGGAGTTACTTTACAACAACAAACGTATGTTTCACTTTTCCTTTTATATCTGAGTTTTGCTGTATGTGTTTTCTTGTGGTTTCTAAGTCAAAGGAGAAATTGTTTTCTAGTCTAGGCTTCCCATGGGGCCCTGACTTTTAACTGTATGTGACTTCCAACTTTCAACTAATTCCTTTAAGTATTAGTGAAAACAGAACCTGTGATGGAAACACAAAACCAAATCACAGCTTGGTACCGTGATTCACACTCACAGGTACCGTTGGGCTGGAGACGTGGTCCTGCTGAAACCCAAACCAGCCTGCCCAGGAAGATTTACTGCTGAGGGCACATCAGAGGAGTTGAATTTGTCCTTTTCTGCCCATCTTCCCAACTGCCCCTGTTCAGCATAAGAGATGTATGAGGTCTGGGATGAAGCCCTACATGTTTGCACTTCTGTGGGCAGGCTGTGCTGGACTTGTGCAGTGGAGCTGGATCATGCTATGCATTATCTTTGTACCATTCTTGTGGCCTTCACTTCCCTTTTTTAGTGAGCAGGAGCCTCACACAGGCTCTCAGGAGCTTTTGACTCTTGCAGGGATTTCTGCCCCCAACTCAAGAATGGTGTGTGACAAACTGACTGCATGTTTCATGCCTGATTTACCTGCAGGACTACGGGGCTTGTTTGCACAACTGTGATGATTGTAGGAGCCTCCTGATCTTTGAGCTGTTGTGTTGTGTTTACTGTTGTTACATGTGCTAATGCAGGGATAGATGTGCAGTGCCGAAAATGCAGATTTTAGGTACATCTGGGAAATTCTCTTCAAAACTAATATCCCATCAAATGTAAGGGTAGGTCAGTATCTCTCACACTGTATTGCTAGTGTACTGTAGGTTGAGATCTATTTGTCTAAAAGCTCAGTGAAGCCACTGAGGAAATTAAATTGCTAGATAAATCAAAAGTAGTGTAGGAAAACACGGGGGAACCTGAAATTTGCTTTTGTTTAGATGTTATTCTGGAAAACAGTGAATATCAAATATAATATCTAATAAACCAGGATTAGAGGAAGAGCTGACCTGTGTGCTTTCTCTAACTAATGCAAGAAGAGAAGAGCTGCAGAATAACAGTGAGGATAATTAGCTACTGGGGTAATTTAACTGGAGATAAATTGTGTCCTCTGTTGCTTAAAGTCTTTAAACTGGGTCTGCATCCCCCTGTGTGAAATGGATGCTGTCACCAAGATGTTATGGCTGAGTGAGTGCAGCTCACCCCAAAGAGAATGACAGGCAGATTTGCTCCGTGGTGCAGCTGGCGTGCAGAGGTGTAGGGCATCAGTGAACCACAGCACTGGGCGTGCAGTGAACCACGGCACTTAGGGCATCAGAGGTGTAGGTTATCAGTGAACCACGTACCTTGAGGGAACAGTGAGATTTTCCCACGTGCCAGCCTGCTCTGAGTTAGAGGGGAATGAAAAGCCCTCACTGAAACTTTTGAGCCCAATACAGAATACATTGCTTTTGATGGAAAGTAATTTTTGCAGGGGTGAGGGGAAGGAGAGCATGCCAGATGGTTTGAGGGTGATGCCTGTCCTATGCAGAAGGTTTGGGTCATGCCTTGGATTAGAAATATGCCTGGATTAGGCAGATGCAAGATTTAGCCTACTCTTTAATGTACACTCTCGCTGTAGGACTGTACATGGGGGAGTCAGGGCACTGTAAAGCAAATTTTGAATTTATGGCTGTTTGCCGTGAATGTGGACGCTTCCAGCTCAGCAGTAACACCAACATAATTTATCCCATTCAGGGCGCGCTTGAGTATCCACAGGAGGTGTTCATGCAGGGTGGATAGTGTCCTGTAAACTCACATCTGAGCTCCCCGTTCACTGCCTTCACTGTCCAGCTAAGCCTCCAGTTCCTGCCTTCCTCTCTCAAGACCAGTGTCTATTGAATTGGAAGAGCCTCGCGCCAAGCGAGGACTCGCACCTGGGTCTCCCATGTCTGAGGGGAGTGTTGTGTTCACAGGGCTAATGGCTGTTTGGGGGAAAAGGGACCGGACTCCTCCTGTCTGATGCTGCTCAGTGAAAATTTTCTAGGGTCTCTATTTCATTCTGAAACAACTGTTGAAACCCTGATGCTTCCAGCATACCTGAGTTATTCTCTCTGAGCATGCCTTGTGTTGTGTTGTGGGTTTCAGCATGAGAAAGAAATTAGGGAGAGGCTCCTGGGGCTTGCTTTTATTTCTTTTCTTTTTCTTCCTTTTTTTTTTGTCTTGTTTCCTTTTTTCATTTTCCCAGAAATGCTGTTTGGTCAAGATCCTTTCCAAACTCTGGCTGACATTCAGTCAGATAGCCAGTGCGTGAGTAAAGGCCATGGTATGGTTCCTGGACCCCAAAGCTGCCTTGCAAGATGCCCAGCACTAAGCCCTGGCAGAGGGCTCAGCTCTGGGGATTTGGTTTACTGCAGTCAAACCAATCATCTCAGGATGAACTGAGTAACTCCAAGATGCTCTTGCTGTTACCACTGTCCCATCTTCCCCCTTGTCAGCATGGTTGCTCTCAAGCTTTGTGCCACATCCTGGTTACACAGCATCATGCTCCCGGGGCTGCACCTAAAGCATTGCTGCCTTGCCTTTCTGCCGGGAAGGATGAACTGACTGTGGCAGAGGAAGCTGCAAGGTTAGGGGATAAGAAAGCAGCTCTGCTTGCCACCCTCCGTTCTGCTCCAGCTGGGCTGAGGCTGGTTCCCACAGTGCCTCTGACAGCTGGCAAGGGAACAACTTTGGTAACTGGTGGCAGAGCCCCATGCTGAGAAACTCCACCAGTGAGATTCTGTCAAAATCAGCAGATTTGCACCCTCTGATTTATTTGTAGCAGAGAGAGTTTTGTCATGCTGGGGGAAGTATAAATCTTTTGTCGTGAATGTACATGGAAGCTGTTTAATTACACAGCTGATTTTCTTAGTGGGAAAAAGTTTGTATTTTCACACAGCTATGAAAATCTGATCTCCAAATCCCCCTATCTGTACACGTGCAGTAGTCAGATATGTAGTGCCTCTTCTTTTAAGCTTTCAGCCAAGATAGTCGAAGCATCTTGAAAACAGGATCAGCAGTTCACAGGGGTAGGGAAACTAAGGCACAGAGAAGAAAGAACTTGCTTACACTGGAATGTAAGGTCAGTGTCAGGAACAAAACTGTCAACTGCTTTCTCCTGAGAGCTGCAGTCTCTGTCCCAGACCTGTATTTTAACCTCATGTGGAATCATACATCCCAGTTAGACACTGGAAGTCTGGTTGTCATTTACTGTAAAGAGCAGCAGAGCAAACGAGATTCAGTCCTTGGAATTTTGACAAAATTGTCACCAAAATAAGAAACACTTAGAATTGAGTATAATAAAACCCATCATTTAGCAGAATCAGATGTTCAAAGGATTATCTTTGGAGTCCTTTTTAGAGTGCTCTGGTAAGGAGCAAAAAAGAACCAAGACAGAGATTTCCTTCTGGTTTGCGTTCATTTGCTATGTCCCAAGTACATTAAATTGAACAAAAACATGTGACAAGATGCAACTTTATTGCTCAATGTCAGCTCTAACTGAAGCAGGCAGGCAAGTCGCTACATGATACGGTGTCTGGATGAGGTCTTTGTCTTAATTACTGACAGCTATTGATATGCCACTCTCCCCAAGACAATACAGTGAAATTTTCCATCTTCGAAGGAGTATTGTTGAGTAAAGACCCCCCCAAAAGTCCTTGAAATTGTTGCAGTCAAAGGGTATTAATGATGAGAATTAACCATCACATCCACGATGCAAAGTTGCTTCCACCAGGAAGGGAGCTGAATAGGTGCGACAGAAACACTGGGCTAAGCTGGAGCTATTCCGACAAGCACATCTTCATTTTGTCCGCTCTGGAGTGTCTGAAAAAGCTTGCTGGCATGTAAACAGCCTCGGAGCTGATGAAGAGTCTAAGCAGGGGAATAGCTTGTGATGTCAGAAGCTCTTGCTGTTTCTAGAAGAGGGTGGGCGTTGGGTGAGGCTGGGGCAGCCGGTGCTGCAACCGCGTGCCTCTCCCTGGCGAGCTTTTCAGTGCTCTTATCTTCTTGTGTACAGCAGGAAAAGGGAAGCAGTAGGAGGAAGCGATTTCTCACGCGGCTTTGTATTTGCTTCTAATTAAATGTTGCTTGTTGAGCTCTGTTTTCCCACTTTTCACTACCGGCCGGGGATGGTCTATCTGAATCACCCCAGCGCTGTTCTCAAAGCTGACCACACACATGCATGCCCCGTTCGGGGGGAAGCTGGAGTGACTTCCACAGGGAGATAGCAAGTAATATGCAGTGGTTAATGGACTAAGCCTCATGTTACAGTGAGCTGAAACAAGCAAGAGAGCTGATTACTTTCAAGCAAATAAAATAACCAAGACTAGTGAATTCATTCCCCAATTTTATACTTTCCTTCTGGCAGTAGCTTGTGTTGTCTAGACAGGAGGATGTGTGCAATCAGCTTTAAAGATGCAGCTTTATACCTCCCAGGGGAGAAAGACCTAAATTCCTGATGAGCAAAACTGTTGGGATGAATGGGAAACAAATTACTCCTTTCTACTCTCTAAGGCAACCAGTGTCTGTATCACACAGGGCAGTATTCTCACTGGGGTACTTCAACGGTGCCCGTAAGATCTTTTGCCTTGCAAAGCCCATCACTGCATGCAGCCTTTCGGATGTGCAACACCCAAACTAGAAATCCCCAAGAAAATTTGGCCCTGAAACCCATCCATTAAAAAGGCAAAGGCTTGCAGTACTAGTGGAAACTGAGGTGTTGTGGCCAGTGAGCAGTGTTACCACAAGTTTGTGCCATTTGCAGAACAAGGTCGGCAACCCAGCAGTAAGGCAGAGCGTGGGGATGCAGGGGCCTTGGGTTTCTCACTGCACTTTGGCTCCTTGTCCCCTGCAGGACCCAGCAAATCACTGCATCTCTCTCTGCTCTGGCTTCCCCATTTAAGAATAAAAAAGTTATCTTACTTATCTCCTGTGAATCCTTCTTCCTCTTGCTACTAATGTAATTCCATATAAAATATAATAATATTTAATCTCAAGTAAATGTGTCCAAGATTCAAAGATCTAAATTCTGAAGGTTTCACTAAATTCCCCCTGTATGTGCATATATTGTATCTGTAGGTGATAGATTCTACAGAATCTTTAAGGGATCACCTTTCTTTCTGACTCTGCTGTCAATTTGTCATTTGGTTACCAGACAGCATAACTAAGCAGTGTTGCAGGCTTCACTTGAGCAAAGAGAGTTGCTATTCATGCAGCACAGCGAAGGTGAACCGGTGTTTTTAAATCCCCACAGCCAGAGGCAATCTCAGCTGAGGGGATGGATGCAGGGTTTGGTACATCTGAACACAAGGGTAGGGAGTGATTTAGATGTAAATTTTAAACTCTGGCTTTAAATGCTTGCGTATTTGTAAGAAGACCTGACTTTTGCAATGGTGCAGGAAAAAAAAAAAGTGTTTCATATGCCTGATGTGTGGTCTCAGTGGTGGCAGTTGCCAGGGCCGTCACTGGAACTGTGTTCAGGTAGGTAACTGGACTGCTGATACGCAGCAGCTGAAGGCACATCTGCTCATTTTTTGCATGCAGAATTACATGTGCTTTCCTGAAAATGGCACTTAAATACCCCCTTTTCCCAAATTTGACTGGTATTGATCCATGGATGGAGTGCAGAATGAATGAATTCTATTTATGCAAAGGTGAGCCGATGATTTTAATCATGCCACACATTTCCATTTTGTTTAAAAACCCAATCATAACAGCAAACCAAACAAGAAAAGTCTCCTTGTTTTCTGAATGATGTTATTTGTTTATCTGCCAAAGCGCTTTGCATTTCCTCAGGTCACAGACCAGCCCATGTCTGGCTATGTTAATATTATAAGAGTTATGCAAAAGCAAAGTTTAAGAAAAATCTTTCAACTGAAAGAAATAGGATCTTAAAATCCCAAAATAGAGTATGGAAAGGTACACATCATGTCTGGCTTCTCTTTCCCCTTGTGGCAAATGTGACTCAAAGGAGTTGGGTTTTTTCCAGCTTGATCTGTATACAGTTTGGGGGAGTTTTATTGTGAATAGGTCACCTTATAATACACAAAAATATTTCCTCCCAGAGTTCTGTATTCATAAATCTTTCTTGATTCTCACTTTCTTGAAACTGAAATCCAGATGATTTTGTTTTCTTCGCGGAAAGAAGAGTGAAAAAGAGTAAAGGAACACCTTGGTGTGGGGCTGGTCCTCTGTTCTCGTCTCCGCTGAAGCTCCCGTTGCAGGGCTTTGCGCTCTCCCCTTGGGCAGCTGCTGGGCGAGCTGCCCTCTCCTTCCCGTGAGATGAGCAGAAGAGTAGGACTGGAAAACGGAGACTTTTGAGCAGCTTGGTTGTTGCTAAGGGAGGAAAAATGAATTTCAAAGTTATTATTTTAAAAAATGTTTTAAGTCTTCACTTCTCTGTAGAGTTCTTTAAGAGTCGCTTTTGCTCCTTCTTTGCTTCGCCAAAGAAAAGATCAGCATTACGGTTAAATACTAAAGCAGCTGCCTAGCACAGAGGAGGTGAGTGTTTATTGAGAGTGGCAGTCTCTCATAGTTCAGTTTTGAGGGAGACATATATCTGAAACATAGCTTTAATGTGTTCTTTCATTCTAGCTCACAATTAACTTTTCTATATAAAAATGCAGCACAAAATACTAGCTCGTTTCTGTCCCTGCAAAGTGGGGTTAGCACCACTGTTCCCCTGTTACAGGTAAACAGAGGGGTTATATGATATGACCAAAGCTATGGAGTAAATTGGTGGCAGAGCTGGGTGTAAAACTCTGATTTTAAAGTTCCTGGAGCATTTCTGTGGGCTGTCCATCTTCATTTTTTGTTCCTAAATCATCCTGGTGTGTTTTTAGCAAGTGAAAGGTAGATGGAAATGCTTATGGTAAATAATCCCCTATATTATCCTTCAAAGCATAATCAATTAACTCAAGGAAACACCCTTTTAAATGGAGATACTTGACTCTTTTACATATATTTTTCTCTTTGTATTTGCATTTTATAATGCTATTTTTATTTTACAGTGATGTCATCTCAAAATATTATCATAAATTGTCATAAATTACCCAATAATTATGCTACTTATTTCCACTGATCAAGCAATTTAAAATCTGGTCTTATGAAGGACCAAAAGGCCTTTTACTATGTGTTTTATACCCTCCTGCAGATGATACAAACATTGCCATATGAACAAGCAATCAATTCCCTTGTTCTTTAAGTATGTATACATTTATACAGACACACACAGAGACATATATTTTATTAGAAGACCATGAATAGTTTTACCTTGTGAGCTCATTCTACACATGTGCAAAAACACCACTTAAAATTACTTTTAAAGATGGCCAGCATTAAAAACTGTGTATGTAGCCAGTTCTGTTACAGCTGCTACTGACTGTGCTCACTGGGGGCAAATTATCTTTTGTAATTTATTATCTGTTTTCCTCCGTTCCAGTATCCCACTTCTAACTCTGGGATTTTGTTCTGCCTGGACAGAGGGCAGAGGGAAAGCTGCTTTGCTGTGACTGTAATAACCGTTCCAGTCCAAAGGATCCTCTTGTCATTGTAGCTGGATCCACAAAGAATTACTGTCAGGCATGACAATAAACATGCTCAGTACTTAAAAACTACTCCCTCTCCCCTTGTGAAGACAAGATGACTTTTGGTCATACAATGGGTTTTCATTGAAGGCCAGGAAATCTTGGATTTTGAAAAAGTACCATACTTAGATGAGTTTCAGTGTGGCTCCCAGAGGACCTGGGCTTCATAGGCCTCCGTGGATAAACAGGGTCTGATTCCTACATTCGTGCCTGTTCCCAGCAGATCTATCATTTTGACCTCTGTCGCCTTTAATCTTCTATACACACTATACATTTCTAAATCTCCCCATGGCCGCCATGGTATTTATCACATTCTTGGCAACACTGCTCCTCCAATACCAACCCTTGTGCTGGGAGTCCAGCTCCGCTCCTCCTCCACCTCGCTCCCAGAGCCAACTGGCATGTTTGCACAAAGCCTCGTACCCTATTTTACATCCTCACAATCTCCCAAAGAGCTTGTGCGAGTGAGCTATGGTAGGTGTCTGAGCTGCGGCTGGGCTGGATTCTGTAATTCTTTCTTGCACAAGCCCTACTTGAGGCCTGTGAACTTCAATGGAACTATTCATGCAAGTGGAGGCTGCACATTCGGGCCCTTGGGTTGTAAGGTCTCTGGGGCATAGACCCTGTCTTTGTATGCCTTGCAAATATGTGCTAGATGAGTAATGATAGCTCAGAAGAGTGAGTGTCGCTTTACATTTGCCATACTGGAGGAAGGTTGCCAGGATTGCATTGATGCTGCATGTGGTCCCCTTCCAGGGGGGAATTAATCCTGCTATGCAAAGATACCTCCTGCTGAGTGGTGAAAAGAAAAAAGAAAAAAAAAAGGTTTGGCCATGAATACCATTAGTTTAATCTTCCTTTTCTCTGATCTTCCAGTACTATTTGCTTTGTATGGCTTCATCAAGGTTTTGTATGTGGACGAAATAATTGAAAACAAATTTAGCATGTCTCAGACCATAAAGTTCCCTTTCAGCTAGATCACTGGCTATGCGGTAGATAAATGTCTGTTTTTCATTTTTGGTTATGTGAGAATTTTAGAATGGTTTGATTTGTAATTTTGAATGTTAATAAAGGAGAAATTTCCTTGTCTCCTGGCCTATAGAGGCATTCTGGCTTTCTTGCTTCTCTTGCAGCAAACACTGTTTATAAAAATGTTATTTAGTGAAGAGTCTGTTTATGTCCTTGAACTCTAGAAGCCTCAATCTCTAAGGTCAATGAAGAGGTCCTTGTGCCAGGTACTGTACAGTCACGAACTAAAAATGCCATATCTACCTGTATGGATAGTATTTTAATGCAATGCAAGAGAAATGGCTGAAGTGAACAAACAGCTGGGGGAAGGATGAGTTTCAAAGAGCAGTGAATCAACACCGGTCCGCAGAAGTGATTTCTGGAGAAAAAGAACATATTTCCTTTTAAGACTATTTAAGAATTCTGCAGGCAGGGAGATTTGTAGGGTGGAGATGTAGATATTAAGAGGAAATATCCTTCCTGGAGGAAGAGGCTGATGAGCAGAAAACACAATGTTGTGAGCGTTTAGGAAGCTGATGCTGGTGTTTGGGGCTGAATTTGGGATGTTTGGGAATAGATGTTGATAACTGAGTAGAAAGTGTGAGGGACACAGGGAAAGCTGGAGAGTTGTGAAGCTTGGGGGTGACTTCAGCGAAGTGAGGAGTTGGAAGGACAGTCCTTCCAGCTGAGTTTGAAATGGATGTGAGCTGGGCAAGACTGCACATGCCAAGGCCAGAGAAAGGGATATAGCAGGCATCATTAATTTCTGAAATGTTTATACATAGTTTAACATTTCAGTTCTCAAAATCGCAGACATGTTCACTAGATAGTTCCTGTTTGGGGGGGGGGGGGGGG
>NW_020799125.1:6938300-7039651 GCF_003259725.1 Athene cunicularia
GGGGGGGGGGAATTATTTTTAAACTGCGGTTGAAGTAGGAATCACGAGCTGAGCTGAGGCCAAGTCATTTTACTGAATGTTAGGCTGGACAGAAACTAGTGTTTGCAAGTTGGATGTCACATAGGGCCTAATTCAAAGCCCCTTATGTCAATGGGCATCTTCCATTGGCTTTGATAAGGTCTGGAGAAGGTGCATGAGGGAGTACCACATATATCTGCAGGAATTCAAGTGGGAGACTTTTTTCTGTCCTTGCTGTGTTTCCTGCTGATGGGAAGCAGGAATCACTGCCCAAGGCTGCAAGTGCAGGGAGTCAGTGCAGCTTTATTCACCCCACAGAGAAAAATCTTTTGAACCTCATTTAGAAATCAGTCACTGCAAATTAAACAAGTGTACTCAAAGCTATATATTTGAGGGGATTTATCAATCTGTTTTGAAGACAACCAACAAATATCTGGTAGTGGAGAGCTTGTCTGGATTCTTTTCTTCCTGATATATTTAATATTGTAACGTTAATTACATTTTTTTCCATTAGCTCCCTTCCCTATGTATCATGGATGCCAGCAAATACTCTTAAGAGCATGTCTGAGAGTAGGAAAAAGTCTGTACTACACATATTTCTATGAATATATGTATCTCCGTATCTGTATATATGTTTGTAGATCTATTTGGTTTCCTGACATAAAGGCATTGCAAGCCCTGTGTGTGATAATAGATTTTTAATGTCTTGCCAGCTTCACGGTTACATGGAAAACAAACCCTTGGGTCTTCAGATCTTCATCGGGACAGCAGATGAACGGATACTTAAACCTCATGCTTTCTATCAAGTCCATCGCATTACGGGAAAAACTGTCACCACCACCAGCTATGAAAAAATCATTGGCAACACCAAAGTTTTAGAGATCCCATTGGAACCCAAAAACAACATGAAAGCAACGTAAGCATATTTCTTTTTATTAGCAAAGTTGAGGAGGATTAAATAGGCTTGTGAAGTTCCTTCTCTTTGGAAAAGAGTCACTTAAATGAATAATGATATGCCTGCTCTGGAGGGACTCTGTTTTCCAAAGCATCAGGATGATATATGAGTGTAAGACCCTTTTTACAAAGGTCTGAGCAGCAGTTACAAGCACCTGGGTTGAAGCTGCTTAAGGAGTTACCATTCATCAGCTGACCATGCAGGCATTTTTGCTCTTTACCCCAGTTGCTGCAGTGACTATATTGTAATCATCTGTCATCTCCAAAGTCAGCATGGTTTTGTAGGGTACTAAGGAAAATAAGACTGGAATGTCAAGTTCTTATGCTGCAGGGATGCAATGAGAAGCAAGAAGCAGTAGACAGTGGAGGAAAGGTGTATGATTCATTTTACAACATTTAATGGAACAGAAAACATCTCTTCTGAACTCAGCCAAGTGCTCTGGCCATGAAATCGCACTCTCTTCTTGTAATAGGTTAACAGAAAAGCAAGTACAGGCACATCTTTTCTGTATTACTCCTTCCAGTTTTATGGAGGCAGAGGGATAGAGTGGGCACCAGTCTGAAGCTTCAGGCTTGAATGTGTGTCAGGCAGCATGAGAGTGATTGCTCTTCAGAGGGAAGAGCTGTATCTCCATCCTTCAGAGGATACTGACAAAATTGGCAGAGAAGTTATGTTTTTAAGCCCCCCTACTTCATCGCAAAATGCACATTCTTTATGTATCTTTTTTCAGAAAATATACCTTATTCCTCCCTTTCCTTCAAGCCTCATCCTTCCCTCTGCACCCAAGGAAATAAATAAAAGTCCACATCTCAAACTTAAGCTGCCAAGTGCTGAATGGAACACGATTGTCTGTTCCTAACAAGTAACCCTGGAGTAATAAACCCCTGCACACATGCAATGGCAGGGAACAGTGTGGCTATCGGAAACAGCTTGGGGTTTATGTCTCCCAAAATGTGACTTTAATTCATATCAAAAGAGGAGAAATGATGTGTCTTTAAAACTGATATCAAAATGGGTTGGCAGTGCCTGTTTAATAACAGTGTTCACTGCACCCTCCGAGGACTATTGCTGAGCTGAAGATCTCAGATTCTGTAAATATTAGTTGTTGCATTCTCTTAATGTAGACAGGCGTCTTTGCTAGGCTACACTGAACCTAGTTAACCTGTGCTTACACCAATATTAAGTTGCAATGCAGGTTTAAGCAATCCTAATCCTTTGCTGCTCAGCCCTATCCTGCTCCCTACATTCTCCCTTTGTGCAGGGACATGGTGAATGGGAGCAGAGAACTGTTTTCTGCTTTGCCAGGCTGTGGCCTTGTCTGAGAACAACATTCCAGGGCTTTGGAGAATGACATGGTGACCTGGGCCAGGGCTGGAGAGCCCAGTTCTAGCAGTAGCACCTACCTTGTCCGAAAGGAGGAGAGAGCAGTTTGGTTCCTGCTTTGGAGTTGAATTCAATGCTTGCAGTACAAACTGTGGGGAAAATGTGCCGGGATGGTGCATGCAATTAGCTGGTTCAACTGCTGTGATTCCCCATGGAGCTGAACTAATTTGCCCACGTGCAGGCAATAGCTGTTGTGCAGTCTGTAGGCACTGAGCTCTTTGGAGAGCTGGCAGAGGAGGCTTTAATGCTCGCTGTCTCTCAGAAGACTGCGGCACAGGCTCAACTTATTGCCTGCCCCAGTGTGCACTTCTTGTTGTGGTTCACTCCCCCTGCCCCAGTGTGCCGGGGTGGGCTCTGCCACGTGCACTCGCATACTTAGCACAGGAGGGAAATAAAACTCAGGGTTATACTGTTTGGAGAGCTTCTGCTGATGCCAGAGTAAAGGCCACCTCTAGCCCTCGGCTGGGACATGCTGAACCACAGGGCCCAGACTTTGAGGAAGGGCCCAGCAGCATCCCTAATTTGCTGTGTGTCTGGGGTTTCTTCCCCTATAACTGCTGAAATGGCAGTATTGAGATCCTAAACAGGACAAGTATTTGGAGCTGCTCTTAACACAGAGATCGAAGCAAACCAGCTTAATCCTCTTGACTGTCACCTATCTCCAAGCTGTTTAAGAGCAGACATGTTAAGCTAAACAGCATGTGTGTTTGGCAGCATTGACTGCGCGGGGATTTTGAAGCTGAGGAACGCAGACATTGAGCTGCGCAAGGGAGAGACGGACATCGGCAGGAAGAACACCCGCGTCCGGCTCGTCTTCCGCGTGCACATCCCTGAGTCCAACGGCAGGATCATTTCTCTGCAAGCAGCATCAAACCCCATCGAATGCTGTAAGTATTCCTTGAGATTTTCTCCTTCTCTGTCTCTTGCAACAACTATCACCTTGTCCCTCTGCTCCGGGCTAACCCTGAGGAGAAAAAACCCGACCCAATGTGCTCTGCTCTTCCTTCACTGGCTGGGTATGTGCTGCTGTTTGAGTGACCTGCAGCTCTTCCCTATATGCACTACTCCCTTTCCTGAAACAAGCTTTGGTGGCTCTTTGTGGTGCTTAGAGCTTGTGAGGAGAGCGAGGGACTTCAGGGCTTTTGCAAATTTTATTTATTAGTGTGCTGCTGCCGGATCCTTCTGGCTAGCAGGTCTTTTCTGGGAGCAGGGGAGCAAGTGTAGGTGTGTGTATAGCGTGTAGATACATCCTCCCTGTTTATGCACAAGCATGCAAGCTGCCTGCCTTCCTGGGAGTGGTTTTTGAGTAGAGACACAACCAGAACTTGTTATCTACAAGCTGGCAGGTGGTTGGAGTTTTTGAATTCAAACCTGGGCTGGATCCTAGCACTGTGGCCAGTCCTGCCTGCCAAAGGAGTGACTGCAGTCCTCTGATCTGAGCTGGGGCAGGAACACAACTGAAATGGAGAAGGAGGTTTGATTTTTGAGGCCCAGGCCCATCCTGGTTATTGTTTTTTCTGAATGTCAGTGCTAAAGGATGTGCAGCTCAGGAAGCTGCTGCTGAAGCAGGGAAAGCCCAGGTTGTTCTGGTATTCCCCTGAGGGTCAAGAAAACTTGCGGTTTTAATCTCTGAGGGACAGATCCTATAAGTGTGTAAGCTGAGAAACCCGCACCTCCCACTCATTTTAACGTACTGGATCCTGAGAAAGAGAGGCCTCCATGAGGTGCCCCCTGTGTCGCAGTCATTTCTGGAAGGGCTCCACCCACTTTGCTGGTTCATGTGCATCCTGTGATGCTTTTTGTTGGTAAATGGTGCCTTTTCGGCGGTTTGGGGATTTCACAAATACATAATGAGCAGTTTTCCTCTCCCTTTGCTGAATGACTCACCCCTTTAACAGAACCTGTCTTGCCATAAGTCATGTGAAGAAAGTCATTGAAGAGTTTCTCATGTGTGTTTTACTTACTGAGATTCAGGCTTTGCTTAAATAACAACTGCTTAGAATAAGAGAGGAGCCAATTTTGGATGGGAAATCAAGAGAAATTGTGAGTAGTGAAATACTGATGGCAGCTTTTTAAAAAACGGTAGGATTGATTAAACAAGGTAAGGCTAAGGAGAGGATTATGGGTACATATGATCTCTTGGCAATGTTTGTGAGAAGATACCAACTATCAGAGCATTTTAACAGCTGTGTGAAGTCTCCCGGCACTGTGATGAGGAAGGGAGAATAGCCACCACCTTTATCCATAGGAAATGGTTACGATCCTTTATGGGACCAGATGGCTGAAACAATAGTGGCCTCCACCCGAAACGTGTCCCTGCTGAAACAAAGGCCCATTTGCTAAAGGAAACATTCCGCGAACTGCAGCTTCGTGGATAGGAAGGGAATTGCAGCAAAGGATCACCTGGCTTCTCCTTCAACTTATTTTCTGAGTGGAAACAGTACATTCCTACCTGCTGTGGGGAGCTACTCAAGTGGAGAAACTCCAGATGTAACTCGTACATGCGCTGTGCAGAAAAACAGCACGAGTGGGGAGCAGAGGGTGGGTGGTCCCTGGGTCATGCAGGGAGCCATGCAGATCACACCCCACTTACTCAGATTCTCCTACAGGAAAAGCCAATATGAGTTAGCCAGGTATTTCTAAGACCCCCAATTGCACATTGTATTTGTGCCCATGATCAAAGAGCATTCAAGCAGAAATCTAGTCATGATTTACAGAATAAGACCACATTTTTCTGAATTGTTTATGCACACCTAATTTGCCTGTGCAATGACTCTATTTACAATGGCTTAAGATGTCTAGGCATTTACACTGAGATGTGTTTGCTTTGATGAGCCTTAGAAGCATAAAAAAGCCAAGTGCAAGTGGCTTGTTTTTATGTTTTTTATAATTAAAATATGAAAATTTTCTGCATAGCAGACAGCAAAGCTCCTAAAAAAAAAAAAAAGTATTTGTTCCCCAATAAAAAAGAAAAAAAAGTTTTATTTTTGGAATACTGGATATACTGGCAATTTGGAGAGATATGTTAAGGATTATGCTTTTCTGAACTCATGGAAGCAGCATATAAAGTGATCTGGAGTAATAAGTCTCTTCCATTTAGTATGTATGTGGCATATTTAGCAATGTTTTTGCATTTCAGTAGCACTTCCTGATCTCAGCCCAGTTCTGGGAAGATGGTTAAAAACATTAGTTGGTTCAGCCAGCATTAGTAATGCAGGCTAAATCACACTAGAGATGATAATCTGAGTTTCTCCGGGACAATCTGCACATGTTGCAGAGCTCACAGCCTCAGGTAAGCTCAGGTGCTCTGTGACAAGGCACATACTGAGGCTCCATGACATTTTCTCCTTGTGTCCCACCTCCCACCTTTGTGTGCTGCTGGGATTCTCTTTTTTTTTTTTTTTCTTTGGGGTTTGTTTTGTTTTTTGTTTTTTTTTTTTTTATATGGCCTCCTGGGAACTCTTGTCTCCAGGGACCCTCCCTTAAGATCTCTCCTGTCTGGTAGCTGTTAATAATAACCCGCTGGGAAAGCCTTACTAAGTAGCAGCTTTAAGATAACTGGCCATTTCCCTACCAGTGGGGTTCCCCTGAGAGCCCTGTTGCTACCAACAGAATAGCTGAGTGCTCTCCTCAGCAGAAGCTGATCCCGGCTAAAAATTCCCACTGGTGTCAGCAGGTCATTAGCTGAAATGAAGCAAGAACTGTGAACTATCTGCTTTTCACGGGGCGATTTGGTTCCACCTCATCTGTGTCACATTCAGCACTTGACAGGTTTTAGGAGGGGATTTCACAGGTTCAAAGCATCATCCGGAGCAAGTTCCTCCCCAGGCAGCTGTGTGGGAGGACCAAAGAGGTGATATGTTGTTAAATGACGTTATGCCTCAAAATGGACCTCGTATCCAGATAAGCCTGCACATTCAGCAGCTTTTTTTCTCTTGTTGCCTCTTGATTAGTTCTGAAACCCCTGAGGAGGCAAAGGCATTTGAAAGCCCTCCAGTAATTGTAGCAACAGGCCATCACTTACTTAGGGATAAAAACCCACTGTCTTATAGGTGTAGTGCTGGAAAGGTGAGAAAAATCCCTCTCCTGGGTGTTGCTCTGAGGCCCTGACATGGCACCAAAGCCCCACAGGTGCTCGGTGAGATGTCCCCAGGATCCCCAGCCAACAAGTCCACGCAGCAGTGTGCTGCTTGGCCCGGCTGCCTGCTTGTGTGCTTCTGCACCCCTCGATGCTGTCAGCCGTACTGCAACTGTGCACGCCCGCGTGTCCATCCCTGCTGGTGGAGGTCTGTGTTTTAGGCATAGGCATAAGCCAGCTCATGTAGGCAAGCTCTTGCTGGGCTGGGCAGGGCTACCACAGAGCTGCTATCACAGAAAGTGGTGAAATCACAGATGGGAAGGGTTACTGAGTTAACTTGTCCCTTCAAATACAGCCCTAATAACAAGTCACTCAGTGACTCGTCCATGGAGGACTTTGGTATTTGCAGACCTGATAATTATTTTCAAACCATTAAGACAATTTCTGTAACATGAGTTCTATTGATTTGCTTTAATTTACCTTTCACTATAAACCGAAACTCATTTGTTGGTAAGTGATTGATCTCTGCAGTTGTGTTTCTGCTCGGCTGAAGCATCCATGGAGCAGAGCAGCAGCGTTGAATGGAGTTCAGAGTAGCCACATAAGCACCTGTGAGGCAGCTTGTTTTACTCCATGCTGTCAGCAACCAAAAAATGCTTTATGCAGGTGTCTGCGAGATGTGAGTGTAAGGCTTAGGAGTATCACCCATGCTGCGTCACAGTTTTTATTCTAATGGATGCTGGTTAAACCTTCCCAAAGCATGTCGCAGTTCTTGTTTCATGTAATTCATGTTTGCTGATACTAAGCTGTGCTCATGAATCCCTTAAAATGCAAACGATTGCACTTGGCATGAGAGAAAGAGTCTAAAATCTTGTTCTTATAATAGAAATTCCGAGGTGGTAAAAAAACAAAACAAACAAAACTTATTGCTAAAGAACCGCGTGTCCATCTGAGGAATTTAAATAGTTTCTATTATTGACCATATTTTGTTCCACTAAATTGGGTCAAATATCTTATTTCCCTTTAATCAATTTCCCTGGAAGTTTCCTTTATTTTTCTCTCCTTCTAGTAGATTTTCCCATAATATTAGACAATCTGAGCCTATGATATGTGACACATTAATAACTACAGAGGAAAGAGCTAGTCATGTAAAAGAATGTTGTCTTGGCAAACCAGCGAGTGCTTTTCCTCGGCCGGGAGTTGTGCTGGTTGGAATATAACAGCAGGCAAGAAGGAGCGCTAGTTAATTGAGATAAAAAAAGCAGAAACAAATGTTCTCTTTGCACTTGGGAGATACCCACTTGCAAGTTTAACCATAATCATGATTATTATGAGAGTAGCGTGGTTTCCAGTTGAATTAAAGGAATTTTTCCCCCCTTTCAACTTCAAGATAGTTACACAGTTTGCTGTAAATACAGCTAACACAAAAACTGGTTCTTTTTCTAAAGTATAAATTTTCTCTCTTGTAAAGTACAGAATTTAAAAGCTTATTCTGACATTTGCTACTTTTAATGTGCAATCAAAATATTTCAGTCTGGAAAGTCTGAGTCAGACAGAAGGAAAATGCCCGCCCTTTTTGCAGGCTGCGAGCCCTGCTATGAGGATAAACTCCTGTTTATTTTTTGTATTTGCAATACTGCTGTTGGTAAGAGCAAGTGTCCCAGTGTATTACGTAGAGCATGGATTTCTGAGCATAATTGAAGCTCAGCAGATCTCCTGCACGAGGGATTAAAGGGAAATGCTGTGCATACCCGCAGAGATGATGGACAGAGAAGTGAACTGAGGCCATGGTTTTCCTGTCATTAATCACACGCTGGTTTAGTGAGCTGGCTGCAGTTCATAGAAAGTATCATACTTATCTGACACTGCTGCCATCAGTGCTTGTCACTCCTCCTTCGTAAGGACATCATAAAATAAATTATATGCAGGGAAGGAGGTGGAGAAAAGCCCTCTATTTTTGGTGCTTTTTTCTTGGATGGCTCTGCACAAACTACTGATTAAGTCTTGCTGGCAACAAATTGGAAACTTGTCATTCATACTGGGTTCTTCTTTTCATAGAATTTAGATCACATTTTCAAGGTTTCCCATCTAATCACAAGGGCTGGAAATTTGCTTTATTTACATGATTCTCATTTAAGTCTTCCACTGGCCTATACTCCTAGCAGGAGGTAATTCATCTCATCCCTCCAGTTAGAAGATTGCTGCTCTTTAGGGTGCCTTAGTGTTTACCTGCCTGCTAGACATGTCTCCTGCCCTCGGTCCTCCCCTGGTTCCCACACTGCAGCTCCCCAGCCTTTGCCTCTCCTCCTACCAGGGAGCTTCGGGTGCTTCAGTGTGTGATGGATGGGATCAAAGTCTCTCAGGACATTAGTGCTCTGGATAAGCATTTGGCACAGGAGCTCTACGCCTATCAATCCTACCTCAGGCAGTCAGCTCGTGATAAATAAACACAGTGTGACAGGAGGAATGAGATATTTACTTTGGCTCGTTAAGGTTTGCACTGAGGTAGAAAAATTAATCCCACAACAAATTACACCTCTGCTATTGCTTCTAGGGTTTGGGATTTTTTTTTAGCATCAGATATTCAGCTCTATCTGTTCTTCTTTAATCCAACAGAAATCAGTGGCTGGAGCCAAGAGCCATTGGGGGTTTGGAAAGACATGTCAGGAGTGGCATTTTGTAAAGTAAACACTTGGCTAGTGATGGCAGTTAGAGAAATTAGACGTAACTCAAGCTTTGTCCTCAGTGAGCTGCAGGTAAACCCCAATCCTGCTCCTTGTGACTGCCCAGGATAGGATCTCTCCTGAACTCTGGTTAGCTGTGGGGACATCAGGTAAACCTGAGCTCTGGATCCAGTGTTGCAGGTGTCAGAAGGATGGTGTTGAGCAGATCTCACTCTGTCAGCTATTCTTTGGCTTCTGTTTATACAGAGGTTGACATGAAGGCCTCCAGCCAGTCTGGAGAAGAAGGCACTGAGGTAGCACGCTGATACATGGGGGCTATAGAGTACCTCTGCTCTGGAAGCGTCGGTCAGACCCGTGCTGCTCTGCAGTGTTCACAAGCCTGTTCCTCCCAAGAGGCAGATCACATTAGTCGTTTTGCTTTGGTACATTACCCTATACAGCCCTCGTTCTTACTGCACATGCAGGGAGAGAGGTTGCCGAGACGGTTCCTCTCCAGAGGCTGTAAAGAGACATTTAGCTTCAGTTAAGACTCCTCATAAAACGAGTCAGCTTTTGGGCAAGACAAGGCAGTGCTTGGAAGCCCTCCAAGCTGGTGGAAGGAAACACAATACTCAGGCAGGGCTAGAACTGCTCGTCCCAGGAGATGCATGCAGGAGGAGAGCTGATGGGGAGAGCTGGGAGGCATGTAGGGAAGGGGGCTTTCAGGTGGAACTGGGATTACCTAGGGAGCTTATTAGGAAATACAACTGAGGTTGTCACTTGGAACCTGCTAGCAGCGATGGGCAGCACTCTCTTGGGGGAGATCTGGAGCCACAACAGACTTATCCAGGTAATCAGTTGTCTCAAAACATACCTTTTTTTTTTTTTTCCTAGAAACTAAATAGACTCTCTACTGAAAAAGGAACAGTTGTGGATGCTGTGGGCAGGTGGAGAAACAAGAAACACCTTCACCCTGCCTTGGCACACTTCCTTATGATCAGCCTCCAGGCTTGTGCATCCCCTGTGAAGCATTTGGCCTGCTGGCCCAGATGTCTAGGCTGTCTTAACCTTTCCTCCACCAGCTGGCATAGGGAAGGGGATAAAGGTTCAACCCCTGAGAAACACTCTGTGTCCCTGCAGCGGGTGCATGTGAGCCTGGGTGGGCTGTGGCAGCCGTGGGCCGGCCGGGCAGTGCAGGCAGGGGAGGCAGTGCAGGGGCTGCTTCCCTCCCAGGCTGAGGCTCGCTGGAGGTGGTGCAGCACTCCGAGACAGCAGCTCCCTTTCTCTCTTGTGTCACTGCGTGCATTGTATTTCTTGGCACCATGTATCCATGACATCTTGATTTGCAGACAGTCAAATAAAATAGAAAAATAATGTCCCCTGTTAATAGGTTGACACACTGCTTCAGGCCAAGTGTGAGTATTTCTATAGCATTTGCTTTGCTGCCTTATGTCAGTAACTGTTGCTATTGAAAGTAAACACCCCAACTGGTTAAATCAACAGCATTTTGTTTATTCAAAGCTCATAAACTCCAGTAGCTGTAGGTCACTTTATGAAGTGCCAACCCCTGGGGGAAGAGAAGGAATAGTGTGAAATTATTGCATGCAGTCCACCCATCATGAGCCTTAGAGGAAGGGATTTATTGGCAATTAATATTTCTTGCAGAGGAAAAAAAAGTAATCCTATTGAGGCAGTTCCACACTGAACCTTGAGCCTCCTAACTGGTTGAAATGGGGAATGGGGTGAAACTTTCTTACAGGCCTCAGCAAAAAAAAACCAACCAAACAGGTCTTGGAAAATGAAAAGTGGGGTTTTTTTTAGAAAAGGATTTGCAAACCATCTACTGGGAGGAGAAGAGTACAGGCAAAATGGGGCAGAGGAAACACAGTGTTCAGTAGGTAACTGTATTTCTCCACTTTTCCGTTTAGCACGATATCTGCACTGAGAAACTCAAGGGAAACACTTCCAAATGGTATTATTCTGCAGCACATATAAAGCACACTTAGGTTTTGTACACCTACAGGCGTGACCAAATTAGGGTGAGGGCAAAAGCAGTTTTGGAGATGCCCATAGCCTGCTTGTGCTGTGGCCATGCCAGGACAGAGCTCTGCGTCAGCCTGGCTGCTGCTGGCCGTGGAGCTGTGCCGGCACAGAGCTGCATCGGGGTACCTGCAAAACACCTCTGCCCATCACAGCCTTACAGACAGTGCTGCTGAGGCCACCCCAGCTCAGCTGAGGATGGTAGAAGGGGGTTTTGGCATTTCCTAAGAGCCAGGTTGTACATTCCCAGTGCCCCGGTTGTCCTCCCCGGCTCCCTGGTAGGTCGCAGCGTACACAAACACTGCGCTCTATGGAAGTTGGACAGAGGCTTGGTCTTCAGCAGCGATTTCCAACTTGCCAAGATCCAAATGTAATTAAGATGAGTCAGACGGTTATTTCCAGGCTAAAATTTGTCCTTCCTCGTCCTGAAAAAGCCTTGAGAACCACTGATCTGTGGGATGTCAGGTACAAAGCTCTCTATTAACACACTGAAGTCTGAAGGAGATATAGGTTAATCTGGAATTCTGATAATTTGGGATGCTTTGGAAGTGACCTTTGGGGATTGAATAGGAATAAACAGTGTCCAGGGCAAAGCTTATCTACATTTTTTTTCTTGACCATTGTAGATGTGTTTTTGATGATTGCTATTTACTCTTAAACCTCTGAGGTTACAAATCTGTCTGTGTGATAAATCCAATTATGAACTCATCAAAAATTTGAGTATTTAGGGAAAGGAATTAATCATACAACCATGTGAAAGAAATTAGCAGCTTCTGTGAAAATAATCTGAATATATATACTTAATTGGCAGTATTTTAACCCAGCTGTTGTTATATATTTGAAGGGAACAATGAGTCATAAGGTTGTTTTAAATAGACTTTTAAAAATGCCTCTCAAATGTCACAAGAAAGTTGTAAATATTGAATTAGCTATATTTTTAATGAGCAAAACCTCTCTCATGACTGGCAGAAAGGGTTCAGCTGAGCTTGTCCTTGCTGGAAAAGTTGCTCCCCTCTTCTACATACACCTGCCTAAAAGGTTTAACGCTTGTGTTATCCCACCATATACTCTAGCATTTTCTTCATGTGGTGAGAGAATCTGTACAGCTCTCGCTGTGGCCAAGGACTGTTCAGTTTTTGGCTTTCTGGAGGTTGCACAACAGTAAAAGGGTGCTGGGACCAGGTCACAGAAAGCACAGCCTTGCCTGTGTGCAAGTGGGGGCCCAGTGCTGAACATACAGGATAATATTTCCTTATTTTTGGCTCAACAGTGAACGGTGTTCAGTGAAGGGAAGACACAAGTGCTCAGTGTCTCTTGGGAGCAGGCTCTTTGTCAGAGAAAGTTAAAATCCAGCCAAGGCAGCTGTTAAATAGATGAGCAGCATCCTCTAGAGACCTTTCCAGTTGGGGTGGATGAATCTGGAGGAGTTTGAGTGCAGGTCATGAACTCGCAGTTCAGACCCAAACTGCTGCCCACCTGGTCTGGTCACAGGGAAGCTCATGATATTTTCCAGCTGTCTGCATTGTAGGGAACAATTCTATCTTCACTTTCTTCGGCTCCTGACGCTTGTTAGCAAACAGTTGGAATGGGCTTGCAGGGATGGTGACTAGGATTCTCCAAAGCTTTTCTGTTTTAATGGGATGAGAGGAAAGCAGGTGGAGAGATGGTGCTATCTTGGTTTTCTGGCTGGGGAAAGAGAATACCATGCCAAAGTCACGTTCCAAGTTCATGGCCAAGAACAGTAAAGACCTTAGAAATCCTTGAATCACATACGTGCCCATCTGGATTCCACCCTACCTTTTCTTTCCTTGCCTTTTAAAATTAAACGCAGTCTGCAACACGGGGCCCTACACCTCAGACATTCAAGCTTCTGCAGAGCATGCTTGCAAAAAGCCCAGGCTGTGGCAGTCCTGGTATGACCCCTCCTGCTTGCAAATGCAGCTTTGTGATTGCCCCTCTTGTTGGATGCCCAAAGCTTGGTGCCTGCATATGGAGACAGTGCTTTTGTTGGCAAATGTACTATTCCAGGCCCAGCATAGTCCCTGTTCTGTAGGAGGCAGTGGGCTTTTGTAGAAGAGGGGTTTTGGGGGTTTTTGTTTTGTTTTGTTTTGGGTTTTTTTTCTGGAGGAATTCAGTGTTATTCAGTGGAATCCTCTCTGCAGGTGGAATTTTTGGGATCCAGGGCTGTAGTGTGCCTGCACTTGAAAATTTGGCTATTTATTTGGAAACAGACATGGGCAAGTTCCAGCTCATTCATCCAAGCTGTCCTTTCTCAAGGACAAGAAGTAAGGCCAGCACAGCTGAAACGCTGCAGCCAGCTCCTGAATGTTTCCAAATAAAATGCCTTGAGTAAGTTTATTTTTCCCTCTCAAACCTAAATTTAGCACCCTGGAGAAGCTGCTTTGGCAGTCAACGGATGGTAACGATGACAAGATCGATCTGTGGATAGTTCTGGGAAGACTTGGAAAGTCCTGGTAAAACAGAGTTGGTTTCATTCATGTCTGCAATTTGTCCACAGCCCAAAGGTCTGCTCATGAACTTCCAATGGTTGAAAGACAAGATATTGATAGCTGTCTCGTTTATGGAGGACAGCAGATGATCCTGACTGGACAGAATTTCACAGCAGAGTCCAAGGTGGTGTTCACAGAAAAAACATCAGGTAAGGCAGTTTTTTCCTAACTGTCCCAAATGGGATAAGGCATATCTGTAGTGCTGTTGTGTCTCGTGGTCTTATCCTAAGATTTGTGCTTGTGAGTAACTCTACTCAAGTGAGTAATCCCATTCAAGTTCATGTAAGTAAAACCAAATCACTTGATTTAAACATGTGAGTAAAATTGGACTTGGGAGCAAATATTTGTGTTATTGGTCCACAAGAATACAGACACTGGGAATTGGCAGGCAGGATATGTTCTCAAAGAAATGGAACGACCATTATATGTTCCTCCATGCTTGTTTAATCTCATGTTTAGTGAACACTACTGTAGAAATAATAATTGAACATTTTTTATTGATGTGAGCTACAGGCAAAGATTGCATTTGCTTCCCTCTAGAAGTCTATGGAGGAAAATGTACATAATGTGTATTTTTGTATCAAAGTAAAATAATTTTTATACACATACTGAGATACAAGAATATACCACTTCATTTTCCATATTTTTTCAGATATTTTTATATAGGCTCAGACTCTACCAAAACAAAATAAATTAAAATAGAAAAGCCTCCCGTAACAGCTCAAATCTACTTTTTTTCCAGGAGAGCTCCTTCTTTTAAAATGTGTTTTGCTAAAGTTTTTAGGTAATCTTGCTAGCTCTTGAGCAACCACGCAGGGGGAATGAGTGGCAGGTTGTAGATTCTTTCTCTTTGTATCTTGTCTTCTTATTTGCTCAACTTGCACAGAGCCAGGGCAAGACGGTCCCAAGCCCTGACTGGTGTTGGATGAATATAAATAAATAGTGGGAATAAAGAATGGTTACTGGGAGTTACTTAATTGCCTGGCATCACCTTTACTGCCTTTCCTGAGCTCTTTGTATTTTGTTTTCATAATGGCATGCTATAATAAACATCACTTGATTTCTAACTCAAAGAGTATCTGACCCCAGAAAATATGCTTAGTATGATCTAATGGTTAAGGTGGGTAGCAGAAATCCAGGTTTTCTTGTTTACAGGAGAAAATGCAGACAAATGCATTCTGCTGTAGTTAGTTACCTGTTTCTTCAGAGCTGAATTGTTTCTTTTATATTACCATATGCATGCAGTCATTTCATCTCACCTCACTAAGCAGTATGTGTCCTTTATTGGATTTTCTAAGGCTTTTGCAAAGGGACTTGTTTCTTTGTAGTCTGGACTTATTTAACTTACCCTTCATTAGGCTTGATTTTTGAATTCTAAATATTGTGCTCTGCAAGGATAATAATAATATCCAGGGATCAAAAAAGCACTTTGCAAATATGAAGGGCCAAACTCTGCCATCCTTTAGTCCTGTTGATTTCAGCAAGACAAAGGACTCTGCAGTATGAAAAAGCATCAGCCTGTTTTATGTAAACTTTGTGTTCCCTTTGTGCTGTTAAGAAAACAGTTTTTTGTTGGTAAACTAAGGTCAGGGCAGCTTAAGCGATGTATCCAGTGACTTGCAAGGGATTTAAGAAATTGCATCACCCAAGTGAACAGCATGTGCATGATTTATAGGGTGATGCCTTTGGCAAAAAGTAAGAATCGAGCCAAAAAATTACTGTATGTGGGCATCAGCTGGTGATGTGGGGGGGAAAAAAGCATGCTGTGTGTCCCAGTTTCTTCCCACACCACCAGGAAGCCATGCTATTTTACAGCAAGAATGAAAGGCTCTGGGCCTCTGAACTGCGAAGGTTCAGATGAGCCTGTGCAGTCAGAGCAATTTTCTTGGCACCCTGTATTTCCTTTCAAGCTTGTGTATTAATTCCTTCCCACTGTGCTGCCACTGTTCCGTCGCTGTCAGCGAATCGTGAAGGTGCATGGGAACATGCTTGGCAGCCCGCGATGGTACCTGTCCCAAGAATGTTTTGCAGTAACTAAAGGAGATACACTGAAAGGAGGTAGCTCTTAATGCCATTTCGAGGAAACATCCAAAACGCCCTGCCCCTATTTCCATATAAGAGCAGAGAAGGCTCTGGCTGGAATAGATGTTAGAAAGTAAAAAGAACAACAACATTTTCCACACTAAATCTAAAGCTTTTCTTCACTGCTGGGGAAAGTGCGCTTTTTTTTCTCTTCTTTTTTTACCTCCTGGTAGGGAGAGGCATGACTTATCCCAGCGGCAGTGCCCAGTCTGGAGCAGGGATTTGCATGCTGGTGTTCCATATCCTGCCTCCTCCAACACTACTCAGCCTCTGAAAGCAGTCTCAGTCTGCTAGACTTTGAATAAATGATTGGCAGAGGAGGAATTTAGAGGATGGGAGGTCCAAAGTAAAATCTTTGGTCTCAGTCAGAATTCTGTGTAGTTTGCAGTGTGTTATCTGGGGGATTCTGCTCTGTGCTGAAGGCAAGCTTGTTCTCTGTGTATCTATGCACTGTTTTATATTGCAGTGATACCTCTTAACAGATATGCCCTGAAGTGCTTTTAAGTGAAGATTGCTTTCTTTAATAGATATACCTTAAGGTGAGGAAGGTTAAGGAGCTGAGCTGGATATGCAAATCATGCAGGAGCTGATCTGACTTTGGCTGACAGCAGCATACTGAGAATTAAGCCTTTGTGCTTGGGTTGTCAGAGGTTAATGAATGTCCCAGCTTGCCTGAAAACTAGGACCTGATGCACCTGTGACTTTCAGCTTCCCTCTCGATAAGCTGTAGACAATTTTAATTATCATTACTGTGTCCATACTTAGTCGTCATTGCATTAGGCTGCATGAACACAGAACAAAAAGGTCCAGTTCTGCAGCCTGATTTATCAATTCGATATGTCACTGGGTGGAAGGAGGAGGTGGATCCTGCACTCGCCTTGGGGAGCTCACTCGCTGCAGATCTGATCTGCACAGCACCTTGCAAAAAGTGCTGATAAGCTGCTCAGAAGCAAAGTAAGCCACAATAAACATCCCTGTGGGTGGATAGTGCATCACTGGCCTGACCATGTCATCGTTGCGCCCTCTCCAGAGCGCTACGCTGCCCCCGGGGACCCTGTGAAAGAATCGCACCTTTGTGAAGGCAGGAAGATGCACCAAGCTCACAGGGGAAACATGGTTTTCTTCGAATTTCATTTTAACAGCTCGCAAGCCTTGTCTGTGCTAGCAAGTGGTGTTCCATTTCCAACTTTTGCCACCAATTTTAGCTCTACTAGTAACGACAACACTGAGAGCAGTAGTGTAGATAGCTTTCGGCATGCTGTACTCCATAGAGCTCCTTGACTTAGCTTGTTTGTCCAGTGCTGGAGAGTAGCAAGTCTTTTTTCCCAAAAAACCTTTGTGGAGGTGACTTTGTGCAGTGAGATAGTCTCCTGTTAATTATTTCATGGACTCCAAAATTCTGGGTGTACTCTGAATCTGGGGTCTGGATTGGTGTCTGCAGTGAAGCAGATGCGAAGGTGGTCGGTGTGCCTTACAAATCTGAGGAAACTGGTGTTGGGGCTCACAATTGTAATTTATCCCTCAGGCAGACACTTTAAAACTATTTCAATTTCCTGTGGATCTTGTAGGCAATTCTTCACTCAGTACTAGCAACAGAGAGAAATGTAGAAGTGTTCGTATTTGTGACTGAAATAGAACATGCCTCCAAGAACAATAATGAACAGTTTTTATTTCTCTGTTACATAGCACTACAGATGGGTATATTTTTCCCTATAAATACCTAAAATGTAAAGAATATTCTCCAGCTTAGGATGGGATGTCATTATGAAAATAACTGCCTTTATTATGTGAACTATAAACTCTTGTAATGAGCTCGCCAGTGAGAAGTCTGTAAAAGTCTCTCATTTTAGCCTTGCGACAGGAAATGGCAGCAGGAAGTGAACTGAAGGGGCTGGAGCTCAGTGCTCTGTGTTCCAGCGAGGGGATAAAGTACTTGCATTTGAAATGTTGATGCATAAATAGCATTCATTTTCTTAATGATAAGGTTTACCAACTTGCAAGCATTACAGGTTTTGAGTTCTTTTTAAGGTTATCTCTTCCTGATGAAAGATTGTAATCTGTAGCTGCTGTAAGCCAGCGGAACTCATGAATTCGGTACAGTCAGTCCAGCATACAAAAGCAGAGTTTGGGTAGAGGAGTTTTAAGATCTGAACTCAGAGACACGTAACTGAGCCCAGCTAAATAAAAATAGGTCAGAGGAAGCAACTAGATTGGATTGTGCAGATAGAAACTTTTGAAGTGCATGTATTCTTTTACTTTTGATCTGGAAGAGAGAGAGCTTGAAAAGCAGTCATAGAGCTATCAAGGATTTGGAATATGCTAAAGGTCAAGGGTGTTAGTTTTGGTTGGGGCCCAGATCTTACAATGCAGTTAAAAAAAGAAAAGGTTTGGAATTCCCCCTTTTATTTGTTTTAATTGTCATGTAATAATTTGCAAGTCAGATGTTGTTGGTTGCATTGTGTTTACTCCCATCTGTGTACTGGTTACTGCTGCTCTGCTGTGAGTGATAGAGGAGTTTCATGTTTCTCTGGGAGAAAAGTGCAAATGGACTGTGCTTTCCCCTGCCAAACTCTTATGGTGGCCACATGGACATCATGAATCATCGCTAGGACAATGTGGGTGGTGGAGGAACAACCCAAACAGAAAGCGTACATCTTTGGAGTAGATCCACCATAAATCTTTCAATTTGGCCATGCAGTGTAAAGAGAGGAGGTGGTGCTCTCTGTGCCCTCTGAACTGATGCAGCTGTCAAGGCCTCTGAAACATGGACATTCAAAGTGTATTTGACAAAAATAAATCTCTCCAGCTTTAGATTCAAGCAGTGGAGTTCTAGTTTCTTTTTCCTCTGAGTTTCTGCACGTCTGTCACCTCGGTGATCTTTTCATGACAGTGGTTTCTTAGGACACTAATAGCTAGAGCAGGTGAGCTTGGACGTACTTGAATATCTACTGTTTTCAGGAGAGCTCACCACAGGACAGGGTTGGGACCACTGTGTTCAGTGTGTCAGCAGCGAGTTGAGGCTTTCATCCGCACAGTGCCCAAAATGCTGTGTGTGAATGGAGGCACTTGCCTCCGTACCCTAGAAATGAACTACAGAGCCTGTGCTATTGCCCAGGATACCAAGACCCACAAGCCTTTCTTCTTCCCCCCTTCTCGTTCCATCTTGTACCTTCTCTGGATTCATCCTGTACCCCCTTTGGCACACCCGATAGCTTTACTAAAATATCTGAAATAAGATTCAGAGTTCATTGCTTCAGGTACGGCAGCAGCATTCACACCTTCATGCACAGCAGGGGCTTGAGGTGCATCAGGCATCCGACCTCTGCCCATCCTCTTTGAGGTGGGGGGCTCTCTGCTCCTTGGGTATATATTTATGTGTTGCTGTCTGTCAGGGATCGCTGTGGGAGATGGGCTCTCATTGTGCATCCAGCTATGCTGACTGCAGTGGCTCATGTGGGCAGAAGCACCCATAGCCTGTTTTATCCCAATATATCCATTTACATCCCTCACAATGGCTTGCCTATCACTGGAATAACAATAACTATTCTGACAATAGCTGTACTACTTCACAGTGTCTCTCTGATTTCCAGCACTTCTGTACATCTCTCATTGCAGATGTGCTTTATTTTAACACTGAGCAAATAATTTCAGTTTTGACACATATTACTTTCACTTTTAGAAGTAAGCAACCAGGCTCTAGAGTGATTTTGCTCTCAATCTTGCACTTTTCAGTATTCCTGCTGCATAACAAGCTAGCAGATAAGCACAGGTTTTGGAATTTCCACTTTCTTGAAAAAGTCTTGTTTATAAAGCACAATAAGTTGGACCCAGTGATGCTATCAATCTTCCTGTACCTCTCCCTGCAAAAGTTAAAAGGAAATCACAGCTCCTTAGGAAGGTTTTGTATTCACAACCTGTAGCTGGCGTTTGTGATGATTTGTTAAATATATATTTAGATATAGTTAAAATGCACAATAGATTAAAAAAATATAGAAAATTAAGAATTTATAGTTTCTTATATTACTCCCTTCTGGCCTGCAGCTGCAGCAAGAGCTCAATACTTCTGGATGTTTGAGCCTGCTTATGGGGGACTTGCTTATGAAAAGCAGCCAGGGAGTTCAGTGAAATGAGGTAAATACCTTGTTAATGGGGTGTGAGAGTCCTCAGCAGTCAGTTCTGGAGCCCTGAAAGCTGCCAGGCAGCAATGGCAAGAGTGGGGAAGCCTTGACAGGCGAGGAGTTAAAAGGGGTGATGTTTTACTTTGAGCAGAAGCTCCTGGGGAGGCTGAGTCCACAGTAAGTGTTGCCCCAGACCCATGAATCCCAAGGCACATACTGCCTAACATTTTATCATAAGTAAAGCCGCTATTGCAAGTGCTCTTCTATGCAGTAAATGCCCTTTACAGCCCATATGTGTTGTAATTGTGTAAGCTGATATGTATCTGCTCAAAGTCAGCCAAATGACTTGAAACGTGAAACAGTCTTCTGGCCAGGACAATTCACTACAGAAAACTGTGATGGGATGGCCTTAAGACACGTGTAATGTGAATAGAAGGTGGCTTGCATATTGGTTTTGCTGACAGTGAGGATCCAGGGCTGAAGATCATGGTCCTTTGTGGGAGATGTGAAAAAAAATAATAAGACTGTCGACAGCAGTGTTCCCCTTTTCTGTCATGTCATCTGAAATTTCTCACCGTGCCCCAAACAGGGAACTAAATGTCTGTTAGTACTCTGACAGTTTCATGAATAATCAAAAAATTCCCAGGGAATACAAAAAAGAGCAAACTATTTTCAACAATTATCTCTTTGAACTTAATGACGCAAAATTAATGATAGAATTTTCTCAGGCAAATTAAAGATAAAAAAGACACCAAAAAGTTCAAAAGACCCCTTCAATTTTTTTCCCAGATCTATCCAAAAGAGATGTTTGCTATTTGACCTCAGTAAACAGCTTTAAATATTTAATGCAAACTCCAAGCTTCAGTTCTCTCACTGAATGCCTAAATTAATGAACTGAAATTGAGGGTTTAAGTTATGCAGCATTGAGAGGAATGGGACATATTTTAGAACTAGGATGATTACTCAGTCACAGACACAATCCATTGCTGAACATGCATTTCAATGTAGATTTTTAAGGCATCTTAACCTGAAACAAAAGCCCAGCATATGGAGAAAAGAACCCAAACTATTGTTTGACTTTTTTAATGCAAAAGGCTAAGGGAAAAAGCACAAATATCTGGGAATAGTTATAGAGTTAGCAAAACTAAGAGTGGCACTGTAATCTTAAATGATTCAATTGGTTTGCAACATGTGAGCTTCTACAGAGAGTATGTGAAATAAATTTGCTATCTTGCTATTTTCTTGATAGTTTAGAAAGAGCACTTTCTCAGCTCCATGCAGTCTGTGGCTGGAGTCCAGCATTTAAAGCTGGATGCATATCTTCTGCACTGTAAACCTGCAGAGTGATGGGATGAACCAGGGCAATAAATTAGAGATGTCTCCATTGGGAGGCCCACCTGATTTTTGCATTAGCTACAGGTGATCCCCTTCCAGGTTAATCTCCCCTCCTCATGCCTTGCGATGCACCAAAGTAAGGCCACAGCAGATTGGAGCACAGGGCCTGCTTGGTGGTTGTCTCTGCAAAAACATGTCAGAGTAGGGGAGGATCAGGGAGGTTTTGTTCTCTGAGTTTTCTGTTTTGTTTGTTCTTTCTAAGCAAAAGAGGAAGGTGTCTCAGCAAATCCCACCATTTGGAACACTGAAGAGTAACAAGTGTTAATCAGGGGATTAGAGTTTGCCCTTTACAAATTAGAAAGTTTCAGGGTAAATGGGACACGTTCTGCTTTTCCTTGTTATAGCTGCTGAAAACCCA
Source organism: Athene cunicularia (assembly GCF_003259725.1). Taxonomy (NCBI): domain Eukaryota; kingdom Metazoa; phylum Chordata; class Aves; order Strigiformes; family Strigidae; genus Athene; species Athene cunicularia. Next base: position 6,959,901 of record NW_020799125.1, read on the forward strand.
GCAAATATTTCTGCCCACAGGTTTACCCCCCGGCTGAAATGTGCTGCCTGCTCCAGGTGTTCTTGTAATCCCACAGGCCACTTGTCAGACATTAAACTGGGGATCCCAGAAAAACACTGCAAAACAGGAAAAAATCTAAGGATCACACACACAAAAATGCAAAAGAGTGTGGCTGCAGAAACGGAGTTGCCATAGCTGTTAGAGACTCAGCGAGACAGGGTGGAATCCAGTGTTTTGGAAGGTTTCCCCGTATGACACAAGATTTTGGAATTTTACAGCTGGTAAATCCTTATTAACACAGGCAGCCACTACTGGCCTGGATTCCCTGGCTCACTGTTTACTATGGGGGTGCCTAGTGGAAGTATGCCTGGTCCTGATTATTCAGCTTTGAATCTTAATTGTTTAAAGAGAATATTAAAAAATAATAATAATTCTTGGAATAAACAAAAGGCAGAGAGACAAGCTCCCATCACCTGTTGACAGAAAATGGATCATGTAGAAAGCTGGCGTGGGGAGTGGAATTCCCTATTCTCCCACTTAGTCATCGCATCCTGGTGTGACTCATTTTATTACATGGAGGTTCCCAGTGGTTTTATTTTGAGAGGAGCTTTTGTTTAATAATTTATACACATACACACACACACACACACAAACACACGTATAATCTTAAAAAACCAACAAATCTATTTTTGATGAATTGGCATAAGGAATCATTTGGAAGAGCTCTGGAATGACAGCCTGCCCCTGCTGCTTCACTGCTCAACTACTGTATTTATGTTTTATTTCAGTGTGAATTGAATTCCTCAACAATGGATGGGGAGAAATCTCCTCTAGACTTGTTCTCACTGTGCAAAATGTCAGATTTGGGGCTGGGCTGCATGGCGGATGACTAATCCATTGGCCTTTTACCTCCCAGACCTTGACTTGTATCTTTGGCCTTGGTGACTCAAACTTATGTCCTCAGTGCAATGAAGGCACTGGCCTCAGCTCATCATAAACAGAGCTTCATTAACTGCAGTGGGCAGTCTTGCTTCGAGGAGAAAAAGAAATCCATGGAAGTCAAGCTCAGTGAAAAATTCAGTAACTCTGCTTTAGTGAGTTGTGAATTTATTCATGCTGTGTTTGCTCTAAAGTTTGAAAATTATTCTGAACCCCAGGAGACAACTGCTTAGGACCAGGTGCTGAGCAACCTTGCACTGACATGAAGCAGAGTAACTTCCCAGCTGAAATCAGAATTTGTCCCCCAAAAGAGCAGCAGAGACTGTGTGAGTGTACCCTTGCCCATAAGGTTTCTACATCCCAGAAGTGGTGTCCATTCCGCTGGAAAGTGTTCATTGTTGTTTACTTTGTTCTTGGGGTGGCTCTAAAAAACCTTGACTTTTTTTCCGGAGATGCCTGTCATCTACTGATAAAAGCTGACAGAGATAATCATTGTGCTTTTTTGGAAGACCTTCCAAGAAACACAGTGAATAGGGACAATTCATTGCAAGCCCAAAGGGAACTCTGCAGAAATGTGTAGTCAGAGCAGCTGTCCCACTAGCTACCAGGCTCAGTTTCTTTGGGGAACTAGCATGGTTTGCTGCCTGGGAAAAAGGTAACAGGTTGTTCATTAAGTCATTTGCGTAATGCTTGACTGAAAAGCAATGTACATTTTCAAGCATAAAATCACATGCAGGCACAGAATTACATACAGAATCAGCACAATAGTATACTTAGTCTTCAGCTGGAGAGCACTGCAAAGAAAATTTCCTGAATCTCTCAGTCCATCAGTCATGCTTGTTCAAATAAAGCAGTAAGTTTGTTTCTCTGCTAGTTACTGACCCCAAAGTCATGAGTAAGGGATCGTGAATAATGTGTAAAGGCTGTAACTGGTTCAGAAAACCTTTAATTGGCTAATTAAAAAAAGCCCTATAAGAGGCTGCAGAGAATCACCCAAAATGTTCCTAATGCAGACTGACATTTTGATTTTCCCCAAAGTTTGAAGCAAGACTTTTGGTATGATCACAGTTTGAGTTAGAGAGGGTAGAATTACTTTCTTCCAACAACTCATTCATTCCTCCAAAGAGTGCTGACACAATCAGATCTCTCATCAGAGTTTAATGCTAAGTCTCATAGCCCTGAAGCAGCACAAAAATCTCTATTTCCTGAACATTTCACTGACCTGTGGTGTTAAAGACTTGCCAACTAAGACAAACCATTAAATGAGCAGGGAACCACAACAGTAAAAATACTGCATGAGGCAGCCATGGCTGGTAAGACCTCAGGGTCTAAATCCAAAAATTTTTTATCATCTTTAGTGGAACTACTGCTCTTTTCAGAGGCGCGGATTGAATTCTTCATGGTGGAGGTAGAATTAAAGACACACCACACACATGGATCTGGCACCAAATTCCCATGTGATCCACACATGTACTGGGACATCCCTGCAGGGCTCTGCCTGGCATGTATCACTGTCAGGACAGCCCAGCGCGATTTGCAGAACACACCTTCTCTGCATCTGTGTGCTCACGCTCTTATAGTGCCTCAGCAAAAATGATGCTGTTGCTCTTTTGCTGTTTTCTTACCTCTCTACTGTTGATGCAGGTTTAATTACAGCTATCTGTACCTGTAGTCTTTAGATTATTCGTCTAGCTGGGGCTTAATCTTCTCGGTTTGCAAGCAGGGAGGGGATCAGTCATTTTTTCCCATTTAAGGCATGACAGAATTACAGGGTAATTAAAGGCCAGAAGGGACCTCGGGAGGTCTCTGAGCACAACTTCCTGCTGAAAGCAAAATGCATCTGTAGTGTTTAGGTACCACCTGGGCTGCAGCACTGGCACTGGAGAGAAGGGCCTACTTCAGCATACCCAGGTCGTGATGCATGTTTTGTACTGGGTGCTGTGCTCTGCCATCATATCAGCACTGTGGGGTTTTGTACATCTTTACAGTAAAAATGCCATTTTTGCTGATGACTTTCTTCAAACATCCACTTTAATTTCCTCCTAAAAAAATTCTCATTTATGCACATTCTAAAGACGATAAATGTGTTGACAGTTTGGTGCAAGTATTCCCTGTTCGAAATTTCCCTCAATTGTCCTACAGATGGGCCTTAGACTTCTCAGTTTATTCCTCCTGCTGTCCATTAACTCTCTGAGTGTGCATAATCAAAGGACTGCTTTTCATTATCAGCAAAAAGGATAAGTTAAAGTAGAGAGAGACTTCTGAATGCAGTTGCATTTTTCATTTTATTCACAGCTTCCCTCATCCTTCTGCCAACAGCTCACCGTAATGTGCATATCCAGGGGGGTTAAAGGAAAAGCAAATATTGTCTCGAGCTAAAGTTGTACATTCACAACTATAAAAGTGAAGCAGTGAGACAGATGGAGCCACATCATGATATTTAAGCATAAAGGTCAGGGAGTGAGCTGCAGAGTAGTTATATTCAACAGGGCTTCAGTGCTTAAAGAAGAGGGATTGCTGCCGCTGACAGATTTGTTAGAAACCTGTTTAGCTGCCACAAGCATGAATATATCCAAACAGAAGCATTTATCATCATTAGAATGATAACCCCAAATACATTTATTTCTTATTTGGTTGGGTTTATTCTCATTCTTACTCTTAACCCCACAGACTTTGGACTCAGCCTAAACATAATTTGATTTTTATGGTTGGCTTCATTAGCTTTTAGTGCAATTTCAGTGGCTTGGTTACTAAATCAAATCCACTGTGATTGTGGTTGCATATGCTTCACAGGCCTCTTGAATACAGCAGATTACTTGGAGGCCCGTTTCTCCTTTATTTTATGCATTTTGGACCAACAAATCCTTTTGATTTCCACCTTCTTTGTGAAGTTAGTGCTGTTGTATCTGCACAGACTGTTTGAATTTAGCAATACAGAAACAAAGATGAAAACATTCTGCCTGGAGGAAAACCAGTGTCAAATATTCCCACTTGGCTGTCCTTGTTGTCAGGACATCTTCATATTGCATTGCTTAGACAGTTCCTGATGTATGTGTCTATCAGAGCTCTTATTTTATGCTGTATTTTGATGTTTCCTTTTCCTTCTTCTTTTCCTCAGAGGACTATAATTTTTTTTTCTTTTGGGATTTTTGGGGGCATGGGGAAGTTCCTTAACACCTACTATGATGGCTTCTTTTCACAAAGATCACCTAGAAGAGGACTCCCCTCATTATTTACTGCCTTGTCATCAGACAATGCATTTAGTATTTGCTGTATTAAACCCCCAATATTTGCCAGCTTCTCCCTTTCCCGGCATGTTTACCATTTCAACGATGGGGAAGAGTTAGCTGCGTTCATAGCGGTATAGATTTAACCTGCAACTGTCTAGAGCAGTGGCCAAAGTGAATGCTTATTGTTAAATAATGAAGTATTTTCCCTTCCTTTGCAGAGCGGTCCTTTGGGATGTGAGGGCTAATCAGCAAATTGGGCGAGAGCCTTGCCAGCTCTAATTACAAAGCCCGCTTAGGCTGTCTCCGCTCCGGCAGTCCGTCACTAATCCACGTGTTAGTGTAGAAAAGACAACTGACTCACTGTGGGGGAACTTGCAACACTTCAAAAAAAAAAAAAGAAAGAAAAAAAAGTCAGAATTTTTTAGCGTTTTCTCCTTGTGCCAGAATGCTGTGGCAGTAGTGGTGAGAGGAGGTGGAGGCCCGGGCCCTCTCTCCCGCTGTGAGGCTCTTCCTCGCAGGTAATTGAGGGACAAAGCCAAACTTCCAGGTATTCCTCAGTTGTCTTCACTTTCCCAGCGGGAAGGACCGGGGGTGAGAGGCCCTGCCAGCCCCGCCACAGCCCAGGCACCCTGCCCGAGCGCCCGGGAGCCGGCCCACCCTGAGGGGGACGTGGCACACTGGTGGTGATGGCCTCAGGGAAAACACTTCTCTTCCTCGTGCGTGTTCAAGGCCCAAAAGGGCGTCTCAGGTGTAAGGTGCCGGCGGAGGCGAGGGCTCGTCTGCTGCGGGGGGCACGCTGGGAGGGACCCCGGGCTGGAGGGACACGGAGCTGGGGCAGGCAGGGCCCTCCGGGGGGCTGCGGCCCGGCCATGGAGCCCCAGCTCCAGGCCCTCTCCGGGAGAGGCTGCCCGGAGAGCTGAGCACATCTGTCAGCTCATTGTCTGCGCGGAGCGGAGAACAAAGAGGAAAACAACAGAAAAAATGCAAAATGCATTTAAAAATACTCTTTCATTTCCCTTTTCGCCAGAAGCAGAAGTACTTAAATAACAGAGGACAAAAGCAGCTCTTGCAGATTTTCCAAGAATTGGGAAAAATAAAAAGTCCTGTGAGAAGGACTGGTTTTAGGAGACTTCCACCCCTGTCCCGCCAGACCTGGGTGTGCAGTCTGGGCAACCCCTGCAGAAATGCGCCCGGGAGCTGCCTCCCCCCCTCTAAAGCAAACACCAGCCTTGCGGTTGCAGTATTTCAAGTCATGTCCATTCATCTGGTTACGTGTCCCCTATTTATTTTAAAAATCAAACTTTCAGAAAGGTATGAAGCAATTTTTTTTTCCCATCAGTATTTTTCTTCTGCAAATTGCTTGCCCAAAAGGCTCAATGGAATATAAAAATCAAAGGGGTAGAGATTAAAATCTTTAAAAAAAAAAAAAAAAAAGTAATAAGGAAGGCATTGCTAAAAGATGTTTCTGGGAAGTGTGGGCGACAGTAAATTTAAGAAATATTTGTAGCCAGATGAAGCACTCAGTCTGTGTACAAATGTCCTGTCACTACTGATGTACTCTTATAGCACGGGGCTTACTTTGATGGTATTCCATACAAGGGGATCAAATTTTATTTTCCTCTATAAATACAGTTTTGTGTAACTCAGAATGGAGACAAGCTGCATGGACATAATTAAGAGCAGAAAAACTTCTAGTGGTTCAGAAGTAGAGGCTGTCGCACATGCAGTGAGGTGCTTTTACATGGAGTACAATAAATATTTGGTGCTTTATAGTGAGTTTAGGGCTGTCAGTGGCACTCTGTCACAGCCTGCAGTGGTGGCAGTGCTCAGGAATGGGTCCACTGTCAAGAGATGTTGGGCTTGTTCCTGAATCAGAGGACATGTATGCTGTATATCATGGCTGAGGTTTCATATTGCATGTATAAGAAATGAGTATAAATAGTAAGAGGGCATGAATAACAGAAATCAAACACCCTATATAGTGTTTTCCCAGTTACAGTAAGAATCTGTCCTTGTTGAACTACTTCTAGAAAAACCTGGGCTCCTGTGAGAATGCAGAGCATCTGCCAGTTTCACAGTTCAGCACCTCTAAAAATCGCCCTTAAGTGGCTGAGTTTGCTTGCTAGTGCACCCCCTATGAGACCTGGATTGTTAGCTAGTCCTTCCTCCACCTCCTTGTTCATTCCACCACAAACCACACTGGTGGGGAGCCATGTGGTCTTAGCTTAAAGTAGTGGAAAGTCTGCTGAGCTGGTGACCAAATGTGACCATTAAGTTATCCGACCTTCTGATGCCCTCCATCAGTCAAGCTGGCTGAAATCAAGATGTTGCACCTGTGTTAAATATTTCATTCCTCAATTCAGCTAATTTCTACATAAACATTTAATTTTAATATGTATGTAAGCTTTTTCCTGGTGGGAGGTGTTCAATGATGTGTTTAAATTAAATGCTGTTGCTTTTGGTTAGAACTGGGAAAGTGCTTGAAACTAAGTCCAATTTGAGAGTTTTGCTAACTTGATGCCCTTAATTTGCCTCTTTTTTTAAGTCAAGCTTTATGATTTAAAAAAAAAAAACAAAACCAACAAACCACAGTGAGGTTAATACTGTGATATTCTTCTAGATGGACAGCAGATCTGGGAAATGGAGGCAACAGTGGACAAAGATAAGAGCCAACCTGTAAGTATGCAAAACATGGATGTCCTCTCCTTGGGCATCTCCGACAGCAAGTTGTATTCAAGGGTTAGTTTTCAAAGAGCATCTCAAAAGCAGAAAGAGCAGCTATCTCACTGCTGTGATGAACAAATGTCAAATGCTTCAGTAGTAAATGTGTTGCAAAAAGAAACTATTCATTTAGCAGTAACCCACAGCAAACTGAACAACCGCTAGATTTTGTGTTCTTGCAGAAGACTCTATTGTATCAGCCCAGTCCTCTGCAGGATGCTGGCTGTCCTGACTTCCTTTCGCCTGTATGGAAGTCTTGGGTGCTCTGTACTTTGTAGGACAGGATTTGTACTATAGTATTTAAAATGAATATTGATCTTTCAAGGGAATGAGCCTCTTTGTTCATTTTGCTTAATGGGACCTTACTGTAGTTGTTTAGTGCATTTAGGAGCTAGCACTTACATTGCCATGGGCCATCTCTCTTGCAGAAGAGAACAGGAGACTCGCTGTTGACTTCCATGGAAGAGAGATCCGGCTCTGTATAAGTAAAAAGCCTATAGAATAATCAAGTTTATTCTAACAAAAAGGGAATTCTGCAATACATACTTGTTTATCAAGCACAGTGTGATTAACAGTGCTGCTGCATTTATCATCATTCTGTGTATTTAATTTGTAGCTGCGACTTCTCTTCCCAAGTTCAGGACAACATCAAGTATAAGAGAGGATACAGTACATAGAAACCCACTTCATAGTACCAAAAATCTTCTAGTTTTTCACCATCTGCCCTTTTCTTCCTTTCTTCTTCTCATACCCTTCCTTATAGGCATGAAGATTTCTCTTCCTTTATACCTAGATGCATAACAGGAGATGTACACAAAAATCTCTGGTCAGCCTCAGTTACTAATTCTGTATTGTCATGTTTTGTTGTTTCAGAGCATGCTTTTTGTAGAAATACCAGAGTACCGTAACAAGCACATTCGCACAGCTGTGAAGGTGAATTTCTACGTCATCAATGGGAAAAGAAAAAGAAGCCAACCCCAGCATTTTACCTATCACCCAGGTAATTCTCAAGGACAGAGCAAGTTGTTGCTTAGTTCTCGTGAGCAAGATTTTATTTTCTGTGATGTTGTTTTCTTGCCATTATTTGAGGATCTAATTTTACTAATTTAATTCATCTCAGTACAGCTAAGCACTCAACAACTGTTTGGTTTAAAGGATGCATATGATTTATGATCAAGAATTTCTGTAACTTTAAGAGGACAGTTATCTTGGCAATGTGCTGATGCTGCCCCATTCACTTGATGGAGGTCTTCCAACAGCCTCAGTGGGAGCAGATTCAGTCTGTGACATGATGTGACCCTCTAAAAACCATGAGCGTTGCCTTCCCCAGCTGACATGTATGACACTAAGATAACATCAAATCTGGGAAAGTAACAAGGTTTTGGTATGGAGAAAGATGAGAAGTATATATTCTTCACAATGAGGCTGGTTAAGAAAAATATGTATGCTTTTCTGATGTTCTTCCTCTTGGGAATTGGTGAGCCATGTCATAATAAATGCAGTAGGATTACTGATGAGATTCCCAGAATTTCTCAGCTTTGGCTGGGAGAAGAATATTGTGAGAAAATCAGAGTATTGTGTTTGTGGAAAATGGAAAGCATAAAATAATAGTACCAGATTTTATGTAAGCTTCATATGATGTCTTAATTTGACTAGTTTCTAAGGAAAGGCAAACATTCATTCTGATTCTTATTTTGGTATCCTCCAGCCTGAAAATTTCTGGTTCTTTCCCTGAATTTATGAACTGTATAGGGGTATCAGGAATGTGAAGGTTTTGTATAGTTGTTAAATTTTTCTGCTATGGAATAGTATTGAGGAGTACAGTAGTGTCTCAATACGATCCCTAAAATAGACCACTTCAGAGAAGGAATCCTCACACTTCCAAAAAATAACCCTGTTGCATGACCATTATATGGTTTCCATTGTATGGTATTTCTGTACTGAGTTTTGGTGAAGATTTAACAAAAAAATCATTAGAGATGTGAGAATTTGTCTGTAGCAGGCCATTGCTTATCCACACCAAGATTCACACAACTCTTACTAAGTCATGGTCTTTTAAATGATGGTGTCAGAAAGGTCTTCAGCTCCCAGTACTGAGGAAGTTAAATGCAGCAAAGGAACTAAAAGGAAAGCTATAAAATAGTTCACCTGTGCTTTTAGTTACTAGTTAAATGTTTGACAGAAAAATGAGGAGTTGTGTATATTATAGAATTTCTATTTATTCAGTCTTCAAGGTACTACACAAAACACCTATTTATGGCTTCTTACTTTGCTTATGTCCCAGAATGGCCCTTAAATGAATTGAAATATGAGTTAAAGTATCGAATTTTTCAATTTTTTGAAATTTATGGTTAAATAGTTCATTAAAGATTTTCAAGAGCCTCTTAGTACAGAGTGTTTTCAAGAGAGACTCTTCCACGATTGCATATATATGACTTAATAAACTCAGTGCCTGCGAGATACGAGCTCACACATGCAAATCTTGTAAACAGCTTTAATCTCTTATTACTTCAAGGAAGACCTCTCTGTTTCTCATCAGCTCGTTACGAATAATGTCCTTTGCATGCTTTATTCTAGTACCATCAATCAAAACAGAGCCCATTGATGACTATGATCCAGCCTTAATCTGCAATACAGTACACAGTGGTCTGGGAACAGTAACACAGCCTTACTATTCACAGCACACAATGGTCACCGAATCCCCTTCCTGTCTTGTGGCCACTATGGCTCCTTGCCAGCAGTTGCGCTCAGGCCTTTCTTCTCCTGATTCTCGATACCATCAGCAGAATCCAGCCGCTGTAATATACCAAAGAAGCAAGAGCCTTAGCCCAAGCCAACTTGGCTACCAGCAATCCAATTTGATGGCTACACCAGTTGCTATTTCAGATGCCCATAGGTCAGTGCTGGTGCACGCTGGTTCTCCAGGCCAAACTTCAGCAGTGCTCCACCACTCTCCAGGCAATCAGCAGTCTTCTCCAGTGATTCACTATTCACCAACCAACCAGCAGCTGCGGTGTGGAAGTCATCAAGAATTTCAGCACATCATGTGCTGTGAAAATTTTACGTCTAATGTTGCAAGATCCAGCCAGCCCCAGGTCAGTCAAGCACAAAGGTTAAGTCCAAGTTCATATCCTACCGTGATTCAGCAGCAGACAGCCTCAGGTCAGCGAGCAGCAAAAAATGGACCACCGGTTAGTGACCAGAAAGAAGTGTTACCAGCTGGAGTCACTATTAAACAGGAACAGAATCTGGACCAAGCGTATCTGGATGACGGTAAGCACCTCTCTTCTCTTGTATGGGTCAGTTTGTTGGAGGGAGGGGGGAGGTTTAGGACTTTTAAATCCCACTTGTTCCTCGGCACAAAACCAACGTGGCCTCCTTTTGATGGGTGTGGATATTTGCTGTTTGCTCATGCTGCATTTTGGTCTTTAATCAACTGCATTTTTGGTAGATGGCAATGCACTTTGGCAATTGAGCAAAAAACTGTTCTGCAGAAACCCTTTGTCTTGCTTCATGCCATAGAGTGAGCTGTCAGGTTTCAAGCTGTTGCCATTTTGTTTCCATTTGCCAAAGGTTAGTTTGGAAAATGGAGAATCTGAAACAAAATGCACTTTTAAATTATTTTTTTATTATTCATATCAGGGCAAAGTCCACTTTGTAAAATGCTTTTGTACATTTTGTACCACAAAAAAAGCCCATTGAACAGTCTATCAAGGCCTGTAATGAATGGGGTACTGCTGCAGGCAAAACTATTGCAGATGTTCTAGATGAACAGTAGGACATTGATAAGTAAAACAATGCTGTTTCTTTGTTGTGAGCCAGCAGATTTAGCCTTTAGGAATGAATATAAGTTAGAGTAAAGCTTTCTTTGAACATACCCTGCTTATTCTTAGGTAGGCAGCTATTGGCAATCTGGTTGATTTGTTCTTTTGAAGTATGTTCCTTGCAAGAGGAAATCAATGCAAAGTTAGTAGTGCAGCTGGATGCTGCAATCATAAAGGCCAGTAGCAAACCTGACATTGATTTTAGTGGGAGCAGAGTGAGGTTGCTGGTTATGTTGCTGCAAATATAGAGCATTCTTATGCATGAAGTACAGACCTGATTTTCACATATATTCACTGCTGCTGTCCTCTCAGTCTAGGCAATTGCATGCATGGTTTGATTGTGTGAATGTGCACCATTATGCACTGTTTGAGATTTTTATTGCAGTTACTCACCTAGAGTTGTGAAATTGTGCCCATGAAAGTTTTTCTTTCTTCAACTTAGGTACTGAGTGCTCTGTGGCTGTATCATGTAGTCTTCATTGCTGCTTTTGTGGGCAGAGTAGTTTGGATCAGTCTGTGCCTATTAGTCTGTGTTTGAAATGTGGTTGATAGAGGTTTGGTGTCATCATGGTAAAATCTGGAGAGTTTTTACTGGTCCCCTTGTCTGAAGAGGAGTGTTGAATTAGGGTTTAACAGTGAATTTGATTTAGGAGATTTGCTATATCTGCAAGAGTATAGCTGAGTAAAATCCACTTCACATTCAGGGAATGGGGCATGATAACAAAGCAAGATAATCGTTCTCATAGTAAAACTGATCACTGTTTTAAGGTACTTTTAGTATGAGAACCTGAGATATTCTTCCATGTTTCTAAAAATACTTGGTACAAACCTTGTAAAAGAAATTTAAAAAGAATCTTGAAGTTAAAGCTAACAAACTTCAGAGTCAAGTCAAATTCCACTTCAATAAAATCCCAAAATGGACTAGAAAATTAATTTTACTGGGTTTTAAATCAAGCCAGTAACATATAACTATAGCATAGTTCACAAGGGATGCACGCTCAACCTCCATGCTAAGAGGAGCAATTAGGCAGAATAGCAAGTTAATAATGAAATTCCAGAGTTCTGCTTGGCTGACTGGATCATCCTCAGTTGATCTCAACTAAAGATTAATTTATCAGTTATGCCACCCAAGTCAGGACAGGTGAGATTGGTCACATTCAGTCTCTGCTGACCTCAGTGAGTATACATTAGTTAGAAGTGTGACTTGGAGAACTGTGATTTACTTTAGGACTTTGCAAAATATTTCATTCTGAAATGTTCAGGACTTGAATTGAAAAGCCACTTTGTTTGCTGCTGGGGAAAAGTGACTCAGAACATAACAAAAGCCATATTTTTCCTGACTAGAAAGTTTATTTTTGTTCTTTATAGTATTAAAAGAAAGCAAACCCAAAGGATTATGGAGGCTTTACCCTCAAATCCCTTTCATCCAGAAAGCTCTTCTGAGATAAAGTGAGCTGTTAGGTCTTGCTGTGATTTTTCATGGATAGATACTGAGATGGTGGTTCCCCAGCCATGCTTGACATGAGTGCGTCGCACTGCCACTGAGGCGTAGGCTCTTAGGCAATCACTTTTTTGGTGTCTCTCGCTTCCCTTCGCTCTTCTTCCCTTTCCCCATCTTCCTCCTCTGTCTTCTTTGTTCTTCTTTCTCTGTATTTCTGCTGACAGTCCAGCTTTCATCTCTCTCTGCAGTTGTGACCTCCTCTTGTCAACTCTTGTCCTCTGCCTTTGTGGTTAACGTGCAGCCTTGGTGTTCTGGACTTTGCTTCTATTCTGAGCTTGGCCACAAACTTCTTGAATGACCTGGGACAAGCCCCACTCTGTCAGTTCCTCATTCCTGAAGCTATTGTTTCTCAGAGTGGGTATGCTGTCCCAGTCTTTGAGCTCTTCTGGAAGTGACCAGAGAAAACCATCTCATAGCTAACACAATTAAAATTTCTCTTTACCTCTTCCAGCTTCCTGCTGCCACTGCTAGCAGGATCCTTTGTTATCTTCTTATCTTCCCTGCTGTAAAAATAAAAGTATTTGTCTTCCCTGAAACCATGATTTGTTATTTGCTCAGAGCCTTCATGGCTCCACAGGGCACATAATACTGAGGACTTAGCACACTTAACCTGTCTTTACCTCCTGCCCACAGGAGGATTACAGTCAAATATGTGACCATAGCTCACAAAGCTGTAAGCTCTTGAGGCTGAATAGCACCAGCACTGCAGCCAAAACAGCATAGACCTTAAGGCAGGTGTTGGCAAGTATTTACCTATCTTCTCAGTTGGGTTTTGCTATGTGCGAGGACCAGTTTGTGCACTAGCTGCACAACTGATACCATCCATACTGGCTACCTTAATGGTAACTTTAGCATATCTGTAGCTTATTGATGACCATACTGCAGACATAGAGAACTGCCACGTGCTTTCTTGGAAGGAGACATTTGCCCCTATTCTCCTCTTGCTGGTGCTACCTCAGAGCAAGAGGTGCCTAGCCCAGCCTATGCAGCACCCCATTGCAACTTCTAACTTTTCCCTTCCCGACAGAATTACAAAACACCTGGTTATTGGAAGGAAGGCTCTAGCGCTCAAGCCGTAGAGGTTGGATTTGGAAATGCAGCCATTAGGGAGACTGATGCAGGTTAGACATTGCCACACATATGTATACCTTCATAAACATATTCTTCCATATGACTCCACATTTCTCTGTCAAAAAAACCAAACAACCCAACATAATTTTTTAATATCAAATAATGAAAGATGAATCCCCAGAAAAAGAGACTATTCATGAAAAATTGTTAGAGAAGCCTCTGTTACACACTTCAGAGATTCATTACTGTTGGAAATACTTCGGGAGTGGAGATAAGTCATGGCCAGGAAATCTTTCAGAATGCATCAGGTGTCCAGGCTAATGCTGACAAGCAAGTGATTAGCTTCAAAAGCAAGTAAAAACCCTAGTCTGAGAGTGCTCAGCATGTTTCAGCCTCATCTGAATATTCATAACCAAACCCACCCACAATGGTAAAAGTTACACAAACAACCACAGAAATATGTTGAGAAATAGAACATAGTCCTTCCAGGACCTTCAAAGCAATCAGATTAGCTCTTTAAAGCACAAACCCAATTAAAAAATTAGTTACTTACAGCACCATCCAAAATCCATTGGTGGGCCAGGATCGAGAAGGAGGGGGACCCAGGGCCAGGGGTACTGGTCATGCCCTGGACTGCCCATGCTCATGCTGCAGAGCCAGAGGTTTCCTGCATAGCCCTGGGGAAGCCACTCAGCTGCCATGTGCCACAGTTCCCATCTGCGACACAGAGATACGAGGATTGTGTGACAAAAGCAATAAGAGGATAAATGCATTGCAGACTCTAAAGCACTTGGATGAGACACGATCTAGAAGTGCCTTGTGGAGATTGAGTGTCAAGTATAGTTTTAGGCTCTTTCCTTATACAAATAATGGACATATAGTTGCTCTCTTGAATGTTATCAACTTGCCTGCCTTAGATTTAGTTCTTTTCGGTTCAGCTGTCATGTTGTATGCTTTTTACATTACAAAGAAAAAATTATTGTTATTATTCAAACAGTGACCATCTAACCACAGCTGACACTCAGAACTGTCTGCTTGATACAGCAGCTCTGAATTACTTTTGGTGCATCAGTAATCTTTAATGGGGAGGAGAAAAGCAAGGCAGATACTTGTGTAGTGGTTTATAAGAGTGCTGATCAGCAGAGATATTTTATAGTGAACTCATGTATTTCTCAGAAAATTTCAGACATGGCAGATATTTCTTTAGAAAATGGATCTGCAGGGTATGCAATGTGATGCTTGTAAATCCACCAGAACTTTCGATCACCTTCACTACGAGCAATACGTTAATTTGTGCAGTTTTGAACCCTACCACAGTAACCATTGCCCTAACCATGGGTCTCATCCAAGGCCATTTGGGGTGTGTTAGGTCCTTACATTTTCTTTTTGAGTTCTTTACTTTAGTAAGAAGAAAATGCACAGTCTGTCCCCACGCTGTCATGAAATTAAATTCCAATCTCTTCTTTCCTCCACGTTCAGGAATAATCTTTCTTTTTCTGACCAGCTTTTTCTCCTTAGGACGGTAGCTGTTAGGCACAAGCCTGAGCAGGGTGTACCTCCAGGAAACCCCGGGTCTCCTGGGGACCCGAGAAGCAAAGCTACTGTGTCAGCCCTGAGTAAGCGGCAGCTGGGGGCTGAGCTCTTCCTGCCAGCTTTGGTCTCGTGTCGTCCTTCCTGCAGTGCACAGCTTGCTCTGCATCCATGCTGGTTCCCTGTGCTCCTCGGGGAGACCATCATGCATGTGTGGGTGAAAGGAGAGGGTCAGTACAACCACGAGGGGAGGCAGGACACAGGGCTCCCCCTCGCAGCCAGTGCGGTCCATAGGGCTTTGGCTCGGGTGCTGGCACATTGTGAGCATCCTGCTCACCCTTCCCAGGCCCTGCACGGCGATGGTGGAGGGGGTGGCACAAAGCCGGCTCTGTCAACTTGCTGCCAGGTGGGGATTTCCCTGTGCTGGGGGAACCTCAGCTGCATGATGAAGGCAGTTTTAAGCCCTCCACGCATTAGAGCAGTGGAGTCTCACTAGCAGGGACCAGGGTCCAGCTGGCTGCCTGGCTGTAGAGAAGCCACTTTTCTCTCTTAACACTATATTGATTTCATCCCCAGAAAGCACAGAAGATGGTGGCTTTAGGAGCATGTTTTAGTTTGGTTTGTAGTTGTTTTCATCATGTGTCCATGCACAAATAGCAATACAGGGCAGAGGGGGAAATGTTCCTGTTCCCTAGCATTTTAGACAGGAGTGAATTTGAATGTTGCAAATAGGCTGTGGTTCGGTTAGAGCAACAATTTGCATCAGAAAAAGCCATGTTCTGTTTTTAATTAGAACTACTTTTCATAGAAGGTGTGGTCATTTCTGCTCAGGCAGAGTTTGACTAAGAATGAAGCATGTAAATTCTCCAAAACATTTCGCTCAAACACTCTAGCAAATCTATCTATTCATCAGACTCATTCTTGAAGCTCTGACTCACGTTATTCTAGATTTTCTGTTCTCTGTTGGGATCTTACAGCACTCCGTGGGTACGCTAAATACTTTATTTTTGGATTGTGGGTTTGTGTCATGTTAGGATCTGAGTGCTCCAGTCATATACTGGAGTCTTGCTCTTCTAGAGACAACATGAAAAGAGAACAGAAAGGTGGTTCTGCTCCTAAAAAACCTGTAGTCTGTTGTCAGGAATTAGAAAGATCAGTAGATCAGGAGGAAGGTCTGCTGGGTTGTGTCTGAGATTGGCCTTTCAGCATAGTATTTAACTTCCCTGTAACTCAGTTTACCATTATTAAAAAGTATCTTGTTATCCTTTCCTTTAGTACAGTTAAGCATTTAATTCATTCGTGTTACTAAAACTCACATGGATTCTCAGGAAAAAAAAGCTGTGTACCTGAATAAGAACTAGGTATTTGTATTGCTGTGGCAGGCTAGCATCTGATGTTCTTCACTTCTAAAAACAATTTACTATTTGAAAATTCGGACAAATCCAGCCCCTTTTCAAGACTGCTCTTTCTCCAGCAGTCTGTTTCAGTGGCTGTCCTGCTGCTTAAAAACGTGCAAAACAAAGCAAGAAAAAGAAAAACCCATACATCCAAAATCAGCAGTGGAGGAAGGAAGAAAATTAATCAAGTGATTAAAACCATAGTTCCACTGGCACCTCTTTGTTCTCGAGCTCAGGAATCTTTAATTGGTGCAGTAAGTGCCCACAGGCAAGTTGTGCTACAAAGCGTTTCCTGTTCAAAAGAACATGCAGACTCCATTAGGAGACCACGGGCACCGCCGCCAAGAACTTACACTGCAGGATGGGTACGTGAATGCTCTCTCAGAGCCTCAATGGGCAGGGTCCCACCACGAACTGATGCACCAAAACATTAATCCCCAATTCTAGTGATTTGTTGGTGGAAGGCATGCCACCGTTTGAGGGCTAAACCAGTGAACTGTTATCAGCAGAAAGCACTCAGTTTTCGGAAGGCATCAAGCAATTTTCAGTGATAGTTTTGAAATACTGGCAAAGAGTTACTTGAAAAAAAGAACTTGTTCATGCAGTTGGGAATTGAAAGCTTCTAAACCACAATAAAGTCCTTTCCCAGACTTGCTGTCCATTTACTCCACGCTCATGGCATTCCTTAGACGGTCTGAATCACAGACAGCAGACAGCTCTTATAAAGAAGACCATAGACACCCATCTGTTGGAAGACATCTGCCAGAATAGACCATACATTTACTTTTATTCCTTCAATCCACTTTCAATTTAAAGGGATAACAACAATAACATTTTTCAGTCCAGTGACACTATTCATCGAGTGCAGAGAAACGGTAATGAATTAAAATTATTTCACTGCAGAAAGAAGCAGACAGGCTTTTCCCCAGCTCTTAGAGATGGGTGAGGTGGGACACAGAGGTTTTGAGTGACTTGCCCCAGCTGATGCAAAAAAGTCCCTTGTAAAACTGTAACTTGCCTAGGGAATCCCAGGCTGCCAGGTCTCCCCAGCTGCATCCCTCACACAGACGTGGGGGTACCAAAGGCACCTGAAGCTGTTGTCCCAGGTGTGCAGGAGCTGGGTCAGCACTGGCCATGCTGTAGGTTATTAAAACATGTGTTGCACTGAAGGAAGGGATTGGCAGAGCTACTCTCCTTTTTCTGTTTTTCCATCAGACTCACTCCTTTCATACTGTATGTATCAAATAATACTACCAGCTTTCTGGAAGTGAAGGGTTGATTGCTGGCAAGACAGATGCTGCCTATCACAAAGAACAGGTGTGTCTGTTAGAAACACCCTCATTTTTGGGGGTAAAGTCTGGAGACAGAGCAGAGCTGTTGCATGAGCAAGTACAGGATCTAAGGAAAATGAATCAGTGGTCTTCCTGCCAGCTAGGGGTGACACTGGGTGGTTTATGCAGAAATTCTTTCAGTTCAGTCAAAATCATAACTTTTTTGATAACATTTTTTAAAAATAGGGCTTTGGAGATGAGAACCAAGAAATGTGCAGATAGGAAATGGCTTATAAAAAGACTGTGCAAAGCAGGAAAGGGGGTTAACTCCTTCTAGAGGTAACTTCACCATTTTACATTGAACCAGAGAAGCGCTCTCTGGAAACCTTTAACAGGGCTTGTTTTACACTTAGGCAGCTTACCACATAACTATGCTGGTTAAGGTGGTTGATTTTTTTTTTATTTTGCTAACACAGCTATTATGGTAAAAGCCCTTGTATAGACACAGCTCTGTTGGTGTAAAAACAGTGGAATCAGCATAGCTTATGCCAAGTCAGGGAACCACCACCAGCTGTTCCACTGAAAGGCTTTTGTACTGGGATGACTGTGTCTGCATTGGAAGAAGGGTTTCCACCGGCAGTGCCAGTGCTGCTAAGCAGGCTAAACTTGTAGGGGTAGCTACAGCCTATGTGTTATAAAGAGGTTTTCACATGGGCAATAATTGCACAAAGTCAGCCTGCTTGCTTTGTATGTTGTATCACCTCAAAATGAATCCTGGTTAGCGACTTCCAGCAAAGATGATGCAATGGACTGGATTTATTTATTATGAAGATGCTTTGCTGAAGGGAGTCATACCCTCCCTTACAGCTATATAAGAAACCTGCAGCTGTGTATTTGTCCTCACAGTTTATCCTGTTATCTCACCTTTAAAATTAGAAGTGTAATTGTATAACCAGTGAACTGGCTTACATCCACATGGCAACATGAAGCTTTTGCTAATTCTTTGCAATTTAATTGTGTCTTGGAATATCTACAGTGATTTAAAAGTCCCTCTGCAGGTGACTGCAGCAAAATAGGATATTTTTTTTCTTACTGATTTTTCAAGTCCAATCCAGGAAAAAAAACAAAACATTGAAAATATGAACCTTGGTGATTTGGTCTTTCAAAATTCAAGCAGACAAAAATGATGCAACTTTGGGGGCGGGGGGTTGATTGCATGATTTAAAAACCTATCTCATGATTATTAGAAGCCTGACTCATGAACCATGAACGCCTGGGTTTGGCATTGCTGCTCTTCACAGTTGCATTTGTTACAAATTATGTTAACATTAAGAATGTGCAAAGGTGGGAAAAGGGTAGGGGTCTTTTCTGCCCTTAAAGCACAGTGTAGTATGTGGGAAGATAAAGCTCCTCTGTAATGGCTAACAAAAAGGCAGCTTGAGCCGTTTTGAACTGCATTTCTGAAATCTTGCAAGCAGCTGCAAAGAGCCCTGCTGCTTTGAAAAGTTTGGACAACATCTGCAAATTTCTTTAACTATTGTGAAATAAAATGCCTGGCAAGAATAATCATCTTAAAGGTATACAGTCTGTTTATGATGCAAACTGAAAGCCAGTTATAAAATCTACTACAGAAAAATGGCTAGATTCTCAGCATTATTCACACAAGTAGAACTTTTCCAGTTAAAGTCACATCCTGCCAGGCAGCATGGATAGCTGATGAGGGAATTTTTGTCTGTATAGATCTTTTCTCTCACAATAATGAAGACTTATAGGTGATTAACTTAAATTCCGTTTTTCTTCCACCTGCTTTTCATACTTTGTTTCTTATGAAAAGATAATAATTCTTTATAAATCCCTGGCCATTTTTAAATAAAAAATTGAGGATGAATCATCTGAATTTCCCATCAAAGATAGTTTTCTTATGAGAACTCTAAGTAGTGAGAGCTACTTTTCTGCCCAGCAGAAGCTGGTATGGCTTTATACTCCTCAGTCATTTTATAGTGCTGCTTACTCACCAGTTCCAAGAGACTTCTGTGCTCTGGTTTGGATGCAGTATGTTTTTAGAGGAATTTTAAAAGCAGACTGGACAAATGTACAAGAAGACAATCCTGCACTGGCTACAAGAGGTACTAGATGACCTAATAGGTCATTCCTACTTCTCTGATTTGAAAAACAAGCAGCACATCTGTAGTTGTGCCAGCAGAAGAGTCAGAGATAGGGGAAGAAGAGCAAATACTTGAAGACCATAAAACTCCCTTCCCAGCATATTAGATCCTAATTTGAATTTTCAACCAGCTTCTGGCTTTCACATTCTTTCTTTTTCTCATTCTGTAATATAACTTTTTCTGTGTTTACCAGGAAGATACCAGAGGAAGGTAAAAGCCAACCTAAAATGTAAAAATAATGCAGTTGTGTCTGAATCATCACTCCAAGTCCCCACGCTTCAATTTTGCAAGCACACAAGTCTGGGCGTACATCCAGCTGTGAATTTCACAGATGGATCTTCTCTCTAAAAGGGATCCGCACAAAACCCCTAAATCCCAAGTACTCCCAACTTTGCAAGCATTCATATTCTCCACTTCAGGTGTGCATCTACTATAAATACTAGTCTGGTTGGCAATTAAAACTCTGATCTCTCTCTATTTGCATGACTAATGGTCTGATAACAATAACTTTGAAAACTTGGTCTTGAGTTGGATTTATCCAGCATTAGATATAAAAGAGTTAAATCTCCAGCTACTGTTAACTAGACTTAAAACCACTGAGGATCAAAGGGCTTCAACAGTGATGCCCGTGTGACTCAGCAGAGCAACACTAATTCACTGAGTGAGAAACTGGTCTAATACTCTCCATCTTCCTGCAGGTTCTCTGAATCCACACAGTTCCCATTTTAAATAAGCCATGTCCTTTTGTGGACTTTTAATTTGGAAACTTTGCACTCCAAAACATAGGCTAAACTCTGCCCTCAGATGAACAAACATGATTTCTTCAGAGTGAAATTGTAGTTGAACTAGATTTAGTGAGTAAAATATTATTGATTTCTGCCCGTGGATGTTGAAGCGAGTGATAAGTTTGCATCTGAGTGAGAATTCTTCCACATGGATAATTGTCAGGTGTGGAAGTAAAGGTCAAAGCAGACTGTCCCTTGCTTCCACCCAGCTGTGTGCATGTGGGCACACTGACTCGTGGGTCATGGGAGGGTGCTGGCAGTGCCGTGGTTGTGTGCCAGACCTGTTTGTGCACCAGAGCAGTGCACTCATGACCAGAAAACCTTGAGTCCTTGCAGAAATAGTGAGATGACATCACAGCAAGGCGACAGCATAGTTTAGTCCATTTTCAATGCTTACATGTTGACTTGCTCTGCCGTTTTGCAAGGATGCCGAACCTTTGCTTTTAACGTTCAAAGAATAATTTTGGCCAGGGCAAAAGCAGCAGTAAATTAGAGGAGTGTGAGTTTGCAATCATCCCCTCTGATCATCTCTGCCAGGGGAGTCTAGTCAAAGGTTCCCAAATTGTGGTGTGGTTTGGTTTGGTTTCTTAATGATGAATGACTTCATCATCCATGAATGAATCAAGTCAAACGTAGGACAAATAGTGAGACACATGAATGACTCTTATGACATTTGCAGTGTCTCAATGGGTGCTGGTTTATTTAGGTGGTTTCTAAGTGTCTCTGGAAAGAGTGAGAATGACTAAATGAAGGGGGAGCCACTTCAGAAGTATGGGAGTCAATGGTGAAAGTATTGTGACAGTTAAACCTCCCTGGGTTAAATATCTGTCATTATGAGCAACATAGCATCATTTATTTTGTAAGAGCTTGGTTCCAGGAGACTCCATAGCCACAAGGCCAGAGGAAGCTGGATGATGTACCAGACATTGCATTCCCTTTATGGTCAAACACCTCCCAGTGCTTGTGTTGGATCTTCATCAGCCATTTTTGGGATTCCGATTCCTACCAGGAGGCAGCAGGGCTGTTCTCTGTAAGTGACTGTGAAGGTCCTGACTTTGAAAGGCTGGCTTGCCCACAGGCAGTGCCTTCAGCTGCTGTTTTCCAGGGGAAGGGGCACTACTTGGGGCACGCAGGGCACTGCCGTACATGTACTTTAATTGCATGTTTCATAGATCTGCCAAAGCTACTTAAAAATAAGGCCCAGCATTTCTATAGGTAAATGGTCACCAACCTAGGAAGCTGTCCTTAGGACTTGGGGAAGTCCCCCCACTTCAAGTCACTGAATGTGAAGTAATTACAATTTTGTACAAATTGATGTTTGCAAAGGCTGGAAGTAGCCTGCAAACACAGGCCACTGTAGGCACTGGGCAGGTCCAGTGAGCAAACTGGCTTGGTTTAAACCAGAACTGAGGCCAACTGGAAGAGGACTTTTAGCAGCTGTATTTTTTAATTATATTGTGGTTTATGGGTCTTTTTTTCTTAAAATTACATCTAATTTTTTCTTGTCTGGTTTCTTCTTAATTCATGTTCATTTCCTTTGAGTGGGGTGCTGTCTTCTTCCCTGGAAAGTATCCCAGGATACTGGTTTCCAGCAGGCAAACCCTAGGGTGAGATTTTCGTCTAGGTAGGCTGGGTTACATGAGAGCTCTTCTCCTGAGGTCATCCTGCAGCTTCATGTCTTTAAATAAGTTCTACTAGGTTTTCAGATGTTTCCTTTTTTAAAAATATGACATTGATTTTAATACAAATTTTTCTTCAGTATAAATTTTATAGGCTATTATTAAAAAGTACACAGAACTATTATGTCTGTTTTAGGTATCTGTGGACCTTTGTTTTATACTTGATTACATTTCATAGCTCTACCCATCTTCAAAACTAGTGCAAGTTTTAGATTAAGATTAAGACTTTCCAAAAAGTCAGGCTGTTGTGATAATGGTCATGGTTTAGATGTAGCATTAAATGCTCCTTCAACTTTTTTTCTCATTCAGAAAAAAAATCTCTGCTTTTCAAAGTCACTGCTTGAGCATGAGTGTCTCTGTGGAAAGGCTGGAAGAAACCTCTCCTGTGTGTGACATTCCAGTGCAGCTCTTGCTGTCAGGGAGCGTACCCCAGCCATGCAAATAATCTAGCCCTTAATCACGGTTAGACTGTAATATTTACTAGCATTTCAACAGACTGTGGTCAATATAACAAGACATTCATTTCCTCCCGTGTATGCAATGAGAGATGCACACAGTTGATGGCTGGTTTATGACAGGAAGCTCGTGTTGCCGCACACAGGCACACTGCGCGCTGAGGCTAGCTCAGCTGGGAGGATCAGAGACCGAGGGACAAGAGTGATTAGCCAAGGGCAGCCTCTCCCCCAGCCTCTGCAGCACAGGTAACTCATTGTGCCACACAACCCAAAACCTCTCGAGGATTTTTCTTTTCAAGATGTACGCAGCGTTCTGCCGACAGGCAGATGCACTGGTTATCTGGGGAGTCCCTGTCTGTGGCACCTAGACAAAAATGCTTTGGCAGACAAATAAGTGAGGAAATTAATTTTCTTGTCTTTAGAAAACAGTGCGCGCCATCACGCCTGGATAGATCAAATTTGTTATGATAGCAAAACAAGTTCTATGGAAACCATTGTGAACCCTGGAGTGAGGCTGCCCAGGAGAGTTGGGGAAAGCCGCTTTTGTTTGTTGTGCTTGGCATCGTTTTGCTCTGGATGAAGATGCTTTAATTTTGCGGGGAGACCCAAGAGAGCATTCCTCTTTTTCCATACCAGAAAGCCTTCCAAGCTGGCATGAATGTCCTCTCTTTCCAGCTGCTCCTTTCCAAACACACTGTGCCTCCTAAAGATAGTCTTTACAGTGGCTGGGGCTGGTGGAAAACATGAAGCCTGCATGGATTAGCACAGGAATTCATTTGGGCTGACGAATTGGGTTTCCCTCTATAAACAGCACTAGTGTTTTCATCTTCTGGACAGCGCAGCAAACTTCACGTCCTCTTGCTCCTTGCCCCGCCTCTCCCGCGCTGTGAAACGCCTGCATCCAGGCCAGCCATGGTAAAAGACACACTACGGCCTGCTTATGGGGGATGGAAAACAGCACACGTTCAATGAGATGTTTTCAACTATCTCCCTTCTCAGACAGTTTTTTTCCAACCCTTGAAAGAGGTGGTGGGGTTATTTTGTTTCTTCAGTTTATTTTTTTTCCAGGTAAAAGGGAAATTAAAGTAATCCCTTCTCCACTGGTTTAGTGACCTTACAAGGAGCCCACATAGGTATTTTCTTTTCTTCTTTATTTAACTTTGGCTACAATGTGCTTTTCTGCAGGAGTTAGGGATTCTCCAAAGAGGATTTTGTCTACCCCTTTCCTCCCGAGGGCTTTGAGCACACTGAGGTGGGTCACAGGAGCACAGCCCTGCACTGCATCACTGCAACCGGGAGCTGTCCTAATGCTGCCAGGGAAGCACCCCTCAGCATGCTACTTGAATGCCTCTGCTGCAGCAAATACTCTTTCATATCACTTATACTTTCTTTTATAGCTTGGTAAATATAATCATCAAAGGTTATTAGTCACCCAACATTGTTACCATCATGGCTTGGGAGGGGAAAGACATATAAAGGCCAATTATGTGATCAGGCTGCATTTAGTGGTGGTTTGTATTTACCTGAATCTTCAGTAATGGATGATTTGTCCATGTCACTGAGTAACTGAGCATGGAATTAGAGTTGTGTGGATAAAAATGGGGTACATGGGATTCAGCTCTCAAAAGGAATAATTATTTATGTAATAAAGTCCTGTCTATTAACTTAATCACCATGTTTTCACATGTATAACCCACACCCCATTAAAAATCTCAGCAAGCCTCCATCTATTCATAACACACTGCAGTCTCCTGTCCTTTCAAGGCACTCTGGATCTGGGCATTTTCCACCTCTAATAGGGGTGTCTGCTTTGGGATAAGGGGAAAGAAGACGGGATTATTGTGGCCTTGAGGAGCAGGCAACTGAAATGGGCATGGGAGAAGTATACTGGAAGGAAAAGGTGTAAAGTCATTACTCTCATTCATGTATAACCTTGCCCTGTTGCTGAATCACAGTCTTTTTATAGATAACAGATTGTACTCATGACAACATAGAATTTTAAAATATGATCTCCACAAAAAAGCAGAAAATCTGAAAGTGGATATCAATGCCATAGTGTTTTGGAAGTTTATCGATTTACAGTGTATTTATTATGCTGCAGTTCACAGTGTAAGCATTGCCATGCATTCAGAAGTCAGGATCAGGATGCTGTTAACTGCAACTAAAATATTTTCTCTGCCACATCAGTTGATGTAGATACCTATTTGTGCAATTTCTGAGCACCACACTCTCGTCTGGTGTGGTTGTGATGTAGTTAAGCACAGTTCCCATTAGAGTGATGAGGCGGCTGCTTAAGGGGAGCCCCAAGGTGCTCCCAGGAGAGGAGGTGCTGGCCAGGACATGGGCTTTCATGTATAGTTGCTTTAAGCAGGATCACTGGCTGCTGAGGGTTTTGCAGCTGGAGCATCAGCCACCCTGAACCACACAAGGAAAACAAAACCCAGCAGATTTCCAAAATACTAACAGCTGGATGCAGATGACATTTCTCAATCAAGAAAAAAAAAAAGCAGCCCAAACCAAAACAGCCGCTCTTGTGTTGCTCTCTGACCTGCTTCCGATGCTACCCATATGCAGCGGCAGGACCAGGCTGAGAGTCTTGCACAAGCAGGTGAAGAAGAAATGCCAGTGGGGGATGTTTGTGGGGCATCTAGCATAGGTGATGAGAAGGGAGAGAGTGCCTACTGGAGATGTGACCATCTTGAACTAGAAAAATTGCCTGTCTTTGCGGCTGAAAGGCTGCAGCCCCCTCTATCCTGATCATCTTTCAGATCTCAGCCTGGGTCAGCAGTGACCAAATCCTCTCTGGAGACTTTGCTGGCTGTCACTATTAACAGTGGTGATTTAGAGTCCAAATATAAACTGTGGTATTACTTTCAGCGTTGATTACAGTCATGTCAAGAGGACCCCCTGAGAGGAAAGCCCTGTTGTGTGACCTGTGGCACAGCCAGGACAGAGCATGCTCCCACCCCACCCTCTGTATTAATGGGCCCTGCAGGAATGTTGGCTGCTGGCTTGGCCATGAAATGTAACCAATCTCTGCTTGTCGGGGCTCTCCCGAGGTCACTGGTTGGCGTCAGCACAAAGTGGGAGAGTTTTCGGTTCTGCAGTGCTCCTTCTGCTCTCTCCCAGCACCCACTGTAGCATGAGCCTGCTCTCAACCATGGTTTAAACATCCACTTAAAACTGAGCACATTTTAACCTCGTGGCTGAAAAGGGGGAAGACCCAATCTCTTGGATAGTTTATCTTTTCTTACCAGTAAATTAATTTTTTTTTTTAGTTCTCTTGATGTGGCATTTTTGTAGTACCTAGAATAGTCCTTTCCCTTGACCTGGCACCTGCCTGTTTTGCTGCTGCTGGGCTCAGCGATGCCATGGCCACCAGGTAATTCCAGTGTGGTTTGAAGTGTTGCACCCACGCCCACTGCCTGGCAGTACTGCAGTGCTGAGGAACACCGCAGGAGCCCAGAACTGGCTGGGACAGGATCTGCAGGATGTGCTACAGCCCACAGCCAAGTCACCGAGCCTCATGAGTTACAGAGGAGTGCAGGTTAGGATGGACAGCTGTCCTGTTGCTTCAGCTGGGTTTCCCCCCACCATGGTTGCTCTACTGTCCTTCCTGTCCATGTTGAGCCTGTGGCAAACCACAGCAGCTGGTGGTAGTCAGCCATCAGAACTGTTCCCATGTCCTAGAGAAGCGATTATGGCAGCGCTGTGCAGTGTCGCTCCATGATGGTGATGATGCTGAAGTCACATCATGGTGCTGCATAGCCACGCCATGAGCCTTCCTCATGACGATGCTGAAGGGAGTATGAAAACAGTCAGCATTACCTCCCCACCCATGAGTCAGTCCTTACCAGCATAAAAACCTTCTCATCTCTGCTTGGCATCCTAAAGGACAGCCCCCAGTTCCTATCACAGGACATCCTCTATTGGTGTTCCCCAACATTTACTCTATCTTGTCTGTCAAGGAAACGTTGGGTACAGTCTAGGCCAGATTCTGAGAGGTGATGCATGCTTGTCTCTTCATGTATTTGATTTTTTCAGATGTTGCCAGGTGTCTAATCCACAGCGATTTACTTGAGAGTTAGCTACCAAAATACCTTTAAAAATCTGTCTTTGGGGAAGATACCTGATGGCTTCATACAGTTTCATTATGCTGTGTGTTAGCAGGGGCATTTCATTCATGTTGGCAGTCACTCTCCTTTCAAGACCGCTCAGAAAGACTTATGGTGATCTTAGCCTTCAACTTTGCTACTACTGTGCCTTCCAGCTGTCTGTGGCTAGTTCCCCAACTACAGGACAAACAGTATTCCCATTCAATCCATGTTCCTAGCTGAGGTGACAGCCTGCCAATTGCTTCTGAATGTGTTCTGTAGTCAGATGAGATCATATCAAACGTAAGCAAGTTTTATCTTTATTTTAGGCAAGAGTGTATTTTATTATGATGTGGTTCCAAAGCCTTTGTTGTTTGGTTGGAAATCACCCAGGAAGTGTAGCAATGGATGGTTAAATGCAAACTAATAGGTTCAATATGAGCAACAAATCCAGAGCTCATGAGCTGGCTGTGCAAACTCATGTATAAAGGAGAATGTTGTTATACAGCTCATGAGAACTTGGGAGTGATTAGGATGGTCTTGCTAGGTACTTGCAGCATCCTGCAGCACGCCCCTGAGACAGAGCAATGAGCATAGTATTTCACCTCCTGCCTGGGTTGCGTGGGGATACACACAGCTCTCAGACCTCACAGTTGGAAAATTTGGGATGGCTCATCATTAAATCCTGGGAAGGATTCCCTGGGGCAGTCTCTTTGGGTGGTTGTTCCTACATCTTGATCTGGAATTGGGATGGGAGGTCTGCAAATAATTGAGGTCTAATTTCTGAACAAATGTAGGTTATTGCTATTGTGGTGAGGTTGGGAATTGCCCAACCTCAATAGTGCCGGCTATACTTCAGCTAAAGATAGTCACCTCAAGAGCTATTGGACATTGATGAGCTCAGTTCTATTTCTGGTAATTTATATCCTCTCTCCTCCTCTCCTCTCCTCTCCTCTCCACTCCTTCTGAGATCAAAAGTTTTCTCATTTGTGCCATTGACTCAAATTGAAAGTTTGAAGTTTTTGGATGATGCATATACCTTTTTCTTATTCTTTAAAGCTATTTACTGTGAGACGTTCCTGGACTTATTGAGGTGAGATGCAAAGTCAGTTACAGTATCTGCTCCCCGTAGTCTTTTGCACTCCTTTTTCTGTATAGTTTTCTTTTATAGTTAGCTTGCTCTCTCGGTTCATAATGGTCTCTGATTTATACATATACTCCATAGTATTATGTAGCATTTTTATTATTACATTATTTCACATTAGAAACCCCCGCACAGATGAGAACTCCGTTGTGGTAGATGCTGTGTTGACTCCAAAGGAAAAAAATCAGTTTCTGCCTCAAAGGACTTGCAGTCAAAGTGCAAAATAAAACCAAACAGATGGATGTGGGCAGACACACAGTATCTTGTATGTGGCACCTCCTCGACATTGTTATACGTGAATTGTAACACTCTGTCAATAGCCACTTAAATATTTAATGATCTGGATTCTTTCCAGCTAACTTGGGACTCGTAACTGTAGCCCCAAAGTTAGGCACTCAGCTGTCCTGGACTCCTATTGCCAAGATCCACAGACCTCTCTAGCAGTGCCTATCACTTACCGTCGCCTGCGGAGGCAGTGTCTGATAATCAGGGCTCCTAACACAGCACTCACCATTCGTGCCTAATGCAAAGGGAGGAAGAATCTGGCCTCAAACATTCATTTGCTGAAGGATATGGAGTCATGATAGAAAAATAATCTGTGGACAAAAGTGATTTCATGTGTTTCCCTGCTCTATAAACAGTGTGCCCACTGCCCATAGTCCTCTTTAAAATAAAGCACATAAGAAACATATGCCTTCTTCGCGCTCGTTGTTCCAAAGTTGTTTGTGAAAGCAGAGTAATTGCAAGCAGAAGGTTATTTGCATGCCTGTTCCAGAGGAGAGTTTGGTTTCTCTGGCAAAATTGTTCATAGGCCACTTGTGCATCTTCCCTGTTACCTTGGGACAGTGATTTTCTGCTGGCTGTTTTCTCCTGAGAACCAGGCTCAAAACTCAGTTCAGACATGTTTGGAGGGAAACCTGGTTTGCTGGAGAGGCCCAGGTTCTGCAAGAATCCACAAGCCCTTCAGCGGGGATGCTTGTAAAGTTAAGACACAGCAGAAGATAAGATGCCAGAGAATTAGAGCCAGTAAATAGTTTTGTGGATTAACAGACATAAGCGCTAGTGCTCAAGGGAGGAAAATAGATTACATTATTGACTGTTCATCCCCTGAAAAACTGCCTAAAGGGAAGGGTAATATAGTTTCTTTCCCCATAATTAAATATTTGTTAAATGGTTTGTTTCCTCTCAATTAAATATTTGTTCTGGTAGTTCCTTTGTGACAGAAATAAAAAAGGCAGCAGCATTGCCTATTCTTGTTACTTTCAGCTAATCCTGAACATGCTGTAACTGTTCTTTGGTTCCTACCCCCCAATTATTTCCTGTAAAAAATAGGTTTCTCCCATCCATTCTCTTTTCTCTTTCTGTTTTTGAAACACTTCACTCAGTGACTCATATTGCCTCTTAGTAAATAGGTTAAGTCTAGGAGAATGATGAAACTGCAAAGTGACATGTGAATAAACAGTGCTATCGCTTGTGTGCTTTTCCTGCCAGCAGTTACTATTTTAGAGGCATTGTGGTATCTATTACCAGTTTCATTAGCTTTTAAACCATGAGGTGCTAGCTACTGTAGGAAAAAGTCATCGCCAACCTCCTTTGGTTTTGCTGTTTTTAATGTAAAAGAAATATGTCTTAATAACAAATAGCACTGCTTATCTCAGCAGTTATGTAGCAAATTCATAAAGTCCAAACCATGCACACAAGAATAGATGCAAGCACAGTTCACCCCTGTGCTTTGCAGCAGCAGCTGCCTCAGAGTTAGATCAAGAGTTAGGAGTGACAAAATGAAGACGCTTCCCTTGTGTTTCTTAAGCTCCAGTCCATCAGCCTAATGTTTCTGTATTGGTTTAGCTAACTAATGTGGTTTAAGCGAATTAACTCCATCCCCTTCTGGTATAAGTTTTTGTGTATTTCTTTATTATGTGTGTATTCTACTTGGAATATTTTACTTGGTCTCATTGCATGTTAACTAAAACTAAATACAAACTTCATCTTTTCTCCGTAACTTGCTAACTATCAACTAGAGAGAGCCAACTGCATGACTCAAAACACGTGTCCCTTCCCTTACAATTTCAGCCAAAACTATCTGGCATCAGAGTACTGCAGAATGAAAGTCATATCTAAATATATGTGAGCAGAAAGAAAGTCAGTTAAAAAAAGACTTTGTTGTGGAAAGCTACTACAAACCAAATCTACAGTGGCCTGGAGTTCCTCATCACACCCAGGCTGATTTAGTTTTCCACTTTCAAGGTACGCTTCCCAAAGTGACTGCTGACACTCATAGAAGAACTGCACGAAGTTGTCACATCTTGTTGCAGTCCTTTTATGCCTTATGTGCAGTGACTAAAGAGACTTAAAGGGTTTGTCTGATAAATAAACAGGATATTTGTCATTGTCTTAGTAAATTTAATAACAGAATTTTTGCTTCATATTCATATCGTTCCTGGCACTGTGAGCATTAATATTCAGAGCCAGTCCTTTGTCAGGTAACCCATGAATGGGGTTGGCAGCACCTGGCTGGTTTCAGTATGTGCACTGCTGTGAAACAGGCAGAAAAAGGGTTCAGAGAGTGACATTTAAAGAAACACCCCTGTTTGATGGGGTGCCACTTCCCATTGTATTCATGCAGTGACCAAGATGTAACTCCTCTAAATTAAGGGTTTTTTACACCAGGGGGACTGAGCCTGCAGATGAGCTCCAGGGGCTTCCCCCAGTGATATGCTGAAGCCTAAGGGGGCAGGAGGGAAGAGGTGTGACCTGGTGCCTGAAGGTGCACTCTCCAGGTTGCCAACTGATGTGGATTCTTCCTCCAACTGATGTATAAGCAGGATTTGCACCTGTCTTAGAATTTAAAATTTTTTAAAAAAAAAAAAAAAAAAAAAAAAAAAATTATGGCTAAATACTGAAATCCGTCAAGCAAACAGGAAATCACACTCTGGAGCAAAAATTGCTCCTTCTCTTGCTGTTCCAGTCTGCAACCCAGGATAAGAAAGTGTGTGTGTGTATGTGTGTCCTGCAAATACCACATAACTCCCATTTCCTGGCTCATGGAGAAGGTGCCTAGAAAACTCATTGATTTACAGTAGATTCAAACACGGATCAAACAAATTAAATAACTGAAAGCACCACAAATGGCACCCACCTGCTCAGCTTTAAAATTCCTCCATTCAGCTCACTTTAGGCCAACATTTGGCACTTGTTTCTCCAGGGGAGTATGTCATTTGTAAGCAATGTAATTCTGCCATATATTGTTTGCGCTTCAGATTTCAGTCTTCTTGCCACAGGGTCTCAATAAACTGGTCTTCCAAGAAATTAAACAACCAGTTAACACCCAGTTCTTTTCTTAACTGATTAACTGTGTGAAAGTCCTCTGGCCATGGAAGTGTAATGAATTTTTGCTAATCACTTACAGGTTCGGGTGCAACTTATTACTGATTTACAAGATTGTAACCATTTCTGTAACAAGCCGAAGTGAAGCATGGCAAAATAGGATAGGAACCCAACAGCTCTGTGCAGGGCAGGTAGTACAGGGAGAGCAGCACAGGTTTCACATTATCTCCACTACTGCAAAAATTTCCTTGTAACTGGTCACTTTGCTTTGTATCACTGAGGAGAGCTTGGCTGGAATACTTGTTACTGTAGAGTAACAACTTCTGTGTGAGGGTAATGCATGAATAAACAAAAGCAAAGTGTTGTTTGTCTGAAAGAAATTACTCAGGCTACCAACTGTCTGGGGATACCAGTCTCAGAATTTCTGCACAATCAGTAGAGAGAGCATCTGTTCAGCTTCTCACAAGTAGTACCCCAGTGTCTCCCAGGACAAGGTATCCCCAGGGCTGAAGGATGCTCCTTAATCTCATGACTTTAGACAGCCAACTCAGAACAAGTCACTGTCTTCAAAGTGCTCTGCTACCTATTTGGTTCCATTTCCTAAGAGAAACACTTAAGACCTAATTTTTAGAGGCATTGAGCACTCCAGTGTTGACTGACATAGTTTTAAAGGTTTTAGGTTGCTAACTTCTTGCCTACTAGGATTTTTAGAGTGCCTAAATGAGATCAGCACCTCATGCCTTCGGTAGTTTGAGATCCTAAGGGCTTTAAAACATCCCTGTAGGGACCTTTGAAAATGATTCTTTCTACTACATCTACATGCTTAATATAGGCTCATTCTCTGCAGGTCATCATAATTTCAGGGTTTTTTCTGTTAGCTAGGCATGTATTATTTAAGTTCCTTGAGTGTGACCTTCAATGTCTTTCTGCATTTTTCAGGCCAAAGCAAACCTGTAATAAATCTGATCCTTCAGGGGTACTTTGGACTTGGCGAGGCCCATATGGCAAGATGATGATGATTTAGCAGAGGTCCAAGCTCTGGAGTCCCGTTATCCAGTCTTCTGCTTTAACCACTGGGTCTTGCTTTTTCCTGACAGTTTTAATGCAGTTGTTTTGTAGTGGCAGGCTGTTGATCTTTTCTGGAAGCTCACTGACAATAATGAAAGTACTTAGAAAATCCTTAACATTTCTGGGATAGTGTCACAGACAGATTTGTGTTTTGAGTATTTCCTTCTTCATATTTTTAATGTGTACTGCATTTAGCACACTGATTTTTTAATTTTTTTATTTTTTAAGCAGAAATGCTGTCTGCATTTTCTGCTTTTTTCTTACAGGCACACCCAGCTTCCTGTTAAAGATTTTGGGTAGGATAGTACTATAGATACTGATAGTTTTATTTTTGCACCTCACTATAGAACTATATTCAAATATAATGGAAGTATATTTAAATGTCCTGAGTGACCACTTCCTGTGAATCATGAGGTGTTTAGCTATTGATTTCATTTGGGACAGGCTTTAGCCAGAAATATGCATTTTATTTAGATTCTTTTTTCCATCAGATATCTATATTATGATGTTAAATTCATGGAAAGATGCTGATGAGTTTTGAGCCTATTGAAACTATTAGCAAAAATGCATCATGGGACTTGAATTACCATAGTCTGAGATCAATAACTTCTTCCAAGAGTTTGCTTAATTAACAGAGATGACCTGGTTGCTGTTGGGCTGGATGGCATTGAAGAGTTTGCACAGACTACATAGGTTACAAACAGGACAAGGAAGAAAAGTTGCAGGGTGCATTTATTGGTATTATTTCAATTAGGAGTAAAATCTTTTTTTGACACATGTTTAAAGTAGAGCTTTATAGCTAAGAATCTCTTAGTAGTTATAGATCCCCACTTTCAGAAAAAAGCCTTTCATTATTGTTGATTTATAAAACACACCCCCCACCCCCACCCCATGGTACTTTTTCCCAACATGGTTTGTTGGGTTTGGGCTTCTTGTGCCCAATACACCTAAGTTTGTATTTACCAGTCAATTACTTGCTCTGCTTGCATGTGCAAAAGCTGATTTTCCAGGATGCAGAATATAAAATGGGCTGTGTACTGGGTGGTAGGTTCCAGTGTATGATACGTGGCTGCACAATCTTACAGAGCCAAGTAAAATATTTCCTTTCTATATATAGTCACCTGAAATCCAGCAGCAAAGACACTTCTGAATCTTGAACTCAAAACTAACTTAGTTTTTAAGAAACACTTTTTCCTCCTTAATATTGCAATAATTTTTTTAAAATTTTGATGCGGTTTTGCAGAAGTGCCAAATGCTTTCATGATGAATTAAAAAGAAATGTAAAAAGATCAGACAGAAGAAAACCCAGAATTTTAAATATTGCCATTTTATGAGAAAAAAATTTCACCTTGTTTGTGCTTGAAGCAAAGACTGTAACTTTCATAATTTCTTTGCACATATCTTTCCTGTTCATTACAATTGAGGCAAAGTCTAATTTACACAGCCACTGTGGTTAGATCTCTTATTTAAAAGGGACTGACTTTTGATTTGACATAAATGTGTCATGTTTTATTTGGGCCACTAAGATGATAATATAACTGAATTTTGCAAAAGGCAGTGACTAGTCTTTGACCTGACTTATAAGACGCATGGACCTCCTGTGCCTCTGAACTCTCAGATCGAATTATCAGCATTTTGCATGTTTTGTGATCAATTTAGGAGTGTAATTTTTTACATACTTATTTTTAGTTGAGAAAAGAGGGGAAAAAAATAAAATCTAGTGCTGGATCTGAGCAAACAGAAAGGTCAGCGGTTAAGTTCTGCCTTATGTATTGTATATGCTGAAATGTCCTTTTAATAAATTAAACCACAAAATGAAAGAGTAGCTGAAAACTGTAACATTTGGCCTTGCAACATAGGTCAAAGGTTACCTTTTTTTCTCAAAAATGGTTTTGCAAATCTTTTTCAGAGCTGATAGATACACACCTTAGCTGGATACAAAACATTATATGAAAAAGAATGACTGTGATCTTTGATCCAAGCAATCAGAAAGAAAGGTAATTGGTATTTTTCTGCCTTTTCTCCAGCTGTGTGTTTCTCTTAACCTTTATTTATTTATTTTTTCAATTAAAAATTTTTTTTTTTTTTTTTTTTTCATTCTTTTTCTTCCCCACTTGTGTACCACAGAGCTGTCCTGAAGTAGCTGGGGCCTGCTGGGCAGGGAAGGAGAAATGGGGTTGTGCATGCTGGGCTAAAGCATCTTGTCATTCCCAGGCAGCAGCTAGAACCACATTAGGACCATGATTTGCTTGGTCATGTTTTGAGGGCACGCTAAAAATTCAAGGTTCAACTTTTCTCCCCGGTCCCTGTTATGCCATTAGTTCCTCCTTGCATGTCTTGTGTTTGCTTTGCATGTAAAAATGCCACATGGCTGCGTCAGTAGAGCAAACATGTCATATTGCAGGATACCTGCCCAGGGCAGGGAGGAGCCCGCTGGAGCTGAGCTTGGCCTCCTCTGATGAGACCCTCACTCTTGCAGGATGCCCAAAGGGCACAAGACCCCAGTCACTGCCACTGCTATAGTGCTGTGACAACATGGACCTCATGGGTGTTATTCCAGACATACATGGAATAACACCGGTAACGTTGATATTCCAATGCTGTGTGAGTGTGCGCACGCATGCCTATGAGTGTGTGTGCGTGTGTATAATCAATTACAAGGACCCTGACTCATTGCCAGCTAAAATTGGAGACTGTTTTCTGTCTCTGGACTACTAGTTGAAGCACGGTATTTAATACAACCCACTATCATCCCGCAAGTGAATACACTCCAGATTTCTATCTGAGAGGATGTGAATTAGAGTCTTAAATGTCTTTGAGGGCTGGAGCCTGAGAGACTGACTGTAACCCATCAAAGCTGAGTGATTAGAAGAATGCAGACCTTCTCCCATGATTTCAGCCAGCCTCTCGCATTCAGTTAACTTGGGGATCTCCAAGCACAGGGGCTGTTGGTAATACTTGTACATCAGCAGTATCTAACAGAGAGGATATGCTGAAGTGATTCAGGCGTAACTAGGCATTTCCTTGATTTGGATGGCTGATGTCAGCTGTAATTTCAGTATCCTTTTTTATGATTTAATCTTTCATTATCTTTGCATATGTCCTCATGTCCCTGTTTAATCAGTTCTCTCTCATAAATGGATCAATAGCAGGGTCCTCCAGAGATGCCACATGCCAGGCACCTTAAATAACAATATTTCATTTATTAAGCACATCATCTCCATTTCCTTTCAGATAAAAATGAGCAAATAATGAGAACCGATACTTGAGATACATTTTAACCATGCTACCCCCAAAAAAAAAAAAAAAGATGGGAGTTCAGAATAGCAAGTTCAGCACATGATCTCAGCTTCCTCTGAAGTTTAGATTCAGTTTGCTGATTTTGTTCAACCTAGTATTGAAACCCAAGTCACTGAGGTTACACCTGGATCTGTATCCATGTGCTCCCAAATCTGGAGCAGATCACCAAAGATGTGTGATTTCACTAGACTCGGTCTGGAGGTGACTCCAAGCTGGGAGAGAGATACTTGCCTCAGAATCCAATCCTGTTATGTTTATATATTCATTAGATTTAGGAGCTCTGGTTGTAGATTAGGACTTTCTGCAGCCCATCTGTGGGGTTGTTTCATACAGTTCCCCTGCAGCTTTATAGCTCTTTTCAGACTGTATTCCCCCATAACCTCAGCCCACAAAACCCACTGCTGACCTATCATGCAGCACACAGGAGGGAAAGTGAAGTTTGCAGGCCAAGGAAGCCTTTACCACACCGTCCAACTTGCTCAGAGCCGACGAGCACAAGTCCCTACACTGGCCAGGCTCCAGGCTCGTGGTCTGCTGGTGCTGCACAACGGATTTCACTTTGCTTAAAGCCCAGGCTGGGAAACAGAACCACAACCGGACCCCTGAAAGACTGTGGGTTTAGTAAACTCAATTTAATTATATGCTTATTTTTCACTTAATATTTAACCCTTCCTAGACAAAAATGACTGTTAGCTCCGATATTTCCACAAGTGATGGCTGTATTAAACAAAAGGAAACTCATACATGATATTTTTGGTATGCTGGCTGCTCAAACAAACGTGTCGATAAATAAATTGGCCTGCAGTCTCAGCCCACTTGTTTTTAGAAAGGAAATGACCCTGTAAGAGTGGGTGCCCACTTCTTTTACCTCACTGCTAATTTTAGCTGAGGCTGTGAAAAATTTCCATTGAAGACCTGCTCCTCTCATTTCCTGGGTAGAGCAAACAGGAAGCTCTTCTAAGCTGGAGGAGGTTTTTTGCCTGAAAGTGGACCGACCTCACCTCCCGCTGGTGGCTTGCTTGCATTGCAGAGCAGCAGCACACCAAATCCCCCACATACGTGCTTTGTTTGCAAGATTTCACCCAAAAGGCTGATAGAAGCCAGCAGGTGATGGTGGCAGGTGCAAAGTTGGACATCAGGGGAGGGCAAGAATTCTGCTCTCAGTGATGCTTTTTTGTCCGTGTCCTCTCCAAGAGACACCAATCTGGTTAAAATCAGGCATTTCCTGGCTGGAATTAGAAAGAACTAAACTCTGGGCTGTTAACGGTGGGAGTTTTGAGCACGGAGGGATGAAAACTGCCTTGTGTGGCACAGGCCATGAAGTCCCTTCAGGAGAATTTACTGTACCTGGATATGCAGAGGACCAGTTCCCTGCTCCTCCCATCAAGCACTTGTGCCATGCTCTGTGCAGATTATTAGTCCTTGAGGTATATAGCCCACCACAGCAGACATCCAGTAATAAGGCGGAGCTTTGTGTAAAACATAGATTTTATTTTCTCACAGATAAATTCCATTGCATGTAGAGTGGAGGGAGATTTCAAACTACTAGTCATAACTATTAAAAACTAATACATGTGTTCCCCTTCCCAGACACGCTAAGAGATTGGGCACCATTTTTTTTTAATTTTGGGAAGTGGTGAAATACTATGTAAAATAAATTTTTTTTCATAAATATTTGTTAGAAATGGGCCTAAATATAGAGTAGTCTTACAGCTGCATACCTGAGGATTAATCAGTCTTGGGTAAGGGTCTTCTTTGGTTTGAGTTAGTCCTTGTCTTAGCCTTTAAACATCAACAGTGGGAAATCACTTTGATCTGGGGTCCAAAACCTTAGAAAATTTGGTCTTCTGGTTTTAAGGCAAATTTGTCAAAGTAGATAAAAAGTTTCCAAACTGTGGACCCCCTTGGTAAATACAGTGCCAAGTTGCTGCATGTGAAATGGAGCCCCAAAACAGGCAGTTCTGGAGTTTTGCACCAAAATGCTTATGTTTTAGGTCTCTCCTAATGAAAATGCAGCCTAGAGAGAGAATTGTTGTGCCAGGAGGTACCAAAGGGTGCTCTGGGCAGTTAAGTGTGAAGGGTAGACAGGAGAGAATGGCTGTTATATATAACATAATACTGTTCTGATTTTTTAAGAAGATAACAAAGTTCTTCAGTGTCTTCTCTTGAGCTTTTTTAACAAGCTGCCCCACCCTGCTAGAGTATCATAGTGGTACATGAAAGTTTGCTTATGCCACAATCTACAAACAAACTATAATAAAAATGTAGAGCAAATAGAGTACAGTGAGATTTAAAACAAACAAACAAAACAAACACAAAAAAACCAACACTTTTTCACCTGAATCTCTGTGTTTTCAGCACTGTCCACTATATTTTCTCCAAACCTGGCCTTTTTTGTTTTTTAAATTTTCTTATTTCAGCCCAATGAAAATGATAAAATGCTTATGTACTTACAGATTTAGTTTTTACCTCGAGTAAAGGAAATGTCTGTGAAAGAGGGAAGGTGTTGTATATGTAAGGGATGTCACATGTACTAGACACTGTACAGCTTCTGAGTTGTGTTTTTATGGTACTTGAACCATGCTGAACACAGTGTAAACCCACTCTCTCTGATTCTTCCCCCTTGCCTTCCAAGAATATGTAGTCTGGGTAAATAGCACTAAAAGTTTTAGGTTTTTAATAAAATTATGTTATGAATACATAGGGGATGTTTTCAGTTTAACAGCAAACTGCCCAAGGATTGCTTTTGCTTCTTGTAATTTTGAAAGTGCTCTAACACTTCTTCCTCTTTCTTTTATTTCACAGTTAACGAAATTATCAGGAAGGAATTTTCTGGACTCCCTGCCAGAAATCAGACATAGAAGAAGAGATTTGTCAGACAACTTTTACCGAATCCTTCCGTAACTGACCTCTTAGATCCTTCCAGTGCCCCTGCAACCTCCTGCTTCCTTAACTGTTCATCTCAAGGCACCATTTCAATGCAAGGAACAATGTATTGGCATCAAGCTGACAGCCTTGACTAAGCAACTCGCCACCTCTCTCTGTAAACATTGAGAAGGACACCCTTCCTTTCGTCCAAAGATCGTATTGTTCTTGTATAACAGAGCATCTGTCTAAGGAAACTCTTCAAGCCTGCTGCAAAATATCTATCTACATATCGATCTATCTTAGTAATAAGGGATAAGTGATATGTCACTCCTGAACACCGCACAAAGCAAGGGAGGTTATATATTAGTGCTTATTTGGGTGGGGTGGGAAATGGGGGAAGAAAGAGTAATATATTCCATAAAAGAATAATGACATTTTGCAGTTCACTAATAATGACTTGCCCTCCAGGTCTTAAAGCCCTTTTGAGAAGTTTTATTGTTGTAGGAAACTGAGGCAACCCAAGCTTGCTCGGCCTTTATCTGACCTGGGAATAAAAGCCTTTTTTTTTTTTTTACTTTGAGCACTGTGATCAGTATTTCAAACAACAGATGTCAGCTGAATCCAGGAGTTTTCTTCATTTTTCTTGTCAGACTGGATAGGAATTTGAAGGAGAGGGATGCTCACAGAGAACCAGTGAAGAGAGCAATTCAGCAGTTGTAACACCTGTCCCAAGGTAAAATAAACCCAGATAAAACAGAGATTAATATATAGGAATCACAGTAAATCCAAATATTTTATGATTGATCCTAATTAATATTTAGGCAGTGTATGAACACATCTTAGATATTTTCTCTCTGACAACTTGTTGCTGTTTCTTTTTGTGTAGAACCTGCTATTGGCTCATAACTTGTCTCATTTAGCAGCTGTAACATTTAGCCACACAAGCTGCAGAGGAAAATAATTGCATCTTACAGAAGCCATATGTTCCAGAAAAACTATACACTCACTTATACTCACCTTGTCTCTTTAGCTTTGCAAAACCACCAGCAATTTCTGGAAAGGTTAAATTTCCATGTGAGTTAGTATGTTTGTTATGTTTTGCTTCATGTGTTAGAATATACTGTACTGACACATGTTTATCACGATAAAAGGTAACCGCTGCTATCTGCAGTTGTACAGCTAGCAAGTTTATAACATTTTGGTGTGTCACTGCTACCACAGCATGATAAAAGGGCATCATGAGTGGATAATCAATGTACAGGAAAAGATAGCCATAATATTGTAGAAAATATGTAGTAATCTTTCATGGTTTTGTAAATGAGGAATGCTGATATTTTTAAGTGTGCAGAGCCTGAGCTCTGTGCTGTAAAACACAGTGAAACTATCCTGTTTTCAGTTGTTTCACGGTCAACTTTGCTGAACACCAGTGTGTCCACATGCTCACAGCTGGAATTAGGTTATTTGAATAGAGCAGACCAGCAGAGCAGTTGCATAATTGGTTCCCAATATTGCAAGAAAGATCTTGCACAAACCCTGCAGAGTATGTGCTCAGTTCAACAGAAATCTTTTCAGGAGTATTGAGAATATATTTTCTGTGACTAAAAGCTGGTGCTTAAACCCTGCAAGTTCTTCAGTTTTAGCGTGGGGGAGACAGAAGCATTAGACTTTCCAGAACACCTGACCTGTAACACCTGACCTCTCAGCTGTAATCTTGGCTCTTAAACTGAAATCTGAATTTCACAAGAGCAGCTCTAAGCTCTGGATACAGCCATGATCCAGAACCAGAGCAGAGCCCTTCCTGACTGCATATCCCAAACTGGCATTAATAACACAGCTTGGGGAGTTTGCTTCTTTCTCCCCTCGAAGAACTGCTCACACCCACTGGCAGCATTCGTGTGGCAGCAAGTGTTAGTCTACTTTGTGAGACTCAAATCTTTTGTCACAAAATAAGTCCCCTGTATCTGATTTCAGCAACACCAAAAAGTCACTGGATGTGTCATTGTGCCTCTCATGTTGTGAGCTCTGCATGTTGCATCAGAACAAATGTCGAGATAGCCAAGCCTCAGCCTGTTACCTGCAGAGGTGAAAATGGCCTTTTTTATTGCTGACTTTTACAGAAACAAAACTGAGGCTCAGAGTAGCTGAAATTACTTCTGCACAGGGGAATTATTGATTGTTAAACAGCACTTGTATAGTACTTTAAGTGGCTCACATGCCTCATGTAAGCTATTTTGGATTGGTTTAAAACTGCCAGTTTGCCAGAATCTGACATATATTATGGATTTTTAATGCAGTATGATGTTTTGGACAATTTTGAAAAATTCCTCAGGCCAAAAGCTGCCTGTCAGAAGTTCTTTGCTGTAGCTGAGTACAAGAATAGGCCCAATGTGTCTCCTGCTTTCATAGAATTGACATTTTCAAGTATCAGAAATGCCCATCTAGTTTTCCCTGATCCAATCTGTAAAGTCTAGGAGAAATTAAAAAAAATAAAAGAAAAAAAGAAAACTCATTCGCAAAAAACCAAAAATCCCCAAATGACAAAAACTTTCTCTTACTGTTTTTTAAATAGAGTATCAAAGAACATGAACATATTTTCAAAATCTGTAGACGCGCTGATGAGGTCTAAAAATATTGCTGCTTATTTGGTGATTGTCCATAGCAACTGCTTGTCAATACTCCTCTGTATACAGATGAATGGCTGAAGTCAGATAACCACACACCAAATCCACTAGCAGCCTTCCTCTGCAATGTGCGATTGCAGTGTACGTGTTCATGATGCAGACTGATTTTTCTTTTTTTTTTTTTTTGCCACTATCCCCCAATGATCAATTAAACATATTTCTCCCCTTTTTACTATAAGGCATAAATGTGTATAGCAGACAACAAAAATGTGGACTCAAAGGCTTTTCAGCATTCAAGGGGATGCAGGCAGGCAAACCCCTGCGCCCCTGCAATGCTCCATCAAAGCTGCTTTGCAGGATGCACACATGAAACATGCCCTCTTTAACCAAAAGACAAGATTTCCACTGTTCTTATGTGTTCCTTCGGGCACTTTGCTATAGAGAGGGGAAGATTTTTTTTTTTCTTTAAAAATGTGCAAGTGCTTTACTCGTGCTTGCATTAGCTGTATTTCTTCCTCATTTTTAATGCATACATATTAATTTGTGTGTGTGTTTTTGTAGGTGCATATACATGTATATTTATATAATATAACCATATATATCACTATATGGATATATTATATACATATAATTATATATGAACATGCACACACCTCATTACAAACTTGGGTCACGATCCTATAATTGACTCCAGTCAGCCAGGCCTATGCTGGCACATGAAGCCAGCTACAGGATCGAGGGTTCATAAGATGTATATAATATAGACTACATTTTAGTGGTTTTATTTACAGCAACAAGAGGTCAGGCTGTGCTACTCTTTCTGCTTTTACATGCAACTGTTACTTAAATAATACAGCTTTAAACCAACTTTATATTTATTTCCTGAGAAAAGGAGCATCCTCAGACATAGCGTTATGCCTTGGTGTCTCTTTTTTTAAGAAGAAAACTGATATGTTAAAATTATATAGCTAGACTGAAGAACTTCAAAATATACAGTACTAAATTATTTCCTGTTCTTGCTGAGCAGTGTTTTTCCAGTATTAATATTTTGTTACTTAATACGACTTGCTCTCTTTCTGTAGAAGCATTAGCTTAACCTTGGAAGAGTTAATACCATTTAGTGAGTAATTTGTTCTCACTTTATCTGGAAGATAGCCATACTTGCACATGAGGAAATTCTGTCTTTCCTCAGTTATCTGAATGTTTCACCACAGTGCCTTCCTGCCATTGTACCAAAGGCCTCCAAATATATTGTCTACAGGGTGAACAACTCTAATGCATTTTCCATCAAAGTTATACCATGCAAAGTACATGGGGCTCGTTGGAACTCAAAAGTTCATCTCTCTTTTTATGTGTGCGTGCATTTTTCTTACTTGCTGTATTTGCATCCAAGCTTTGGCTGCAATTACAGGATGAGCTTCTATAAATTCTGCATCAAATATATGAATACATAGAGTAAAATCATCATTCATGATATGTAAACAGTCTGAGAGTGGAATGGGAGCGGACAGATATCAAGAAGATTTTTTTTGTCACTTATGAGTGTTGGAAGTACAGTTTGCCAGGAGAGTAATTGCTTGTGAAGATACTTGCAATGAAATATGAAGTCCCGTTTTTGTTTTTCTCCATGAGAATGAGCAAAATGTCAGATCTGAACAACAGTGATGGAATGAAAGTGTCTAATGTATGTGTTTTTATTGGTAGAAAGAATGTAGAAGAGCCATGGGTTTTGCACTTGCTTTATTTGTATCCATGTAAATATGTATCACTTCCATTCTTGTAGGAATACAGCATTTTCTGAATGTAGAATATTTCCAAAACAGCA
This sequence comes from Athene cunicularia, assembly GCF_003259725.1. NCBI lineage: Eukaryota > Metazoa > Chordata > Aves > Strigiformes > Strigidae > Athene > Athene cunicularia. The sequence continues at coordinate 7,002,716 of NW_020799125.1, forward strand.
CTATGTTATTCTCTATTGTATAAAATGCTGCTGCTTAATAACATATCTAAAACAGTTCTCAAATTAGCTAGCATGTTTTTTAAAGTATATTTTGTAATCCATATCTTTACAAAAAAGTGTCTATGCTTTTTGTCTGACCAAATATGCAACAACTTTTGGATTAAGGATAGTATTTATAAAGGATCAATTTTCATTTTATGAGTGTATTAATTTTCTATGCAATTGTTGTTGAATTGTTATTGTCCTAAAAAAAGATGTATTTGATAAATTTTCCAAAGACTTCAAAGACAGCTTTAAACACTTCAGAAATATGTTTCTAAATATTTCAATCTTTTTCCCCTGCATTGCTTTCCAAATTGCTACTTAATAGGGAACAATTATCTGCCAGATGGGATTCAAGGAAATTACTGTCTTAATTTCAAATCTTAAATTGATTCAGATCTTCACAAATTTTGTACCACTTAAAATCATCTGATGTTCGAGTTTATCTGCAATTCTGAGTGTTATTTATATTATGTATTCCTGTGCAATAGGAAGAGACACCAATGTTGGGTTTAGACTGGGTGAATTGCAAATTCTTCAGAAATCAACTGTTGTCCTCATTGTTTACACTGCAGCAATTTCTTACCTAAGGCATCTATCTATCTGCCATCACATGTGGAAAGTTACAATTCTTTATTCATCTCAGTTCAGAATGAATAATCCACCTTTTTGAATGTTTGACGTAAGACTGACATCTGTCTTTTTTAATGTCTGCTACTTTATTACTGCAGTGGGTGACAGCTGATAGCAATTTGTTTAACTGTCAGTCAGTATCTAATCTACTATGGTCTGTTTAAGATTTGTTTAGCCATTTTCATTGTTCTGGAGGTACAAAAAACCCAAATTGGTACCTGACCCACATTGCTGTAAAGTTCAAATGAAGGTGCTGGTACTGTAAAAGATCATATAGGCTGCAAATGAGTGGTTATGTGGGGAAAAGTTGGTATTTTGAGTTTCTTTCCAATAACTCTTATAAAATAACAAAATTGGGTAGAAAGTTCTAGAATGACTGAGTCACAGAAATGAATGATGATTGCAATAGCCCAGAAATCCATGGATGTGTTGTTGGAATAATAAATTATTCCAGGATTAAACTGCCATCATTTTACTGATGCTGATCAGTACCTTACTACACAAGTAGTATGGTGAGACATGGGAACAGCAAATCAAGGTACAGTTCAGTCTTAATAATGCTGACCTAATTGAGACTTACGTTATGTGTGTGTAGTTATGAAGTGATTCCCCCCACACTGAAGTCCAGGCCTCCTTGCTGAAGCTCTACCCTGTATGTTCAGGTAAAACCATGTTATAGATACACGAGTGAGCAGTTGTCACTCAAATCATCCTAACAGATGTCCTTTTAATCAAACTGTTTGTTCAAAAGAGTAACTTTAGGAATTGAAAAGGGGTTTATATCATTCACATTCCTACAACAACATTGTTAACCTCCAATGTAATGATTTTTTTGCTATCTGTAAAATATTTTTATATATTGCCTGTACTATGGTAGTTTAGCAATAAATGAAATGATATCTGCTGCACAAGTGTTTGGTCTATTCTTAAATACCTTTATTGCCTTTGATGATAAACTAATACCGTGTGAGTCATCCACTCGATAATCTTCTTATTCCTCATCACCCTCCTAAATACTCACAAATGGAACATGCATAAGGATTTCAGAGTATGGAGTACTTTGTTAAACGAGATGCCCATGTGCACCGAGATCCCATCCACTTTATGTAGATGGGATGGGTGGATTCATACAGTGACAATTTTACGAACTTCTTCATTTTCTCTTATTGTCTATTTTCCCTCATTTGATTTTCTATTTCCACCAGCACCATCCCAATAAAAAGCACTAAATAATCCACATCAGCAGGTACTCCAGAGTTTTGACTGTAATACAGCATTAATTTCCCTCTGTGTCAACGTCCTTCGTCATCAGTATCTGCTTTCTAGAGACTAAAATGGGGATGTAATCCATTTAATTTTTGTTCATCTAAATCTGAATTCTGCATTTCTCTACTGGAGACACTAAAAGACACATTTTCATGGTGCTGTGCTGGAAGAATGCCCAGAGCCCATTATGTCTCAGTAAGAGTCGAGTTTATATAGCATGCAATTAAAGACATTTACCTTAACAAAATCAATATTATCCTTTGCATTTAAAAACAGAGAATTCAAACCATATTTGATGCATTTGTTGGACATAGAGCAAGCGCTTTGCTTTGCTTATTCACAAAAGTCTCAGAGCAAGCGCCATGTGGAAGTTCTTAACTCCCAGTACACTGTACAAAGGCTGGGAAGCTCATAAACCAGACAGGCTTCGCCAACAAAGAAGCTGTTACTGGCTAGGAGAGAACATTTTATGATGAGCAAATATATGGCACACAGGATTTTAGCTTTATTCAGCAACAGGAAAATTTAAGTAACTTAACCTGGAAATTCCACAGCTAAGGGCTGAGAACTTGAGCACCTGACCTGATACTCTGGCTTTAATTTGTATCTTGGGTCCAAATTAAAAGACTACAACAGTACCCCAGATTTTTAGTCTTAACGGGAAATTTCCTGGATTTTGTAGACTTAACTCACTCCTTTATGTCCCGTCAACTTTTTTCTCAGTTTTATTTTTCATGGTAGCAGCAAGGAAGAAAAAAAAAAAATCGTGTTTCTAATGAACATCTGGGTTTCGTATGAGAACTCGCCTGTTCGCGTGCTCCATTGTGTAAATATGTGATTTACAAGTTTTGGGTTTTTTTTTTTTAATACAAATGTAATTTACTCAATTTGAGAAGCTGCTTTTCAGCTTCATACCAGATTCTTTTCTAAATACATCATCACTGGCTTGCTCAGGTGGCCGCGCTCAACTAGGCTGCTGCTAAGGGAGCGTTGCAGGAAGGATGAGCTCCCACCCAACACTGTCCTCGTCTTTCCTATCCCTGATCACCCCCTGTGCCTTAGTTGGACCATCTGCTCCGCTAAGCAGCTATCAACTCAGTGACCTTATGGTGTAGAGGGGCTTGAATTATTTTTATTTAGGGATGGGAAGGCCACAGCACAGGATTTGAGCGCTTATTAAACCAAAGGGCAAGACTGCTGGCACAGCAAAAATTGCTGAAGTTTTGGGGAACCACTTAACCTAAAAATGTGGGGGAAGGAGAGGTGGGAGAGGTGGGCAGGAGCTGCACTGCACACAAATTGGCCAAATCCAGGCACTAGAGGTGACTGCAACACAAAGGCACCTCTTTATTCAGCAGGCGGTAAGACTGAATTGTAGCTGAAATCAAGCAGGAGAGTGTGGAGGCAGACCAGAGCAAGGAAGGCAGGCACATAAAATAAAAACATTCTCTATCTGTTGCTCAGATATAGGGCAATAGAAATAGTAAAAAGATTTATTTTTTGGGGCATTGCCGTCTGTTAGCTGTATTACGTGTGAGAGCTCAGCTCTGCGCATGGATTTTGGATGAAAAGGATTTTCAGGCCAGGGCTGGGGTATGGGGAGCAAGCAGCCAGCATTCACCATGACAGCCTGGCTTTCTTCAGAAACCAAACTAATAAACATAACAAATCTTCCTCAGCCAACTGCAGCATTTGTGCACGACTGTGGGAGTGTATGCAATTAAAGTAATTTCTAGGTGATATTAACTGCTATAAGGGTTAGGCTGCACCTTGGGCTCCAGATAGTAAGAAACCAGTGTAAGAAACTGCAGCTGAGAACGCCTTAGACCTCTGGGCTTGACGCTGGAAGTACCCTGGCTCTCTGCCTCCCGTGGAGGTGAGACAAGCTGGGTCAGCGTTGGCCCCATGCAGGGAGCCCCACTGCTGCCCCGAGCCCTCTGCTCCAGCAGCAACATGAGGAACGAGCAGAGGAAATATGACTCAAAGGTCCCCCTGGAGCAGTCCAGTCCATCCACCGCCTCTAGCTGAGAGCAGCAACCGAGAATGTCTATTCCAAAATACCGCTGAAGGTTTAGAGTGGATTAGGCCCTCAGCTTTTGCAAATCTCCCTCCAACAAAGCCGCAGTGACTGCCTGCATCGACGTGCCCTCCCGGCCCGTGGTGGGAGTCATCGGCGTAGCAGCAAGCAGCGTGGCTGAGAGGAAAATATTACAGCCTCTGTCCCCGCAGAGCAGAACAGAGATGAATGCTGTGATTTTGTGGCTGGCCTTTAATGATAGCCTAGGAGTAATCACAGAAGGAATCAGGTTTGATTCGTATTAGTTTTGACAGATAATGTCAATGACTTTTTTTGCAAGCTATGTGCTTCCCCTCCACCCTTTAATTTACTTTTTTTTTTTTTTTTAATGTCACAAATATTGTCACAAATCAGGTGCTTTAACTTTTCACACCAGGTGAACTCGAGGCATCAAAAGCCATCAAGACTCCAGAAGTATGTGTGTCCCCTCCACCCAACCTTATGAGAATAGACCTCCTCATATCTTACTGCCTGATTCCTTGCAAAGTTTGCTCTAATCTGTACTATGGCACCTGAAGTCACTTGCTCTAACAGTGCCCTTTTTATACCAAAAATACCTATCTGCTTCTGGCTGAAAGAAAAATTATAAACTGGCTGAGAATGGATGGGAGTCAGTGGTGATGACTGCATCTGTGCTGCATGGCGAGTCCATGGCTGGGCTGAGTTTTCATCCATGGAAGTGTGTTCAGGAAGGACAACTCTGTGCTGCAGATTTACTGCAACTACCATCAAACTTTCTTCATCCCAAATTAAAATTAAAGGTTTCCAGCACAAGAAAAAACATCCATGAGAAATGAGGCCTTGTTGGTGTCATTTACTTACTGTGAGAGCCCTGGAGAGACTGCTCATTCCCAATGCTACCCAGGTTTATTTGTAAAGTGGATTCACAGCACAGGCATTTCTGATGGCTGCAGCCAGCTGCACAGCGCTCTGCTCAGGTGTTGTACAGGGACATCAAGAGCAGCACAGCTGTTGGGTTCCTCAAAGTGTGACAGATTGCCTATACTAGCTCTGCACCGTGCTAGGTAAGAGTACATGAACGTGACAGTGATGAGAATTTATGTATTTTCTATGCCACTGGCTACAATTCAGTCAAAGTGAAGCTTCATTGACTGATGGGTTATTTTTCCTTAGATTGATACTAAGATCTCAGCTTTGACCTGCTCCTGTGGACACTCTTAATACATCAAATACTTGGTAAGGCTACATCAGTGGTGAGACTAATAGTCCTGAAGGTTTAAGCTGGACTGAGTAAATTTTTCATAAACCCTTTATATAACCTTATTGAAAGAGAGTGTTATCATGAAAGCCTTCTCAGATGCCTGATTATATCAGCACAAGTAAGCCACTGAAATCTAAGCCCAACAGATGTTTAATTTCTGAGCTTTTTCATATTAGGCTTCACTAAAGGAAAAGGGTGGGGAGACACCTTTCTTTTTTGAGTCGAAGTCTCCAGTGACTAGCTCAGTTTACCATTAGCACTGGACTGCCTTTCCTTCCTTATGCTATTTCTTTTTCCCAGTTCTAAACTCAAATAGTTCTATAAAACAGGATTTGTGCTAGCTAGTTATACAGGGCTTTTGCAAGAAACCGTTTTGGCTTCATTTACCTTTAAAAAGGCTGTATAACATAAGAAATAAATGTAATTGTACCATGCTCATGTATCCTAACATTTTCTAGGCTTTTATATGGAAATGGTCTATGTCATACTTTGCCTCACAATGGCACTGCTCCCTCTAGGCTGCAGGCTGGGGCCAAAGCAAAGCTTGTAGAAAATTTACTCTTCAGTCTGCACAGAAAGTTGGGTTTGGTTTTTGTTGTTTTTTTTTCCCCTTAGTAAGAAAAAGAGTATGGGGAAATACAGCGAAGGGTTTGCCGCAGCACAGAATATCACTGCCATCTGCAGGGGAGGGGTGCTCTCCGCTGTCGCACCGGCCCTGCAGCGGTCCCCATGGCTGCTGTGGGAGCCCACCCTGCCGGGACCCCCACGCCAGCAGGGCAGAGCTGCAGCGCCAGAGGGAGGTTAAATGTCCGGGCCATGGAAAAGGCTTCCCGGGTGGGTTCAGCACTCAAGGGAGAGGGAGGCAGGTCCTGGTGACAGCAGCCCCAGTGCACCATCACATGCTGCACCCTCACACATCGCACCCTCGCACATCCCAGCCTCCCACATCCCGATCACACCCTCACACGTTGTGCTGTTGGCCTGTGACCAGGCTGTGTTTGCTGGCAGAGGAGTCTGCTGCCTCCCCTAATCCTCCCCACCCTGTCAGCAAAAGACAGCAAGAAGTGCTGCCAGGAGAAGCAGTTACCCTGCTCAACAAAGAGACAGACAGACAGACACACTTTTCGAAGCATGGGGGGATTTGGCCAGCCTTTCTGGGATGGAGACACAGACAGGCAGACACTGCCACCCTCCCCTCTGGGCTTCCCAGCCATCTCTCCCCAGCTCTGGCAAGGCTATGCCAAGACTAGGAAGTGCTTCATGATTGAGAAAACTGTTTTGTCTGGAAAACTGTTTTTCCAGTCTTCCATGCAGCTTGGTTCACCTTGTGCTGCTTAGTTCCCTCATAAGAAACCAGGGCGTTTTGCTGGGCTGATCTCTGCCACCGTGTTTGATGCACCACACAGCAGATGATGATCACAGATGACACCTTTTCTATTATTCACAGCAGCTCCGTACTAAACCACTGTTTGCTCAGCTGCTGAGATAGGTATGTGACTTCTCAGCCCTTTTCTTCGTTCCCTGACACTGCATACTCCCATTTTAGTCTCCAAGAGCCAATCACCCCATTTCACAGATGGGAAAATCACACTAAGCCTACCTGGCAAGCAGCAGATGGCCAACTGCAACTAGCTGGGGACCAGTTACAGCCTCCAGAGCAAAGATGGAGCCCTTGGAAATCCATGGATACCAGATGGAGCCCTTATACCCTACATAAATTGATACTCTCTGACAATTTCTCTTGTTCATACAACAGGGAGTGGGTTTGGCAACAATTAAGCATTGCTTTAATTATCCTGCCATTCTTTAGAAACACGTTAAGCTAAACATGTATTTTTTATAACTAAAGAGCTACATCTAAACAAGATCCATTTTGTGTTGGTTACAGTCCAGGATTAAGCCATTTTGCTAAAGTTATATCAGACAAACCCAGATCTTGCTGGTCAACCACTTAGTGGTTTTATTTTTCTTACCCATAGTGAGATCTCCAACAGTAGAACTGAAGGAAATAAGAGTGATTGGGTGGATGAAAAGAAAGTTTGATGACGTGGGTGTTTTGGGCTGGTTTATTCGGGTTTTTTTTCCGAAATGATCCCTGATAAGCATCATGACTCAGTAGGAAAAAAATGCAGTGACAGAACATGACTTTTAGAGGCTGACACTCCAAGGCATGGCATCCAGAAGCTTTAGCTGGTTGAAACATTTGAACCTAATCTTAACACAGATGCAGACCCATTTGTGGACTTGGAGCACATCACGTGTTTGATGAGATCTCTTCTATGTCTGTGGGGATTTTTTAGTTTCTGAAATAAGCGGATTTGAAACAAGCCAAGACTTCTTAGAAAAGGTGTTAAAAGTCCTTTGAGACCCACACAGCTCTAGTCTGCAAAGAGCAGCCGCCGATGGTGGCTCACTGGCTCCGTCTCTCAGGAAGAGGTAGGAGTTGAAGAGCAGAAGTGTCTGAAGGTGATGAAGGGGCCAATCCACTTCCACACGAGATTCATCTGTCAGGTGTTTTATAAGCAATCAGAGCTGGAGGCTGACCTTGCAGGAGCTGAAAATTAGACTTAACCATTCAGCCTGGCCGTCACTTTACCTGGAGCATTTTTCAGTAGTGAAGGAATCCAAGAGCAACAGAAATAGAAGAGTGCTGAAACAGTATTTGTAGATACACCAATGAGAGAATGGCTGCAGGTTAAGATATCTCCTTTGAAGAACTATGCACAGTCACGTGCTTGTGACTATTTAGCAGGACAGTCCAGCTGGTTACGCTTTTGGAGACACGGTGCTTTTTTAGCCAATAAACTCCCACACATCACACCGTATCCAGTTTTCCATGTGGGAACCTAAGCCAGAGGACCCCCTGCATTTGCTGTCAATCACAGAGAAATCAAAACATTCAAAAATTTAAACATTTTAAAATTACAAAATTCCTTGGTTTTATCCAGTGTTTTTCACCCACACAGCACAAATTTCTCCAGGAAATATTATAACCTTGTTTGTACAGATGGTGAAACTGAGGCACAAGGAAGGGACTCATCCAAGCTCCAGCAACTGCAATGATAACTGGGGACAAAATCCAGCTATCAGAACTCTGAGCCCAGATCAATATCCATGCTCTTGCTCCCCCAAATTCATGAAGTTTGAGGTGGCTGCCAGCACTTCTTACTGAGGAATGACCCCTGAGGAAGACTGGGTGCTGGCAAATGAGGTCTGGCTCACTGAAAGGTAAGCAGGCCCACACTCAAGTCCTATAGAATCGTCTGGCATGGAAACCACAGATCATGTTGACATTGTTGCTGTTGGCACAGACTATCTGGTGCTCTAGAAGGAGAAACACCACCCTGTTATTCTGCTGTCCTTTGTTTCTGATTTATGGATCCCTCTAAAGCACAAGTGAAAGGTATTCACTTCATTTATGGTATGTGGTAGAAAGCGGGATTTCAAGAATGGCCACAATACCTTCTACATTTGCTGCAAAGGCAGCAAATTCTACGTTTATTTCCTCTTCAATGGGTCCAAAATTTGCATACTAATAAAGAAATCACTGAGTAGTTGTTATGAGTAGAAATTCAAGGTATGTTTTTCACCCTGTAATAACATGGGTTTATTGATCAATGTTCAAACCCTGTTCTTGCTATTTGAGACTCTGAGATTGCACTCTGTGTATATTGACATTATACTTGGTCGATTGAACTGCTTCTCTTGCTGCTGCCCACTCGCTTGGGGGTGACTTATTTCTTCTAAATTCTCTTCTACAGGATAGCTAGCTGAATGGAAGCACGCACTCAGTATGGGAGATGCTTTTGCAAGTCTCTAGTTTGGGTTCCATAACACAAACCAAATTTCGAAGGGAACAGTGAGTACCCCCTCACACTGGCATGCTGGAAAACACATGGTAATAGTCAACATACCTTAGGGAGTAACTCTGTACTGGTGAGCTAATACAAGCAAGACATGTCCTTACACAGCCTTGCTGATTCTGATCTGGTCCATTTTCTTTAGCTTGCTTCAGAATATATCTCTCTTAATAATTCTCCATAACTTGGCATTTTGCACTTTGCCCTCTGCCGTACTGCAGTTGACCAAGGTGCAGAATCTATAGATCTGGATACTTGAGTTAAAACTCGTAGGAGTTACAGGGGCTGATTTATTAGTTTAACTGGATTCTGTCTTTGCACATGTTTAATGCCATCTCTTGGTTGCTGCTTGCCTTTACACTTGTTCTAAGTGAGAGCACAGGAGTTGTTTCAGTCTCAAATTTTATCCATCCTGTTGCCATGAATTCACCCATACGGTTTCCATCTGATTTAATTTTATTTCAGGCTTAATCATGGGAGTATTTTTCTTTTCTCTCAGACTATATTGCAGGCATTAGTTCAGTCCTTAATGAAGAAATATCAGTGTCACCAATGCATCAATAATCCCAGATGGCAGCAACTGCAGGAGCCGTGACAGAAGCGGGGAGTGTCGGCATGGTGAGGCTGCATGAGCCTCTCGCCTTGCTGCAGATCCAGCTTAACACCTATCAGCACTGTAGGCAAATTGAATTTTGTCCCATTTAGGATAAGGGGCTTGGTCCACTGTGTTCCTCCTGTGGGAAGGAGAGGAGGAGGCTGGGGGTGAGATGTACATGACAGGGAGAACAGCAACAGAGCTGGCTGTGCCCCCAGGGCTCTGGCACAGGCACTGGGGCATCGGGTGACCTGCCATGCTTGGCTTTGCCCATGTCCAGGATCAGTTCTACCCAAAATCATCCATATAAGAGAGCCAGTGGCACAGAGCCATCCACGTGCCAGACAAGCTTCTCTCTCTGGCTGTCAAGCTGGGACCCCTCATCTGCGCTGTTCTTAACTGGAGTATTGTTTAAAGCCTGGTTTATTAACCCATCCCATTTTTTTCCTGTTTATCTTTGTGCAATTTTAAATACCCATCTCTAGAGCACTGAGATGTACAGACCCCATCCGAACAGCCAATACCATTTCCTCAGTTGTGATGTTGCACATCAACAGGCACAGAATAAGCCTGCTGATAGCATCAGGCCAGTGTTTTCCCAAACTCTTTTTTTTCCCCTTAGCTGTTAAAAGAGAAAAGGAGGGAAGAGGGAGAGGAGTTCATCCCACGAAGCATATTTCCTGGTTGCTGAGAGACTTCAAATCTCCCTAATGAATAAACACAGCACACTTAATTTTGTTTATGAAAACAGACTTATTGTGATGGCAAAAAGCATGAGTCAGTGCCCTGAGTGTAGGGGAGTGCAGCAGCTGGAGACACTCACCGAAAAGCAACGCCTCGGAAACCAGAACAACTCTCATCTCAACCAGTGCCAAGAGATGCAATTTCTCCTTTAACAAAAACCACCAGGATACTGGGAGTGGGATAAGGCTTCCTCATGGCCTGGCAATTGGCTGTTGAGCAAGTATTGCCATTGCTATGAAAAAGCTGAGAATTTGTGAATGAGCAGCAGGTGCCAGTTGGCACCACATGCCCTGCACCCAGCCCAGCAGCATCCTAAGGATGCTCCTGAGGAAGATGGCCTGAGCCTGGCTTATGGATCTGGGCTCCTCAGTAACAACTTCAGAGCTGCTGCTGGTCCCTCACTGAAATACCGCAGAGAGACACAGGGGAAGGTATGAATTTGAGCCCCTCAAGGCACATGAATTGCTGACTCCAAGAAGCATGTTCTCCAGTCATCTCTGCATCCCTTCTGATATTTGTCGGCATTTATTTTGCTTGGGCCAAATGAGCAAAGTGGGAGGTGAAACTATCACTGTGGCTTCCTGGCCTGGTGAAGGTCCTGAGGCTTCAAATAAGCAAGTGCAACTGGAACACTATTTCCTTCAACTAATTTTACTGTCTGTACTCACCCTTAGACTTACTTCCCATATGCATGCCCCATCTTCTGAAGGGGAGAGTCTAGTGTGCAAAATGCACACTACAATGTGCCTTTAAGGAGCCCTGAGCTGTCAAACATGTTGTCCTGCTCAGTGGTGTCACCCTGCCACCAGCACCCTTACAGAGCGAAGCTGATTAGATCTTCATCTAGTCCTCAGCACATTACTGACACTTCATAAATAACGCCAGCCCTTCCTTCAGATCATGGACCTTTTGTTTTTCTTCCTCAGTTTCACTGATGTAAATCTGCCATGTATGCACGAGGCCATGCCATGGTGATGAATGATCCTGAATAAGGACCCACTTAGCCAATTTTCACTGTACAGAGTTTCATTGTGTGGAGGAGGGTTAACACACAGGGCTCTGTTCAAACAAAATGAGGTAAACAGAAGTTCAATGCTTTTCCTTCCTTCCTTCCAAAAAAAAAAAAAAAAAAAAAAAAAAAAAAAAAAAAGAAAAAAACCATTTTCTGAAGGCCAAGCATGGAGGAAGGAAAGAAATTTCAATTAAAAACCTAAAAGTGCTCATCCTACATTGGTGGCTAGGTCAGATATGCAGAAGAATATACTGGACATAAGCACAAACCAGATCAAGAGGAAGGTTTTTAGGTGCTGCAGGGAAGGCAGCAATAGATGGCACTATGATCACTGCAGAAGGCAGATCAAGCTAGCCAAGCTCCCTAAAAATGTCCCCCAAAGACTGAAACAGGTAGAGATTTAAAATTGTGTCCTACTTTCCCCATGAGGCAGCGCCTGTCACTCAGCAGGAGGTGTCAGCCCCAGGGACACACACAGACACAGCCCCTGCTCTGGGCAGCACCAGCTGGTGCAATTCAACTCCCCTCAGTATCTAATACCCCACAAGGCTGCCAAACTCCATCAGTTGGCTGGCTAAACAAAAACACTGCAAGCATGTATTCAGTCTCCAACTACTATTACACAGTTTAAAACATCCAGTCCACTGGGAATGACCCAGAAAACTGAAGGTAGGTGAGAAATTAGCAAATTTTCCAGTCAGAGACTGCAGTTAATACCTTTGCTGGCTAAAAGAAAACTGGAAAAGAATGATAGATTTTGGCCCTGGGCTGTCTGTTACTACAGGACCTTTCAGCTTTTGCCATACAGCAGAAGAAAGCATGGACTCCTGAAGGCTGTATTTTGCCATACAACCACACAATCATTTAGTATTTTCAGCTATTTAAACTGGTTCTCTAACAAGCCAAACCTACTGCAGCAAGCACCTCACACCTGCTAGCAGAGGAAGACAGAGGAGAGATGAGACTCATGAATCTTCATCACTAAAGCCTACACCTTTAGTTGAAAAATCCCCGGCTATAGAAAATACACAAAAACCAAATAAACAAACAAACAAACAAACAAAACTTCTACAGGCTGAAAGGTCGGATACATGCAATGGGAAAGAGGCCACTATTGGGAGCAGCCCCACACAGATGCCCACATAGTGTGTGGGACAGCGGGAGCTGGGGGGGGCTGCGGGCAGACCCCTCCTTTGGGACGGATGGCAATAGCCCCCAGCCTCCTCCTTTGCCTCATTGCTGATACCCTGTCACGTTACAGTGTTTGAATAGGCTCAGAGGTCTCGGCAATGTATTTTCTGGGACCCTGCAAAGTGCCTTCAGTGACACGCTGGTGTGGTCTCAGAGAGTGTAATACACAAACAAGCTGACCGGGCTAGATTTTTACACTGATTTTGCACTAGCACACATTAAAATACATGTAACAAAGCATTGAGATGTTAAGTTTTAATGGTTCACAGTACTACTGTTCTGTTATATTATTTGCTTTTATCTTTTATGTTTTTATTTTGTCAGTATGATTAATTTGCTCTCTTCCTCAACCAGCCAGTGCCCCCAGCCAGTGTTCCCCACATTAAGAGGAAACTGTAGTTTCAGAGGGTTATAAGTTCAGCACCTTTCAACAGTAACTGTATGTTCAGCTAAAAAAAAATTCAGTTAAAGTGTGTTATGTATCAAATGGAGCCTTGCATAAATAAAGGACAGCAAGCAATACTAGAAGTCCTTCTGTAGACGGTGTTAGTCACGGGTCAGTGCTTTCTGTTACTGTAATTCACAGAAAAATTGCCATTAAAAAGGTGAAAACTCTGTGGTCCAAGACCCTGTCCCCTTTTTGGTACCAGATTTGTCCCCCAAAGGTCAAGATGGTTGAATCACAGATGGATCCTTTTCCAGTTCCTTTGAAATTTCTGATTAAATGGTGACTTTTCATGTATCTTCCACACAAAGCCAATTCTTCATCTGCCACAACAGCAGCAAATGGAAGAGGATGTGACACCAGTCCAAACAAAATGCCAGACGTTTCATGCTAAACCTGTGGAAATTCCTGCTCTAGGTCTCACAAAAATCAAACTTTTCTGATTCCCTGTCTCCAAAGCACAAAGCTGGAGGTACCCATCTCCCCAGCAGCATCCCTGACACCATGGGGGCCTGGGTAGTTGATTTGCCATTTTGCTGTGTGCTGTAATGCACCTAGCACAGAAAGCTCTTGGCCCTTCGTAACAGTCATACACAAGATATTAATACAAAGAAATAATGGTGAATAATAATTTTCCCATAAGATCCATTTGAAATAGTCTATCCAAAAGTACTTATAATTCAGGGGGAAAAAAATCTATTAAAAACTAGTTCTGTGGTACTAAAGTTGGCTCAAACCAGCCCCTTAAAAACAAGCAAAAAAACCCCTAAGCACTGTAGATTACTTGGCTTTTCACCAACCAACTCTTGATTGAAAATCAAATGCAGATGTGAACACAAAAAAGCAGCAATTTCAGCTCTCACAGCAGCCGCTTGTTGTTGGCATGCTCCAGAAAAAATATCATTGCAAACTGGTACTGTCTGGACCACGCTGTAGCCTTCGTGGCAATTATGCGGCCAGAGTGTTCTTGCTGTCCCCATTAAGATAAACAGTGCTTTTTACAACAAAGAGAAAGGAAGGATTAAGGCAAACAAAAAGAAAAAAGGGCTCAGATGGGAAAGCTTAGTTTTCTTACAGCTAAGGGGTATGTGTGCAACTCAGTGCTAGGCGTGAAAGCACAAGCCAAGAAATTCATCCTCTGGTTTGTCCTTGAGAATGCCTGGGTGGGAAGAGTCCTCCTGCACAGGGCAAATGGGGGCTCCATCCCCCCAGATTGTAACCAGAGAACAGCAACAAGCTGGAAAAGGGGAAGACAAGAACACTGAACAGTTTTAAACTCCTTTTTAAAAGAAATGAAGAAGAAAGAGAGATCATGATGATAAAAGATGTTTTGTGCTGTACTGGCAGAGGAGTAGAATTGATGATGTGATGAGTCAGTTCCCTCTCCAGCATTAACAATCCTCAACATGCATCTTCCGAAAGCAGCCTCTGTTCGGTGTCCCTGACTCTAACACCAGCAGTACTTTCCTTGGGACAAGGATCTGTCTTCTCTCAAATTAAACTCTTCTTTCGGGGGAAGAGAAAACTACCACCACACCATTAAAAATTATTTTAGGGCTGGAGGGGCTGCTTGAGTAGCTGGTTGTCTTCAAGACAAGAGAGAACATTTTGTATCAAAATACATCTCATGTGAATGATCCTATTTATTGTACAAATTTCAGCCTATTCTAGCCATACCCAGAAATGCTAAGAGAATTAAACTTGAAAAAATCGAAAATCGTATCCACGTCCACATGGAGAATTTGCAGGATTCTTTTTTTTTTTTTTAAGTTCATGCCACTGGGTACACTCCCCCAAACACTCACTGCCTTGTGCAGGATGCTTGCAGTGTCTATCATACAAATGACACATTGTCTCTTGGCAAAAAGATGAGCAAAATGAGACTTGACTCAGAGACCTGCTCACCAACAGCAACAAAAATTCCCCTCCAAGTTTCCTACAGAAGAAGAGCCAGAAGGTAACTCTCTCTTTCTTGATTAATTCTCTTTGGAGAGTGAGAACTTGGAATATCTCTGCAATATTATGTAGCAGTGTGGTTTTTTTAAAAGAAAATAATTAAGTCTGTAATAATAGATAGCCCCAGAAGCGTTAATTTTATTCATTTTGTCCCATTTATCTATAACAAAATAATCTGAGAAGAGAAAAACCATTGAAGTAGAGAGAGTGGAAATAAGATCCTTGCGTTAGAAAACCGTTCACCAACATGGCCACGGATAAAATATCAGCTCTGCTTCATGACTCATCTCTGAATCTATAACTATTTAAATACCAAAGTACTTTGAATTTTATGTGGTCATGATAAATGGCAACAGGCAATTGAATTCACGTCCTCAATGTGTAACACTTTATTAAGGAAAGTTCTCCACCTAGCCATCTGCTTTGTCTTCCCCTTTTTCTTATTTCTGCATCATCTTGGATTCCTACCTCCTTTTTCTCCTAAGAGAGCATCGAACCCTGAAAAGCACTCACAGTGTTGCAGAATCATCTTGAAAGAAATGTGGAAGTATTTTATGAACTTTTACAGGAGCAGCTTTCAAACTTTCTACACAGTAAGATGCTGCATAATTCTTATTACAAAGAAATTCTTTGAAGCTATCTCCATATTATTCAGCCATTACTGTTATCAGCCCCAGCAAAAGAAGAACAAAGATAGTGCTAATTAATTGCTCTGTCAGTCTGAAAATGAAGATTTTCTCTGCTTTCGATTAGCATCTTCTAGAGTATCTTAACCCAGTACAAGCAGAGCTCCATGTGGGCTGGTGCTGGTACCTGCTGCAGCTACCAAAGCAACTCTGACCCCTCTGCCTGCTTGAATCCTACTTTGTAACTTACCTTCCCACCGACAAGAGGTGAATAATAAATGAATTGTGCTATCCAAAATACTGAGTACAGTGGCCATACCCTTAATTCTGCACTTAGAGCCACCAGGCACCTTGCAAGTAATTTCTTTAGAAACTGTCCAGCTTGAGATCAGCTTATACCCAGATCTCCTGACAAGGAGCAATTTGCTCCCTGGGCCCCAAGTGAGGGGCTGCCAGAGGCTGCTTTGGTCTCAGGGTGCCAGGGTGTCCATGCCTTCTACTGGCTGCTGTCGATGGCACAAGGGCCCAGCTTTCCCCCCATGGTACCTGGGAATGAGAAGGTGAAAGTGGACATGGAGATCCTGAGATGTAACTGCCTGGTGTGGAAGAGGTGCTGAGGTGGGGACAGGCCAGGGACAGTGTGTGGAGGGTGATGGGACAGCACTGCCAAGGTGACCAGACATCCTTCTCTGCGCCTTTCAACTCAATTTTGCCTGCAGACTTCGGGCACTGCAGGCAGAAACTCAGCAAATATGGCCTGCACTGGTCCTTCCACCAACAAGGAAACATGCTGGCTTCACTCTTTTAATAAAAATAACTTTTCTAACATTGCACAATAAGCACAATCCTGCTGCAGAGAACAGTTGCTAAATCAGCTTCAGATCTTTACAAGCCTGCAATCTTCAAAAGAAAAAGAGAGGGACTTCAATTTGCAGTTAGGGATCTATGAACACCCAGTTTCAGTTCTGCTGGGGAGACCTGCAGGACACGATCCCAGGGAGAAAAGCTCTCCGAGTGCAGTGCGGAGGTACTGCTGGATTGGGGGTGGAGGTGGTTCACGCTGGCTGCAGTTCAAAGCAAAATGTGTCAGAATGAAAACAGAAAGAACTGGACTTTTTTATTTTCACCTGTTAACTCTTCAGTGCTGAGCTCCCTCTCCAGTTTGCACTTACACATATCCAATGTTAATGTAAGTTAAAGTCATCATCACTGACACCCCAAAATGTAGGCTATGTCAATATGTCTATGTTCTACGTCAATGTTCATCTGAGGCCAGGAAGTCCCACAGAGATGGTATTCGCCCGCACTAACACACCTTGGTTATTTGATCTCAACAAGATAGGATGGTACTATACATTTTGAAAAGCAAGCAGGTGTAGCAGTAGGCAAACCACTAACAGGCTCATCAGCAGAAACTAATTAAAGCCAGGAATCCTGGCTCTAGTCCTCCCTTTCCCAACTGGAATCTCTGCCTCATCAGGCTCGTTCCCCCATCCGGACACCAGAGTATCACAGCTCTTTCCCAGCCCTGTAAGTAACCATTACTGCATGAAAACGGGCTGCTTCTTTCCATCCTATTTACTTTGGGGGTGGGGGGTGTATTCAGACCACTGCAGGAGAAATATCCCAAAAGCTCCCTTTCCTGCCCCACTGCATGCAGCGAAGGCCTCTCTCTGACCCATCCCTGAAGCCTGAGCTCAGAGTACCAGGGTCTCACAGGTAACCAGCCTCTCAGATAAGCAAGGGTATCTGTCATAGAAGGGACAGTCCAGATTTCTAGTCCTGTGGATTATGAGAAAAATCTCCTCCCTCAAAAGATGACCTAAGAGAACTTGATCTCAGAGCCAGCCTGTGCGTGATGAACACAGGCACGTGGGGACAAGCTCTGTGATACCAAGTTTCTGTGCATTTGGCTAGCTGTTGGCCTGGTGGTAACTTGGGTCTGGTATACATAAAAAGCATTTCAATCCAAGTTTGGGATTCATGCTGGAAAACTGAACCCCTGCATACACAGCCCTGCTTTTGTCTAATCCACCCAGACTGCACTGATGAGAGCCTAGGTCTGCACAAAGACACCCATTTTGCTCAAACTCTTCCCTCAAGACAGAGCTAGAGCTGGACTTGAGCCTGTGCCAGGGTTTGTGTGAAAGCAAGCTGCTCATGGGCAAGTCTGGACTTGGAAATGGACTTGAACATATGGTCCATTAACAGCATAAGCATATCCCAAAAGCTGGGTGATCTGGCTCTTCTGAACTTGATGGCTGCTGACCCTGACACTTAAAGATTGACCATGATTTCAATGGCAATAACTTTAGCAGAGCCTTCCAGCTACACTGGACCTGGATTTTCAGCCTTTCTCCTGTTGCCAGAAAGGACTTTAGTGTATGTGCTAAGCCCAAAGCCTTTCAGTTCTTTTGCTGTGGAGCTCTGTCCTGCGCTGGGACAGCCTGAGCCAGAAACCACTTGCCAGCTCCTCTAGCACGGCTGGGGCCTCCACCCAGAGAAATTTAGGTACTTTTCTGCAACATCTGCCAGTCTTTACCTGTTTTCATTTAGACTCAGAGTATCTAACGATTTCTACCACTCCACTATTTATCTCCTATGTGTCAAAGTGTGCATCCAGATGGAAGCACCTACAGTATTCCTGATATCAGGGTCACTCTGAGAGAACGTGTGTGGGAATTTGGATCAGATGAGTGCTGTTTCAGCATTAGGTCTTATCAGTCATAACCACCCGGGCTACATCCCTACCTCCTAGAGTGGTATGCAAAGTATATGTTGCCTCCCTTTGTCATTCTCCAAGGGAATTCATGACATCTGCAATACATTACAGTCTTTTCAAAGAAATGTTGTCTACATTAAGTAGAAGTATTTAATTAGCACTTCATTTAGAGCATGTGGTACAGCTCACAGTTCCATTTTGGGCCAGAGATGATTTTCAAGGGTGGGTGGAAAACAGCCGAAAATGCCAGGAGGCCAGCGTAGACGGCAACAGCCACTCACCGCGTAGTTCTGTTTTCACATTACTGCAGACTTTGCAGGGAAGCTGCTGTAGTTTGTAGCCTCGGTGAACTGAAACAGACCCTAAAAGCAAATAGGAACGACTTTCACAAATGCCATGTGTCACCTAGCTCCTGTTTCTCACCTGTGGCTGCTCTGCAGGTGCAGGTCCTTCAGGAGGGAGATTGCTCCCGGGGCTGCAGGTCTGTGGAGCTACAAGTTCCTTCCCCCTCCATTCCCGCCGCCTGCCTCGCCCAGGGGAAGCCCGGATGATTCAGACACCCCTCTGAGTCATCATCCCTCCCCAGCCTCCCCAGGGAGAGGCTAACGTGTTCTGGGCCAAAGCTAGAAACAGTCTGTAAACCCTGGGCTGTGGAGAACGTGTGTAAGGGTGGTGTCACCCCGTCTCCAATCCAGCAGGTCACTCACTCACCCAGGCACCAGGTTCCTTACTCCCCTCTGGGATAACCAGCCCAAGTCCCACGTGCATAACCTAGTTCCAAATAATTTTAAAAACAAACTTATCCAGTATCATTTAATGGAACTTGTCCACAATTTTATCAGTTCCTGTGAGGACCAGAAGATTCAAGTGTCCATACTGGCTTAACTATTCCTACTTGGAAGGAAAGCCAAAGCCTCAAATGTGAGCTTCTTGCCAAGATCAAGAGCAAGCCGAAAGACATCTCACAGACAAGAGCAAAGTCATTGCACTAGAACTGCTGCAGTGATCCGGCTATATATTTCACACTTCTCAAGCTGAAGTCTTGATCTGGCCAACCTCAGATTTTTGCATCTGCTTGAACCTCAAAACCCAGCTACCTATTTTCCTAATACCTACAAAAAAACCCCAAACAAACAGAAAAAATTGGTACATGTAGTAAATATACTGTAATAGTATCAGATTAAATCTCTACCAGACTTGTTAAATGTTATAGCAAAAGGACAAGACCAAGCAGCTGTGGTTTTGTGTGGTTTTATACATAAATGCACACCTATCTATTCATATAGACAGATATAGATATATAAATATATCTATTTTTATATATATGATAAAAACACTTCCTTGGCTGTGTACATACAACTGCTATTAAAGTCAGCGTGACTCTGTGGGGAATACACAACACACAATGACTGATCATCACTTACCTGTTTTATGTGCAGTGTTTCAGCAATTTTATTTACAGTAGCAAGATACAATGCCATCTCTTCGCAAAAGTTTTCACTGCTGCAAGCAACACCAGTAATCAATTTTTCACATTTAATTCTGTTAGCACATTTCTTTCAAGTATCAAACTCTACAAGAACATGGCCATTATCATCCAGTTATCCCTGGGGATAGTAAACAACACAATTCATGGACAAACAGGACTGCTGTCATTTTGATGAGAGATTCACACACAAAATTCAAGTGTTTATACTAGATGGAAGGCAACACACATCTCTGGAATAGATTTCTGATTTCCAAAATATAGCTAACATAATACTAAGGCTGCTGCAAAATCTACAGCTCAGGCTATAAAACAACCTTGTGAGACTCATATTTTATACTCTGGCCCTCGCTGCCAAACATCTTATAACTGTCTCCATCCTGCATGTGTATAGCGTGCACTTCTGAAACCCTAGAGTTGCATTTGTAAAGTAGACACTCTATAGCCTTCCTTTTTGTGTGCACTGATGCTTGTCTATACGTAGCTAGACAGACTCTCTGGCAGGAAGTTCTGAACACACTATTATTACGGGCACAAACTTGGATTTCTTTTGAAAATGGAGTCTATGTTTCATGAGGTAGAACTTCTAATATTGTATCTAACACTGGGAAGCTTTGTTCTCTGCAGTGGTATTTGAGCTCATGCCTCTTCGAAGGCTGTTTTATTAAGGAGCTGTTCTGTGTCTTGTGGGGTTATATATCTCATAGCAGCATGTAATTTAGTGACTCTGTTCCAGCAAATTATAAAGCCCATGTCAGACTCTGGTCAGACGTGGTGCAGTGAACAATATGTGCCACCAGGACAGCTCTCCTGGGGTCTCTTAGCAAATTAAAAGGTTGGTCTCAATTTGACAAAATGCAAATGCAAAAGGTGCTTGTCCTGATATTTGCAATCACTGTGACTATGTGTCTGCCACGGTAAAAGCAGTTGGAAAAGGCTAAATTTGCTTTTTAGAATTACATAATTCAAATTATGTACACACACTCCTGGGAAACACATGGCTGTTCGGCTCCAGCCGGCTCTTGCAGCAGTCACTAACTGAGTATGAATGTTAACAGATGCAGGAGCGGCACTTCAGCACCCAGCATCTCCGTAGCTGCTTCCTTGCAACTGCAGGACAGGGAGGAGTTGAGTGTTGGAGAGAAGCAGCACATGGAGCCGTCATCTTGGGGAAGCAAGGATGAGGAAAGTGAATAGAAGGGCAAGGGGTATCATGGGGAAGAAACTGATTTACAGTCTCTGAAGAAATAGAGACAGAACATAACGAGGAGTGAGGAAAGACATCTTAAGCCGTGATTCTGCTGGCTTTCCTTCTCCTCGCTGCATATTCCCTGGAAGGTTTCCTGGTGGCACAAACTGCTTCATGTGTATCTTGTTTATTTTTGGCCTGGATAACTTCCTTTGGAGCCAGCCCAGCCCCTGTTGGGAACATAAGATAAATCTGGATTCATTTGAAACTCCCTTTTGGAATAGGCAGGGGTGTCCTTGTCAACATGTCAGATTAGGAATGCTCCATTAGGTTTAATGGAGCTGGCCTTTGGTTTAATACAAAAGGCTCCATAAACTTCCATTGTCTTTTATGCTCCAAAACTTGCCGTCTTCAGAATTATATTATTTTTCTTTTTCCCCCCCCCTTTTTTTTTTTTTTTTAAGGTAGTGGCTTCCTTGTTAAATTATATTCCTTTGCTGCAGATCAATTCAATTGTATCCACCAGAGATGCTCCATTTATTCTGGCATAAGGAAATGGTTTTATCAATCTGAAAACAATATCATTTTCATGATCTGCAAAGTTTAAAAATGCATCAAAGAGGAAAACTGAGGAAGGAAATATTAATGAAAGATACCTGAAAATCACTGAAGTACAGAGTGGAATCAAAATTATTTCTTCTAACACAGACCTCTCAGGTATTATTGGCTTCACACACTTCAGATGTGCTGTAACATCCACTTCTGAAAAGATGCTCTAATTGTTATTCTCTTAAAAGGCTAAACTCATTCATTCCTAAATGAGATGAACAGGGTAGTAAAAATAGTCTTTTACATTAGTAAATTATAGGGTTCTCTGAAGTATCACTCTATGACAGCCAAAATTTTCTAAATACTGAATCAATCAGACTTTTTGGATTTTTGAGAGGATGGGTAACTATGAATATAGTGTACTGAGCTGGCACTCGGGACATCTGGGTTTAAATCCCATCCCTGGCATCTACAGCATCTGGCACCCATGCATCTATTGTGTGACTTTCAATGAGCAACTGTCTTCCCTTTCCCAGTCCATGGAATAGGGATAATGACCCTTCCTTGCACTCCCATTTTGTCTGTCTAATCCAGTTAGGTGAAAAATTAATCAAATGGGAGCCTGTCTTTTCATAGATGCTAACCAGCCAGTGTTGACCAGCCAAGTGGGACCTGGCTGGTCAGCTCAGGACTTGGTGTTAACATGATTCGTCCAACATAAGATGTTTTTCAGAGATTGTCCAACCCTTTTAGAAGAGGCATCTTGCTCCAGTTTGACACCCTATAAGCCAAGCTTTGTCAAGCAAAGGGCTTGCTACCAGTTGGGTCATACTGGAAAGGCAGTTTCTAATAGGAACGTTGCTGCATCTCTACCAGAGTGTTGGAGTCAAGCTGCCATAGTGTGAGGAAACTGCTGTTGTGAAAGTGGTTTGTACAATAGACAATGCCCGTAAAATATAAAATTTTCTTAAATTTATCCATCACCTCAGACCTATGTACAATAAACAGAAAACAACAGCGTAAAAGGAAATTGGTCTTTTTCTGTTTTCAAGCTGCAGATAGGGAGTTTTCACAACTGTCAATTTTTCAGTCCAATGTATTTGAAATTTATAAATGCTGAGTTCTAGGTGGTCTGATGTAATTTTCAGTCACAAATAGTAGGCTCAGAGTTCCTGGGGTGACAATTCTGTACTGCCCAGATGATGCGCTGCAAGGCAGAAATGTTTGTTTTCCTTTTGTATGTAACATAAGTAATTTCTGGAATTCAAATCCAATCCAAAGAAACCTGCATCATGGCATAAAGACTTTTATATCCTGGCTGAACACAGCCACTACTTGGTAATTCAGTGTGATAGATAATGTGACCTCGATGTGAGCTGTGCCCCAAACTCAATACCAACGTAAAAAAAGAATAATCCCTACAGAACAATAGAATACAGAAATTGTTTCTATCTCTGTTTCTCAGTTCCTTGAGCCTGATACTTATATTGATATCAACAAAATGCACACAAAAGAAAACCACCAAAAAAACCTCCCAATACAAACATGCATTTAAAATTAAATTCTCACATGATGGGCTCCCCAACAGACCAGTGTTCAGCTGATGGTATTAATTTAGTCTTGACTGGTCATTTAGATAGCAAAATTATGTCTTCATCTTCTGTAAAGATTGCTGCAACACAAGCAAATAAAATACTGCTAGAAAAGCAAAATATAGAAAGCAATTAGAATGAAATAATTAAAAAAAAAAAAAGGCATACTTTCACTACAATGTAAAGCTCTGCAGGCAACTTAGAATTTGTAAATTAAACACCTTACGAAGGGCAGCAAGACTGTGGATCATCTGCTTTCATTATTGCAGAGAAATCTAGTGCAAAACATATAAAATTCAAGGTGAAATGCAAAACGAGTTACCAAATCCTTCCAGCTCAAATACACAAATTCCAAAGTTACTGGTAAGTTAAGAAATAGGAAGAGGTTATTAGGAAAACATTATCCTTAACTTTGGTTTTAAGAAATTCAGTTTGTAAAAATACACATACTAGAAAGTTACTTGAATGTTAGCTATGGCAATGAAACAAGTTATCACGGAGACTCTAAATCCCACAGTGCCTCGATTTTGTTGCTGCTGGTTTTGGCAGAGGCACACGGACGGCATTTGCAGGGCACTGCACAGCTCTGCCTGGCAGGTGCAGCCCTGCATCAGGCCGAACACCCTCTTTTCCTAGTTCAGCACTTGAATGATGCTGAGAAAGCTCAGCACATTCAGGAAAATGTTCACCCATAATCCTCAGAGCTGGAACAAATAAAGCTGTCATACATTTTTAATATTTCTCAGCTATTTAGAATGTGAATATTCATCATTCTTGCAAACCAGAGCCTAATTACATTCATAAATCATTATTGCTTAAATGTAGAGAAGAAAAGGATCATGCGTTTCTGAAGCTCGTTTCACCCAGAGAAGCCCTAGTTATCTTATGTATAACAATGAGATAGTAAAAGCACACATAGTTTTTCTTTACAAAGCATGAAGAGGAAAATACAAAGCTGTACTGCACAAACAATGCCAGCCTCAGGCCTCCCTGTGCTCCCAGGCAGCAGTTTCACTGAAGTCACAGGCACCTTGGTGTCTGTTCACCCAGGTCCTGCTCAGGTTTTGGCTAACACGTGGCTTATGCTAAGGCTTGAAGTGTGCTGGGAGCAGCACCACTGGGTCAAAGTGAGAACAACGCATAGGCAGGACAGGATGGAAAGGGATAAAGGTTATTATGCAGCTGCCATCGCTTTCTGCATCCTTGTGTATTAATTGTCTGGAAGTTTCTTCAGAACCCACTACTTATGGAAATGGTACAGATCAAATTTAAATACATTGGGGTATTAAAAAAAAAAAAAAAAGCTTTTGAAGTCGATGCTGAGCAGTAGGGATGGGTGGGGAGGGATCTGCTCTGCAAGCTGTGGTCCGTGTATCAACTCTTCCCTGCACAAAACAAGGAAAGAGCTCAGCCCTCATTTTAACCTCTCACATCACCAAAGGCTGCTGCTTTCTGTTTTCAGTGATGGTTAGAGAACTCTACAAGTTGCTGCTTAAAAAAACCAACCAACCAACCAAAAAAAAAAAACCTGCAAAGGATCTAAAAAACCCTTAATCTGGATGGCAGGGGATTAACATGGGAACTGCACAGCTCTCCATGGTGAGGTGCAAACCACACAGAGCCCTCAAGTGTCCTTCACTCCTCATGGAGTGTTTGCTCAGATCAGGCTGAGAGTCCAAAGGCAGCAGGCTGAAATTGCTTTCTCTGGAATATATTTGTTTATCAGAGGGAAGAATAAATAGTTGGCTACACTGTGGTTATAGCTGCATCTCCTGAGAAGCCCTCAGAGTGGCTAAGGACATACATAATGCATGCAGACTAAACACACCAGGTAACTTTGGGGATATTTCCAGCTTCAAAAAATGAAGGGTTTTTTTTTGTTTTGTAAATGAACAGGAATGCTCAGTTCCCTGGTGGCACTGCCCTGTGGAGGTACCTCAACTCCAGAAGGATACCAGTGAAAGCCAAAATGATATTGATGGGACCGTGGTACAAAATGGTACCGTGCAGAATGTTGCCAAAGACAGGACACAAAAATAGAGCAACCTGTATTCTCATCAGATATGAGAACTGATACTCACGCAAGTGCTGTGACTTCTTCTGTTCTTGCCCTAACTCACAAATCAATTCCATTTCCATCCCATTTTCAGGTCTGTTTGAATAGATCTACTCAACCCAGGGAAAATGACAGGATTTAGTGCCACAGACTAATAATTAAAAGTGAACAGTTCTACTATATGTATCAAAGTATTGGGCCAAATGCATCTATTTTTAAAGATAATTAATTATTATTAAAAATAATAATAGTAATAGAGATGCAGCAAATTTGAAAATCATAACATCTTCCTCAATAGAAAATCTACTTTAGAAATCAAAAAGGAATTGTTTATATTTGGATTTTCATTACATAAAAGACTTCCCATTTTAGCTTCTTTATAGTATAAAAATAGCACCAGGCTTAAAACTAAAATCTAAATCTGTTCTATTATATTTGTATTAACAACAATTCTAATTTCAGGCTGCCTTTTTCCTGAGCTACATTTTTCTATATTTCCTTTTGAGAGTTGTCCAAGATCATAGCCTTGAATCTAAAATTTTTACTGTTTCCTTGTATGTCCAGTTCAAATCCCAGGATCAAATTATTTCCTGAAATTCAAATGTCTCTACAATAGATAAAATACAGATTTAAGAAAAAAACAAAACAAAACAAAACAATAAAAACAACAGATTTTTTTGAATGTGTGCTTCTTTTAAAAATAAACAAATTTAAAAATTAAAACTGAAATAACAATATAGAGTCATAAATTTAATATCAGCTATTTTAAATGTTTTAGAAATTATTTATATACTTTTAAAATGGCATATTATTGCTGATGCTATTGTAAAGAAAGTCAAGCAAGTGATCTGAAGAAGCTGGACATTTAAATGAGTAAATGGGCTCTACTTTGGGTAGTAATTGTTTCTTCTGTAGGCACAGAGAAAAGAAAATTCAGTGTATTTGAGTTTCAGTGTATCTGTGTTCAATAAGTTCAACATTCGGAAACCAGCTAGGAGTTGAAAAAAATTAAGAAAGTTTTTCTTCTTCCAATTTATACATACAAATGAGGTGTGTGAGGCTAAGTGCTGTTAGGTCCAAAAATTTGGCAGACACACCAATGAGAAACAAGTGCTTCAGTTTACTGACTGAGAAAAATTACCCTTCATTCATAAATGCATTCATCTGAATTGTCCAGTGTGCCTCTGTAAACCTACTGCTTTTCTTTGTGATGCATCTAAAGTATTTAAATACAGCTTTTAACTAATTATTTTAAGCTGCTGTGCTTTTTTTGTGACTTAAATTAAATTTTGGGTTTTATTCAAAAGCAGTTTCACTGCTTTTCACTTCACCAAAATGAAATCAGCCATCCTGTAAATAACATATGCTTTTCAGCATTTCTAATGTAATAAACATAGAAAACCTGATAATCTGAATGCCTACTGAGTTACAGAACGGTTTAAACATTTATCTATAAGGTTTTCTCTCTGAGAGGAAACTTTTTGAGCAAAATAAAGCCAACACATAAAAATCAGCATTTACTAAGAAAGTATTTTTAAAGTACAAACGCAAAACAACTTTAAATCCGTTCTTGAATGTTTCTGACTGTCAATATAGATTATGACTTCTTGTTATAATTTAAATAACTTAAGTCAGTTCCCACAAAATATTTCCCTTTGCCCCGAAGCAACCACAGCAGCTATTGAAGAGACTGCTACAGCACACAAGTGGCAAAGCTCCATGCTGTGGTCTAAGTGGAAGATGACTGGAATTTTTTAACCGATGTATGTTTCTCAGTAAGAAAGAAGTGAACACAATGCAGAAAATGTCATTTTCCCTCACAGCCACAAGAGGGGAGCCTTTTCCTTCTGTAACTTAGGGAAAGTCTGTTAATAAACAGCACATGGAAACTATTGCAAGAGGGAAAGTCAGCTCCTTTGATTTAGCTGAAAAGTTTGGCATCATTTTCAAAGTCAATAAATACATACATACAGTCAATTAAAAAGAAACCAGCCAATTTATAACCACACTAATTATTTATATATGCATGTTGAAGACTCATTGTTCTAGGGCTTTTACATGAAAAATTAATTTGTATAGAAGTCTGCAGTGTTTTTCCTCCCTCGTGTGAGAGCGTGTGTAAAACCCATGCTGTTATTCAGCACATTATGGTCACTGGGGGAATCCATGGGCTTCTGCTGAAAGGCCAAATAATTTGAAATCAAATCTTCAGCAACAAAGGATGGATTTGCTGTAGACTGGGAGCTCATTAATTGTAGGCTCAAATGTCATGCCTGCTATTAAACCTCAAGCAGTTTATTGTGCATGTTGTATTTCTCTTACATGGCCAGGTTAATTATTTGGTGAGTGAGACTTGCACTTACCTGCAGGAATGAGCAGGTGTTTTTCTTTCGCTGAATGTTAATGAGTCAGGGTTGGATCTGTACCCACCAGGATGAGCTAAATCTTTCTGTTGACTGCAGAGAGCTTGGACCAGCCCCCGGCTGACCGCCACTGCAGAGCAGCTCTTGGACACTAAGCTCCATCATCACTGGGGGATGCACCATGGCCTTCGCTGGCAGCATCAGCTGGCAAATTCTGTGCCCGTCCTGGACTCCATGAAGGTGCTGGGGCGGCCCCCTGGAGGGAAGGTGGGTGGCAAAGGAAAGCTGATGTCCAGCTAAAACCAGCACAGGCTCAAACCCAACACACACGGCTCAGGTCAGAGGGAGCATTGTAAGGGTGGGAACCAGAACCATGAGTGTTACACTGCTATCATCTGCAAACTCACCTTTTTTAAAAAAAAAAAAAAAATAAAAATCCACTTGTAGGAAGTGGTAATTCCTGCTTAACTTCATGTAGCAGCCAGTGCCGGCTGTCTGTGTGAGCCTTCCCAGCAGCAGGGCCAATACCCTCATCTAGAGGGAGTTGAATGAGGATTAAATGGTGACTATCAGCTACCCAGGAGAATTTGAAACTAAGGCCTGAAATGAAAGATGCTCCAAGGTGTGAATATAAAACATTAAAGAAGGAAGGAAAATATGAACTGTATTTTTTTTTCTAATTCACTAGATACTCTGAAACCCAAATAACATCTTTATTTTTCCAGATAGAAGAAAGACCAGCTTGACATTCATACTCCCAGAATTGTGCCTGTATCTCTGACAAGCCTAAGATCAGTCTCTCAGGATGAAGAGCAGCAAGAATCTGCACTGGGTAATAGTCACACTGCAAACATGCTTCTTTCCAGCTACAAAAAAGCAATTTATTTTCCTTGAAAATGGAAGCAATCGAATCAAGCACTACTTGAACAGGCTCCCACGAGTACCGCCCTGCCACTGGTCCTTGGGAAGCACTTCAAGCTCTGCACTATCCCCAAGAGCTGGGTCAAGGGCAGGACAATCTGCCTCCATCTGTCCTCCACGGAGCCAGGCAGAGGTTCACGTGGCAGAGCAAGGGACCATTGTCCTCTTGAGAGGTCTAGGGAGGCTCCGGGCTTCAGGCACGGATTTGCTGTATGGGGGCTGAATTTGGCCTGTCGTGTTTTCACTCCAGCTATGTCCCTGCATGTCCCTGCAACAGGGTTATCTGATGGCTGTTCCAGAGTTCTAGTATGTGAGTATCTGGATATTATTATATCCCTTTATTCTACTTACAATTCAATATCTTGATTTTAAGGACAGCTTTTCTCTCTCCTCCCACTTCTCCCCTCCCTCCTGAAGCTACAGAGTCAGAGAGCAGTTATGTTACCATAACGTTTGATAAGCTCAGTAAAAAAAAAAAATTAAAAAATCAGAGAACATGAAGTACCAGAGGGATACAATGGGATTTTCATCTATCACTCTGCCTTTGTACAAGCCTATTATCTGTAGAGCACTGAGCACTGATCTAGCACTACTAGACATCCCCACAATAGCCTGAACCAAGCTGTGACAAGTTCCAGGTGATACTGCCTCCACCATGACTATCTAATCCAGGGCCATTAGCTTTCAATATACTGATGCTTGCTAGGAAGACCAAAGTAAGGCCGGGCTGGCTGTCAGTGGTGAAACATCTGAGACCTCTAGTTTCACTGCCTGAAATTTCAAGAGCACAAATTATCTGAAGTAGTTTAAGCAGTCTTCAGAAAGCCAACTCCTAGCAAAAGCTGACTCAGCAACTGTCTTGATGGCTTTCCAACATCTCATCGGAAACCCCGTTGTCCTCTTACTGCCACATCATTTTTATATAGCAGATGGGTGTGGGACATTGTTCTGGGTGTGCACTGCACATGTACAACCCTTTGTGTGGTATAAACCATAAGCCTGTGGATGAAGAAACAAGCCTTGATTGCTGGGGTGTTACAATTCATGGATTAAAGCTTTACCCAAAGGAAGGACTAATTTTTGTTACCAGTGTACTGTGTTTTCAGAGAGGAAACTGCAAAAATATAACAAAAAACCTTCACTTGAAACAGGTCCATAGAAGAGAAGAATAATTTATACCATGTTCTCTATTTATCACCAGAAAGGGATGAGGTTTTAAAGTGGTTTAGTTCTTCTTTACAGCTGCTATCAATTCTGACCTCCCCATATAACTCATCAGCAGCCTCTGATTCAGACTCTTATTTCTCCTTCTTTAAATAAAGGGAAAGAAGTAATGAATTTTAACAAAGACATCTTTATGCCTCAGAGTTTCTCAGAAGTCTGAGTTAAAGTAGCACCAAGAAAAAGCAAAGAGCTTCAAATAGTTTGAAAAAAGTTCTCATCCTCACCACAGATCAGCCTTGACTTGCACAGTATTTCTTGCTTCATCATTCTACCAGTCATCTAGGTAGAAGGGATGTGATAAAAAAAACACAGAGAATTAATTTACCAAGTTAAAACGTTTGAGGCTTCTTTAAACAAGTATCATAAAGTAATGAAAGAAAAAAAAAAAAAAAAACCAAAACCCAACAACATTCACATGCTTTTCACCCATGTGGAGTCCACCACACAAAGAGAAATATATTTCCTGGGAATGCCTGAATCCCTTCGTTCCTCACTTTTTTAAAAGGCATTTTTTCCTTACCATGGTACCTACAGCCTTACATATGAGGTAACAGAGGAGTTACCTCATACGGGGAGTTACCTCAGCTCCAAACTTAAATGGAAAGAACAGCTTTGAGTGAAAATGTGCTGGTCACACAGTCTAGTTCTGAGAATCAGGTCCCATTTTAGGCATGAGTGCTTTATTTAGAAGGGTTACTTTATTTAACTTCAGTTATGGAAACCTTGGCCCTAAGACTTTGCCCACCTCGCAGTGCTGCAAGTGATGATGACCAGTTCCTCTCCTGCAGCAGCTCTCTCCCCCCGTGGAAATGCTTGTGAGCATCTCCCTTAATGAGTTCCTTGGGTGAAAACAAGTTCAAGCTCGTGCCTAGTGAGAGGAGGTTAATCTGCTGTTAGATATCAATCCTTCTGCATAATTAGTGACTGTCTCTTGATGATATAAATAGTATTATTAATTACACTGATATTAATACTGCCACTAACATTATAAGGTTTCATTATGGATACAAATTGAGCTTGCTGCAGTATCACAAGTCATTAACAGAGGAATTTGCAAATCAACCTTCTCTGCTTCCCAAAGCAGGACACAGACATGCACACAGAAATGTACACTACAGTGGTTTGGTTTTTTTTCCATTTTCAGCCCATCATCACTTTCCCTGGATGAAGGCTCTGGGCAGACCATCACTGTAAGAGGTTATGCTGATCTGTCTGCTTTGCCTGTTGAAATCAGGAAGGATGCACTCAATGCAAACTATGAGAGACAAGGAAAAAACAGAGTGCCAATACCCAGTACCTGTTTACATGCATTGTTAACACAAGATTCTATTTAATTTGCCCTTAAGCCACTTGGTCCTACTTATTTGAGCCAGCAGGATGGTAGGGCAGAATCTCCCTAATTTACCTCCTTCCCTTTTTCTGCTCCCATACATTTAAATTCCCCTAATAATTTGGGCAAACACTGGAAAACTGTATGCCTGTCTTTACCACCCAGGCAAAGCAATCTCAGAGTTTCAGTTTGCATAACTACGCAAAAGCAAAGTTGCCTCTCTCCTCTTTGGTCAGCTCAAGAAAAAAAATCCTATTAAGATTACTGGTTTGTGACATTTACTGTCAGATCGGAAATTCCTTCTTCTAACAATATTTCACTGTATTTACCAGTTTCTGCCTGCAGCTCTAGCTGGAACCAGGCACAAAGTAAACAAACTCTTCGGCACTTTCGGAGATTGGTGGGGTGGGAGAAACTGCCCACCCTCCGAGCGAAACAAAGGAAATCTCATTAATATCCATGGCTGCAGGGAGGCTGGGGTTCTGTTTCTTTAGATTTAGTCATTAATCTGTTTTTATTACTTCCATTAATATTGTCATCCATGCTTCTGCTGCTTTACACTTTACCAAATTAATTAATGCTAGCAATTAAAATGCAGCTGCCTGAAACATCTTACTAGGATTCAAGGTGAAAATAAGATTCTGGAAATAGTTTAATGAGAGTCCGGTCTGAAAGAACTGGTCGAGCAGCATTCTTAGATGTCAAAAGTGACCTGATCTTCAAACAGGACTATGATCTCCAGAATTTGTCATTTGTGAGGCAGATTAGGCAAAACCAGGAAAACCAGCAGATTTCTTTTTCTGCTTAGAAACTGTTTAAATAGTATCTGTACTTGGACCATATTTTATCTGGGAACATAAAAACACAAAGGACCCCAGACCAGTATGCAATCAGTGGACTGCTTTGCCTTGTGTTTAGGAATAACAGACCCCAAAGCGAAATCCCGGGGGCCCTGCGCGGCTGAGCCGGCTGGAAATTGCAGATGGAGCTTCCAGCCTCGCGTTGCTGCTGGCTCGCAGCCCGGCTGGGATTAATCAGAGGCTATCACCAACCCTTCGCTGTTCCGTGACTCAGGGCTTGGTGTAAGCACAGACATTTGATTTCGTGTGGCTCATAAAATAAAATTGTACCTCTAATCGCCATTTGCAAAGCATGCGTTTTGTCACAGGCTGGCAGGGAGTTGTAGATCTCAATGCAGTGAACGTTATGGCAACAAATATTTTTGGGGCTTTCAAAACCTCATAAAAACAAGGGGGTTTATTCATAATAACAAAATCTTAACTTTCAGAGATCAAAAAATGTGAGATGGGTGGTTAAATAAGGATAAATCCTTGTACTGCACTTAAACAGTTGTACCTAGGAAGAACCAAATAAGAATTTGTGAGGCCATTCTACTGGAAGAAGTCACCATGTATTTGAACTGTTAATGAAACATTACAACTGTGAGTTGCTTGAGAGGGTGGGGCAAAGAAGAAGAATAAAACCAAAAATGCTGGGGGAAGTGCTAAATGCATAAATTGACATATTTGTACCTATTCCCTTTTTTTTTAATATTTCTGAATTAATTCGATCTTCATAAAAAAGATAATACCTGCCTCAGAGAGAACTGCAGACGAACAGAGGACTCCAGGCCGCGGCACACGGTAGGGGGGTATTGCCCATGTGGTGTCGGTCTGTGTGAACGTGGGACCAGAGGGAGCAGCGGGACTGTCCAGCCGAGGGCTCTGTGGGAACGCCACCGTCCTGCCCTGCCCTCCCGTCCCCACAGTCCCCTCGGACAGAGAAACCCCTGCATGCAAAAAGTATTATCACCACCTTTTTCTCCCACAGGACTGCGCTGCTCAGCCTGCTGTCTGAAACACTCCCATCGGAAAACCACCATCCACAGAAATTGGGTGCTGTCTTTTCTTGATCTCTTTTCACAAGTTCACATGAAGGCAAGCCTTCCTCTGAGGAAAGGGAGGCAGCTTTATTTTAGCTCCCTAAGAAAGCTGGGATGCAGCAAAGATGTGCAGAGCAGGCTACAGGCGCCCCCACCCCATGGACATAACGCACAGCAGCAATACAGCGCACTGACAGCATTAAAGATATTAAAGGTATTTTCCGTACGAACAACCTTGTGCAATCTGGTAGGAAAAAAATTGAAATGGAATAGGGAAACAAAATAGGTGATGGAAAAACTGTCAGAAACACCTGAATTTGATCAGTTACCTACACAGGTGAACTTGATACTGTCAAAATGATCCTTTGCTTACAATACGCCAATTTCATGCGGTACATCTCATCCAAAGGCTCACAGGCCATGCTCTTGAAGTTAACAGGAGATGGGATATTTATCTTTAAATACAGAATTTAGTCCTATCATATTAATCCTTTGGTAGAAGTACTGCATAGTTTTATCTCTAATCGTGTATCAAAATGAGCAGCAGTTTTTACTAATAATACACATGACTATGTGCAGGGGCGTTTTGAACTGCAAAACAGCTGAGCTGGATGACAATGTTGCAGAGTCACAACCTCATGAGTTTAAAAAAAAAAAAAAAAAGAAAAGAAAACAAAGATTATAGTTATAATCTTTGCATTTTTAATTTAACACCTTATACCCTGAAATGACAATATTCCCATCTGGAGTCAAATCAGAGGTCTGTAGTATATCCAGGCACGAAATCCAACTAGTCTTGTTTTCTTTTTCATCTTTTTACTTTTAAACATGAGAGAAGGCTCTTTGAGGTCCCTTGAGTTACGTACCCACCCTCAGGCACACAAGCCCCTGCGGGGTGGGAATCTGGCACCCACAGATCCGCTGTCACTTCTAGGGTAGCAGCTTCCCTGGACACAATCCAGAGCATGTGGTGCCTCGGCCAGACTGAATGCAGGAGTTCCTCCTTAGCCATCCCCAAAACTACACCAAAATACCCCAAGACAGTTTGAATTTCAAACAGAAGACAGCTGGCAGTCTTTGACTTCAAAACATCAAACAGCCTTGTGTTTGCTGGGATTTTCACTCAAGCTAATCAGTTAATTGGAGTTAAGTACTCTGAGACATTATACATCCCTCTTCTCCTAATGAAGAGGCCACCTCTGCCAGCCAGGCTCCACACACAGTCCACTCACGGTTCCCTGCCCCTCCAACGTGCTCAGAATTATAAGCTAAGGAACTCAAGAGGACTTCAACTGAATCCAGAGAGCTTTCAACCCAAACACTCAAGCCCTTCGGAGGCATGGGTCGAGGGAATTTCAAACCTTTATTACTGAACTAAATCTTGGAGGTTTTATCCTGTTTGGTGCCTCTTGCCTATGAGCTGGAGTTTGGCAAGAGTGTGCAGCAAGTCGCCAAGATTTGCTTCATTACAGCATAACCTTGCAGAGCAGACATTTGCATGGAAAAGGACTTTGAGTCCAAGTGGCTGTTAGTAATAACTGATGTCAAGTGATCACTCTGGCATGTATTATTAATAAGAAAAAATAACGCCATCTCATTGCTCATATATGAGGCTTTTCATCCACGGTTTAAACAACTTCAAGCACTAGTCACAATTATTACTAACATTTTCAAGGAATAAGAAAATTTCACTTCTAGGTGAAATAATTTGCCCATCTAGTTGTCAGCAGCAGAGCTAAAGGCAAAGACCCAGACTGGCATTACTAAACCATGTGTCCTCCTTTTTAGGTTGTACCTTTAACCATGATCATCCCTCTGTGGAGACACAACTGAGCTGCCCATTGCTGTCTCCTAGGAGTTTTTCCTCCTCTCCCTCCTTTTTATTGTTTCCCCCTTGCTGATCCCCAGCTGAAGCAATCTGTGTGCTTCAGACGGGAGCAGCCAGGTGAGCCCAGACCTGAGCATGGGATGCACAAGCTCGACTGGCTGATGGTCCCTAGGGCTGGGCGGGGAACGACGGGGACAGGACAGGCAGCAAGAGGCAGTGACAAGCACCAGGGACTGGCACCTCTTCCACTGTCGAGACAAGATCCAAAAGAAGACGTGTCTATCTGCTGTGGGAGCCTCTGTTCTCAGACCTTCAGTACCACATTTTATAAATATTTTAAGCAGTGAGACTGTTAGCATACAGTGCACTTAAAGGCATCCAGAAGCTGTCAAGAGATTTCCTTCCCCTCACTGCCTCCTCTCAGACTTGACTGTGATCTATATCTTGCAGGAGGTTTTTAGCTGCTTTGATTAAATACTCACACTATCCATAACTGCACCAGAACTGAGTCCTTGGCTAATATTTTAACTGTCAATTTTGCCTTTCATTTGTTTCTATAAAATCTATCTTTTTTCATTTATATACCTCATATTATATTTTCAGTTTTCTTTCCACTGTTCTTTTAGCAGCATTATTGATTCAAATGCATGCAATAAATCCTTTTCAAAGGAATATGCTTCCTGATTAAGATCAAATCAGAATGCTGAGCCAAGTTAATTGTCTTAAAAGCTGTGGTTAGGATCACTGGACAAAAGTCTTTTTATTGGGCCAGATTCTGATCACAGATTTAATGAGGCTTGTATGGTATGAGACAAGACAAAGTTGGCCTTTAACATTTACAGTTAGGCAATAAATCTTAGCAATTAGTATTTAAATAGTAGTAGCAATATGCACACTATTACTGTGAAACCTTCAGGTACCCTCAAATCTTTAACATAGGGTAGTTTTCCTATAAAAATTTTTTTGACCTTGATGGTGTGGATAAAAATATCTTTCTGTGGAGAACACTGATGTTTTTTATTCCAAGATATCCTGTGTCCAAAACCCTGAAAGCTGATGTCTATGTGTTTTAGAGTTATATAATTTCCATATACATTTGAATTTTATACACAGTATACATTAGATAGCAAATATTGAGCCCTGTGATGATAGAGATACTAGACGAACCTGTTATAGTAAAAAGTCCAGAACAGAGCCTACCCTACCTCTGTAACTAACTTAGAACACACAATATCCACTGCAATGAGGCAGCAAGCATTCCTGGTAGGGAAAAAGAGAATGAACTGAGGAAGAGAAACAATTTCCAAAACATCTTGCTTTGATGGGAAACAAACTTATTCAGAGCTCACAAACTGATGTTCTGGGCAACAAAAGCAACCTGTAAAACAGGGGAATTGCAAATGACCCCGCTCACAACAGTGCCATAGTGTTTCGTTAATGAATGCCAGGACAGCTCCTCCTTTTCCCTCCCCAGTCCCCAGAGGAAAAGTCTTTTAGAGAGACAAAGTCAGAGTTCAGAAAAAAAATGTTTTTGAGAACATTCTCCTTGGAGAAACTCATTAAACTTGCTAGCACAGTCTCTGTCAAATAGTTAAAGTAGCACTTCCTTCACTGAATACCTCTTTCAGCACAAAATAACTGAAACCTACACCTCCCATCCCACATCAGGCTTGCACTGCATTAATTCGTTGGTACTACTCCCAGACATAGAATTGGGATCCTTGATCTCCTGCGCCGTTTAAACACTAACCTATATACCCAATTTTACCTGGACTTAACCCAAACTAGAAAAAACCCCCTTTTTTTTGGTAGCACACTGAACGTGCTTATTTCCTGTCTGATTTTCTCCATTTACCTATGCAAGTATGAGGTCTTATTATGTTGTTTATAAAGATTAATGACGGTAAAGACACTCCAAAGATATTTTCACTTCTTGTCTCATTGTGCCCAGATACATCCAAGTTAGACATGTGCTTAAAATACAAAACACAGAGACCCACTGAAGCCAACAAACCTACCTGCATGTGTAATGAGAGGCATACAATAAATGTATTGATGAAATAGGACTGTTTGCTGGTGGTGGTTTGTTGGTTTTTGTTGTTTGGGTTTTTTTTTTGGGGGGGGG
>NW_020799125.1:7039701-7068557 GCF_003259725.1 Athene cunicularia
GGGGGGGCATTTCAATGAAAAAGTTACACCTTGCCATTTACCCTCTTCTAGATTGCTATAACTCATCCTGTGGCCGAATTTTGTTTCTGGTTCCTTGTGTCCTTGTCAGGAGCTCCTGTTGAGCAGCCTCAGAACACGGGGCAAGCAAAACAACAGGCAACAGCACAGAGCAATACATGCTATAAGGAGGAAGCTACTATTGATCATTAATGCATCAGTAAGACACAAAGGGCCAAGAATTTGTGGTTCAGTGAAAGTGTTCATTCCTTTCACTTTTATTCCCTGTGAGCATCCTCCTTTCCCCTCCTCCACTTCCTCCTGCTACCCATTGTTTAGGCTTTCAGAGCCATATATTCAGTGGTATGGGTTTGAACTCATCATTTATATGGGGTGATAAACTGGAGCATCATCATTTTCAGATGCAAAAGTTCACTCAGAAATGTAGTCTGGGATTCAATATTTGATACTGCTTTGCAGAACTTTGCCTAATTTCTACTTTATGTTGTACATTACCTGAAGTTACTTAGATGGTGAATCAGCTCCCCTCAGCCTTTAGATGTAGAATTTCATGGGTCAATGAGAGAGGCTCAGACAATTCATTTCTTTACTGCAATGTGTCTTGTAGCATGGGTGTTCAACTCTGAAAAGTGGGTGGGAGCTGGAAATCAGAACCACACAGCTCTATTTCTAGCTGAAATATTTTGTTTCAAATGCGGAGTTTTAGTTATTTTGTTCTTTGCTACAAAGCAATAAATACAACCTTTCACAACCGGAGGTTGAGTAATTGCCAAACACCAAAGATCAGGATCTGGTACAAAGCTAGACTGGTGCTAAAGATTCCTGGGGGTCAGAAAAAACAGTGCAAGCTGAATCCTATGAAACCTGTTAGTGTCTCTTCTTAGTTTCCCTCTTAAGATAAAACATACAGCTTACTAACAAAGTTAAAGTTTTACTCTGTTTGGAAAGACAAGTGATATACCAGTAGGAGAGCAAGCATTTCTCTTCACTCTCAGGCAACAGCCCCAGCCCAGGTTCACTGCTAGCAGGAGCGTTACACAAAACAGAGCAAACACAGCTTGAGTTACAAGAAACAGGCTGAGCAGGAAGTCAAAGAGATGGAAAAAGCCCTAGTTTTGACTTCTAAACTGAATAAATTTGATATAGAAGTGGTAGCTGGAGAATAAGAGACAGAAGCCTAGTGTTGGTGCTTTTACACTCCATGTTTTGAACATAAGAAGCATTTTTTTAAAATAGGTTTTAGATAATTTATGATTATCTGAAACTTTGGGGGGAAAAAAAAAAAAAAAAAAGGTCTGAAGGAAAATCACTCAGAATTGCAATCAAAACTCTCAGGCCTGGATTTGCACTATGTGGTTCAAATGCCAAAACAGATCTGAGATGTTATTATAAAAACAAGATTTTCAAACTTTCCTTGTGGTTTTGTGGGGTCATCTGAAGATAACTGGAAAGGCAGTTTTTAAGACCACATTTTACTCCATGCTAATGCTCCTGTACCCAGAGAGATACCCCTCAGTTCTGACAGGGAGAGGAACACAGAGCTGTTTGTCTGCCACTCACTTATAAAACAACCAGTATTTTTAGAAATCTCACTCACAAAAAATGCTGCGCCTCAGCTTGTGAGAAACCAAAAGATATCAGCAGCAGGAAGTTGCTCAGAAGGAAAGGAGGAATTGGCTTTCCTAATTCAAAGAAAAAGCTTCTTAACAATTGCATTCCAGTACCGACCAAAAGCCACTGATAAACCAGGTCACATGAAATCACTGACTTTAGGGTTATGCCTGCAGGGAGTACAACACACTGAC
The DNA here is from genome assembly GCF_003259725.1 of Athene cunicularia. Taxonomy (NCBI): domain Eukaryota; kingdom Metazoa; phylum Chordata; class Aves; order Strigiformes; family Strigidae; genus Athene; species Athene cunicularia. Next base: position 7,041,525 of record NW_020799125.1, read on the forward strand.
TTTGGGCTGAAAATACCAATACTTCATTTTTTTAAATCTGAAGCAGACTGAGGGTAAAGGGTGTTTTGAGAAAATATTTTCCTATGCACTGGCAATTTAATTCCCTGACATGCAGATGTAGGGAGAGATGGGAAAGGTTAGGTGCAGGGAGATCTTTATCATTTCCCAATCCTTGTTCCATGCCCACCCCAGGGCGTCTGAATTACAAAATCTCCCATTTGTTATAAATTTCAACCTCCTGTTTTTTCTGTCGCGCTCTGTAGCGCATAGGAGCATTTTAATGTGTGCAATTCTTAAATGTCAGTGTAATGGAAAGCAGATGAGTCTTTTATGACAGCAATTTTTCACTCGCTTTTCTTGCTAAAACTATGCAGCGGGAATAAAAAAAAAAAGATTTAGACGGTGAAAATTGTGGTTTAAACCAGATACCACACTAATTCTCCTTGCTTTAGCCACGTGAGGCACACAAGCATATTAAGGCATCAGCCTCCTTTCAGACTGCTCTGATGCAAACAAAAATTATGAAGTTGAATGAGAATTCCTCATTAGCCTTGCCCAACCTTTCTGCTAGTCGAGGTTTGTTATGAATTTAATTACGGGGTGCCGTTACATGCTACAGCACTCCCTGGGCACTGCACAGGATACTTCAGATGAGTGACAGTGCCTGACCAGACAGTAATGCATGGCAGGGTATAACAGTGTGAAGGAAAAGCAATTTTTATCCTGTTCCTCCTCCTACCCCACTTCCAGAATTTTGTACGTGGCACTTGCACAGCCTGCAAAAGGAGCCAAAGATTTAATGAGCATTTGAAAGTTAAATAATTTGTAGATGTGAGTGATCTGAAGCCTCTGTTTGCAGAGAGCCAAAAAAAGATACGTCTCTGTACGCAGATGAAGCTGAACCACTTTACACTTACCCAAAAAACTCTTCAGAAAGTACAAGAAATGCCAATTGAGCCAGATACGCACCGCATTTAGGAAGGTCACTCTCTAAGGATATGTTCTTGCCACATGTGCAAATGGATGAAGGTAACTGAAATTATGAGGAGAGTATAAAATAGGATTTAGAAGGTGAACTAAAGTTATTGCAAGTATACAACAAAAATAAATTAGATGATCCCTTGTCCAAATATAATATTTAAGAAGGTAAGCTAATGATCTTTCTTTGAAAATAAAGCAAAGTGACTTCATTATAGAACACAGTAATTCTTGAGTTTGTGTCAAGTTTTGTTATTTAATGTTTTCCATTGAGAAAAAAAAAGCTGTAACCCACCACAGAGAAATTTAAATAGGTCCCTTCTTCAAGGATATGCAAAACTTGTTTTGTGTGAAAAAGTAAAAAAAAATTAAACAGCTCACACAAAATCCCCCACTTTCTTATGTGCATGCAGCAGAAATCTCAGTATGCTTACATGCCTGCTTGAAACTTTATAATATGTAAAATCTTATCTCAAACTGTCAGATGGCATCTGGACATCCAATGTGAAGGCTACCAGTATCTGAATCTCTGTATATCATCTACTTACTACATAAATAGATGAAACATGTATTTTCTTTCCGCCTTTTGGAAAACTTATTTTCAAATTTTTAGGTATTTTATCACACTGTTATTCAACTGTATCATAGTAAAGCCTTAAGGTATTTCCCATGTTGGTCTGGAGGCAGCAGAGGTCTAACTTTAAAGAAAATGTATAATACAATTAAATCCAAAAAACCCCAACCTACAACCTAAAAAAAGATAAACCCCACAACCCTCCAGAAACATATAAAGCCTGATATTGTCAGCTTAGCTCTAGTCACAGCAAAATAGAAGGTAACCTTCTCAGTAGAACAGATGCTGACTCATGAGCATCACCCAGTATGATTTTCTTCTGGCTGGACTAAGGATCCACTCTTCTGGTGGATGAGAACAACTGCCTGGGGTGGGTGCCGGGGGGAGACTTTCAGCTGTACCTTTCTCACATCCAAAGACTTCTCTAGCTCATCGCAAGAGGCGAGATGCAGAAGGTAGGTAGAATTGTCACTATTTTAAGATCTAAATTTACATCCCGGTTTTAAAAGTTCATGGAATATGCCTTGAGCAGTTACATTCATTATCAGTAAAAATGGGAACTGGCTCCTAAATAACCATGAGTAACCTTTTAAAATTCAACTCTGAGACTAAGACCATTTTGCTGAGTCAAAACAAGCGACCCACAAGTATCTGCACTAATGGGCGTTGTTTCTCTAGGTGAGAAAAACTAGCTCTAGTTTTTCTGACTGTTCCAAAGCAAGGCTTCTTTGGCCAAGGAACACAATGTCAGGCTAAACCTGAACTTGGGGATGTTTAACATGTTAGAACTAGACCCAACCTGGTGATATGCTGTTTAGGCTTTGTCCTTCCAGAGCTCATCTGGCTTTGATCAAATGATGCAAGACTACTACCTAGGAGATGTCTAGTCTGTATAAGACAAAGTCAGAGACAAATAATCCTGATTAGAGTGTGTCTCCTAAATCTACCACTGGGGAGAATCATCTCTCTGTGATTCAGAGCAATCCTCAAGCACCAATAACACACCAAGTCTCAGTTTTGTTCTCTTCTATCAACCAGGCTGCTTACACTTACCACTGCTGTTTGGGTAGTAAACTCCTCACAAAGGGCTTCAGCTACAGATTTCATCACTGCCACAGAAATACTGCATCCAAACATATGCATAAACACTGTAGGCCTATAAAATATCATCTTTGGATTTCAAATCTGTTTTGAAATAAAAGCAACAGGATCCTGAGTTTCCAACCTGTCTTTTCACCCACACTCACCTGAGATTTCACTATTTAGAAGTCATGTTTTCAAGGCTTGTTACCTTCTCAGCAATGTAAGGTGAAATGACACAAAAATCATCCTTCATTTAGTTTTCCTACATGCCTAGAAAGATATTTGTCATGAATTACAATTTTTGAGAAGAACCAGAAAGGAGCTGCTCTGTCTATGCACTGCAAGAGGGAAAAACCTGCTCAAATGCCTCTGCCTTGCAATATTCACACCCCGTCACACACCGCCACACCGGGGCAAGAAGTGTTTAGAGGCCAGTTTGCAGGGCTTTCCCTGCCTCTAGATTCCTCTAACAAGCAAATTACCTTCTCATTACAGCAGTCCTTCCTTCAGATGAACTGGACTAAACCTGAACGGGAGACGCTAAGGTAGCACAGCTGTGACACGCGGCCTGGAATCCGCCAGCTGCACGCAGCTCTCGGGGGGGGGCTGCAGCCTGAAATCCACAGCAAGGTGATGCTGACAGGGGGACTGCTCAGTAATCCCAGTCCTCAGCCATGCAAGGAAACATATTCACAGCGGACGTGGCTGCCAAGGTCAAACTACCCATTATCCCATGACCTTGTTAACCACTGAGAGATGCTGTGGTCTCCCAGCTCTCAGATAGACCTGAGCACACACCTTGTGACTCTCCAACATGGAAAAGCTTCACTCTTAGATTCAGAGGCTCAACGAGGTGATAGGGACATTGTGCAATTCTCAGACTCTTGTAATGAGGCCACTGGATGTGTATGGACTCTCTTATTCACACTGGACTCACTAAATATAGGCCTGGATGGCTGCTGCCGCTACACAAAGGTTTTCAAAAACCCTTGCCAAAGTGGCTGAGGCAATCAGGCAGCCCTGAGAGGGCTGCTATGACCCCTACACTAGTTCCCTCCAAGGCCTGCCACTTGTCGTTAATCAGTTACTAAATAAAACTCACACTTTCCTACATTCTGTTTACTCAAAAGAGCTAATGAAACCACTTTAGAAAGGTGGTTTAACCCTTTAGACAACCATCTAAGATAGTTGTAATTAAAAATCTGCCTGTAACTGAACAAATCATCATCAATACTTCAGATTTTGAGGGAGAATAGGACTCCCCTGTTGCTTGATAATTTGAAGATAGCTGACAAATGAATGTCAGAAAGTTGAATAGATGATCTGTCCAGCATGGCAAATTTTTAATTTACCCTGCCTTGTTTATGAGTAAGATCTTTACAGCACTGAGCCACCTAAAGCAGCAGCATTATTCAGCTGCACAATTGGAACAAAACAGCAAACAGTTCAAATTAATTCTGTATAAAGGCAGAACAAATTGTATCATTTGCAATGCAAATGTGATTTCAAGCTTCATTAGCATCTTCTTTAAGGTCTAGTGCCTTAGTAGTAGGATAGAGTGATTCTTCCCAACCTCCTAGATATGTGCCAAACACCCTACCACTCCTTAGTTCTTTCCATCAGGGAGTAAAATGGAGGAACACATCAAGCACCAGAAGCCAACAGCTGTAACATAACTTGCTTTGCTCCAATTTGGAACTGAACCTGAAGGCTAGCTTTCATTTTAGTGGAGAACATTCGTGATGAACCCAAATATTGGGATTTATTCTGCCTTTGCTTAAATAGCTTCCACAGCAGTGAATGTGGATGAAATTGAGTATTAATTTCCTTAACAACAACACAGACCCCTATAAACTAGCTTTCTGTTAATCTCCAGATTGCAAATGAAATCAGATACTGAGAAAAAAAAAAAAAAAAAAAAAAAAAAAAAATGGAAATATGAGATAAAAGCTTCAGGATTTGACTGCTTCAACTCTGATCTGCTTTTCTCCTGTGCATCCCTTGCATTTACAGCGTGAAGGCCAAATTCTGCTCCATCATGCAGCAATTAACAGTGGGGTTATGGCCCTGGGACCCAAGCAGGGATGGGCACACCAAAATTGTAGGGCAATAAAGAGCAAAGTTCATGAGGCATGGTTCATCAGTACAGGTTCATCAGTACAGGTACAGCACTGCCTTGATCCAGACCCCTCAACATACATGGATGACTCCACGGGAGGACACTTGATGGCTACTTAATATATAATCGTTTTAGTATTGAGTAATTACATTTAATAGAATACATGGGAACAAACTCCTGATAGGTATTTTGGAAACACAGTATTAGATATTTAAAGGGCTAATTGGTATGTGAATTCAAGATGATACAATTACTCCAGATAGCCTTCCAAGAGGATACCTGATGCATAAACCTCCATGTAACAGGGATATTTTCACGGACTACTTTCTTTGCCTACCCAGAGAAGTCTTCCCTTGCAAGCGAGCCCTTCAGGGATGGTTGAAGAGTATGGGAGTAACAGTGTTTTGACATAGCAGTCCACTAGAGGTCCTGCTCAACTCAGGATGATCGAAACCTCCCTCAGCTGAATGTGATGAAATGCAAATGAAAACATGCCCAAATTGTGCACACAGACTGGATACATAGATGCATATGCTAAATTTAGGAAATGCAAATATGCGTCTGATTCATATGCCCAATGACTGCCCGTGCAGGAATGAATCAGTTAATTGGCTCAGGCCAAAGCAGCTATAAAGTAGCCAAACCACGTGCTGTTGTCCAGTCCATGTACATAATCACACCAGCTGCATGCACAATTGAATGAACACCTTTTATCGAATCAGGCTCTGTACTATAGAAAAAGACAGCTGAATGCCTGGTCCCATCTCCTGTCTTAAATCAAAGTCTTGGGTTCATGGAATAGTTTGCCAAGGTTCAGCACGGGGCTGGTGAGAACCCATCTGGCATTCTGGAGTCTGCGCGAAACTGGGTGCAAATAGTGCGTCTATCAGGAGTCAGACACTGGCAGGAAACAAGATGTGAAAATCAAGCTCTGCTGGCAATTCCTGAATAGCGCAGCATGAGTAGAAAGAACTGATGCCACCAGTTACACCCAGCTAACACAGAAGGTACCGTCGGTGAGTCTGAAACACACAAAGAAAATGTTGGTTGTACAGCACACCAGGAGCATTTCTGAGAGAACAAAACACTCTGAGTGGGGACATAAAACATGGGTTATATGCACAGACAAATATGTGCCCTTAGATGGTGTGTTGGACATGGATCAGCCACTTTGGGAGCTGATGCGTCCCCTTTCGACCATCCATTTTTCCAAAAAGTGACCTGTGGTTGTTTTTATCACTGGGAGCTGTGAAAAACCAAGCAGGCAAGTGGGGTGAGGGCAGAGGACTGGAGTGTGAGGGTGCTGCAAATGTACGGCAGTCGCTCACTGCTCTTTCACAGCCCACTTTAAATCTTGCTCTGACAGTTGTAGAGCAGAACAGCCTTACTCAGCTCCTGTTTTGCTCTTTGAGTCATATCTTTTTATTTTATTGACAAAAGCAAGTTTTCCACCTTCTCAGAACTGCAGAACCAACACAGGGAGCAGATTCCCCTGCCTGCATGCATCACGAAGACACAGCACAGCTCTTGCTGCCAGTAGGTTTTTCCGAGGAATGGCAGATGCAGACAAATAAATACCAGCTGGTAGAAAAATCAAGTCCTGATGTCTCATCTGAGGCTTGACTTTTACCTTCTCATTTGAGAGGTCTCCTCTAAATCAACACAAGAGTTCTTCCAAAGCTGCACACATGCCATTGCTCTAAAAACTTCCATAATCATATCTTGTGAACAAACATGAGTCATGAGCAAAATTCTGAGAGCCAAAAAGGCTTTAAAATTAATCTAAGTAATCATCACATTACCATCAGTGCTGCCTAAATCCCTCCTATAACTCATTTTGGCATTTTACAGATAAAGATAAGGCACATAAAGAGTCCAGCTGGCCAAGCTACCTTAGTCTATAGGTGGGGATATGGGAGGAGAAAAGTAAAACAATACTGAGGGCTAGCTGAAAATGATCCCGTGACCTGGGGAAAGGGAAAGCAGGGGAAACAGCCGAATACTTCCTCTCTGCCCCAAATGTTTGGCTACCTTGAAACCTAAGCATCCAGGCAAGGGGACTGTGGGGAGGTTCAAATGCGCCCCCCACATTTTCATGTCTTTTATTTGGGCTGTTCAAGTAAGCTACACCCAGAGCCCCTAAGAGTCTGCAAAGCTGTGGTTACAAATCCAGCTGCAGCCCAGGTTATGGTTTTATGTGGGGCTTTGGCATGGTCTCTCTCTTCTGCAGGAACCTCTATATCAGAAACAACCACTGCCTTTCCATCTCTTGGTAATAGCATATCATATCCTCCTTACAGTAGAGACAACTTTGCATCCTGAGCAGAGGAACACTGTATGGCAGAGGCAAAACAAAAGAAAGAGCAGGAACCAAGAAGGACAGAGGCCAGAAATCCATCAGTTTTGGAGCTTTGTCTGCAATAACGCAGGAAGAAGGTCGTAGAGGGAAGAACTCTACTAAGCTGAACTGACCCAAGCAAAGCCCAGTGTCTACATAAAGAAGACTAAGAAAGGAGAGAGGAATTGTTGATCCTATAGCCATAGCACTCAGAACTGGAGGTGAGAGGATACAAGGCCTGCAGCAAATGGAGGAGCAGTTTGAGATTCAGTAGGTGATGCTCTACCACACAAAGTCCTCACAGTGTTTTTCCAATAGAAAACAAAGTGTCTCATGTATCACTTCTCACTTCCGTAAAGTATCATTGTGAACACACTCCATTGCTCCACAAAGTCCTATGGAAATAGGTCACAATCTTCTTGTCAGATCATACCTAAAAGGCAGTGTACATCTATTTACTTCCATCTATTTATATAACCTCCATTACCATAGTAACTTATCCTTCCATTAATACTACATGATATCTTCCTTTATTAAAGAGGTAAAATACAGTTTTCCATTATCAGCATTCAATGTTCCTGTACCATTCTCACAACTGATTTCAAGAACACATCATGGCTTGCTAAATTCTATGCTACCAGTTATGCCTGCTGACTACTTTGGTCTGGGGTAGGAGCAGGGAAAGGAAACTCTCCTCCAGCAGGGTGTCAGAAGTTAAGACTGCACTGGAGCACAGAAAAGAGCAATATTAATTCTTGCATTCTGTTCCATCCCATGCCAAATCAGCCACTCTAAATATTGGGTTTTTTCTAATGCTTAAACTAAAAAAAAAAAAAAAAAAAACAAGAGAGAATCTGAGTCCAAAGAGAGGCTGCAGGCACCCGTTGCTGCATATAATCACTGAAAGCTGTAGCACTGTGAATATATTTCTGATTATGTTTCACTTCTTCATTATTAAAAATGGGCTGGAGTTGATTCATAGTTTTGCTGCAATCAGCTGAAACGCAATTACCATCACAGCACAAACCACTTCTGATGCGGACTCTCAGACTGCCAGGAAGAAATACTGCTGTATTTCTAACGCACTAATTTTCCCCAGTGGCAAATACAGCTCATTTGTTTACACAGTTTGGGAACTTTCTGCAAAACTTTGTACAAACTAAAAACTACATGGACTGTTATACAGGGCCTGGACTACTCAATGGAGCTAGATTTTTCCTTTGCAAAAAACTTTAATTTGACATTGACTGTGGCACTATGTTACAGCATCACCAAAACATAAATCCTTCCACTGCGGGAGGGAGCTTGCCCATGGCCTCCTGCAGAACCACCACCCACCTGGCCTACCCATAACCTACCTGCACCCCGCAGATCCGAGTCCTGCTCTCTCACAGATTTCTTTCATCTTTCAAGTCAAACCTGTTCTCACAAGCCCACCAATTTTCTTTAAAAACGCCATGGGGTAGCAGCAGGGTGGGGAACGACGTTTATATTTTTGCCAGACATTCAGCATAAGCAGCATGAGCAATAATGGCTTGTCACTCTGCCCATCTCTTTTTCCTTCCCTCCAACCTGCCACTTTTCTTTGGGATTGCCCACGCAAAGAACTAGGAAATGACTTTAATTTTCCCTTAGTATTAGACAATTTCTCCATGCATGTACTTTCAGTGGAGTCTTTCTACAGAATTACAGCCCAAAGGGTGTTGGTAGGCAGAGACGGCAGTGCAGCAGAGATTGGGAGTGTCACAAGAAGCAACAGATGATTACACCAGTACTGTGTCCTACCTCTAATTATAGGCAATTTGCATCTACTACAAGTATATATTTATGCCAAAATATAGCCCAGGTTAAGAAAGAAGAGAGATCTGTGCATAGGTTGAAGTTCAGGACACAGCACACAGAAGCACAGGGAAGAGGGAATGTCAGAACAGGGTTATTGGGCAACGGGCAGTAGGAGACAAATAAAGCCACTGCATCTTCGTGTTTCTGTCCTTCTTCAGAGGTTGTCAGTGGAGTCATATCTCCATTGGCAACATCACAATCATCTCCACAGCAACAAATGTGATGCTGCACAACGCTGAAATATCTATTTTTAAAAAGGTAGGAGGAAAACACAAATGTGGAGCATGTAGGGGTTGAACAGCCACACAAGTCTAATGACTATAATGGGAGGTGCATAAAAATACTCACTGAAAAAGAAGCCAAGCAGAATCAGCTTCTGAAAATTTCTCCAAGCATAACATCTCCCGCACCCCTCATTACATCTCGCAGGCAAAGGTAGCAAAAGAAGTCACAGAGGCAGCAAAATTCTCCTGCAGCTCATATCACTGCCTCTCCTCTGAAATGCTCCCCAGTCCAGAAAGCCAAGCAAGGCAGGTGCCAGGAGAAGTGCTGCACAACCATGAATGAAACATCCGTGCCTGTGACTCGCAGAGTAAGAGGGACCAGTTTATGAAAGTTCAAGTTTAAGCTGGTGTTTTACACTCTGTTAAAGTGCAATTATTTCTGAGAGGAAGACCACTTACCCTTAAAAAGGGTTTTCAACCATAAAATGTACGGGGATTAAAGTGAAAGGAAGTTTATTTTCCAAATCTGATCTACATGTAGCCAAAATGCTGTAAGAAGCATTGCCTTTAGGTTTGTTTAGATGTTGCTAAAAATTCTAGGAAATTTCTGTTATGATTTGTATCATCCAAGGTTATGAAAACCCCTTCAGGTTAGCTGTTCTTGGAAACACATCTGACAGTTTTATTGAAATCTTAGTAAGTCTTAAAATGCAAGGGTGGATGGATCTGAAATCTCATTGACTGGCTTTGTCTTAAACATTTCTTCTCAGGTCAGGACTCAAGTGACTGAGAATCCTTGGCAGTCAGAGTGGGATGTTTGAGACAAAAGACCCTCTCTATTCATCCTTGAGAAAACAGTCTTGGTTTAAAACACGAGTTGCAAATACTGTGAAAGTAGTGGTCTTCTCCAAGGACAAGTAACCTTTGTAATGTTACCTTTGTAACAATTACCTTTGTAATGTGCTTAATTCTTTGTAACAATTACCTTTGTAATGTGCTTAATTCTGCCATTCACCCTGGTAAGCAGCAAGTGCACTGCTGGGTGGGACAGGTCCTTCCCACCACACCTCACAGCATTTATTTACAAAAAGAGACCAAATTCTTGAAAAATAAGAGCATGGGGTAAGAACATATTTGGGCAAATGAGTAGTGGTGACCTGCAATGCCTCAAAATCCCTTAGATCACATTCTAGACAATGTTGCTATTCTCCGCGTTTGTGAACTGCAAATTGTAATCAAATTTAAGCGAAGCAGAAGTCTAAAAAGATAAAAAAGCTATGTTTAAAATTTGTATAGGACATATAGTACTGTAAATATTTTTAATTGGTGCTATGAATTACAGTTTTATGCTGCTTGTGCTGTGCACTGCGTATGTTTTGAAATCAGCAGTTTATCACTGAAACAGGCTGATGGTTTCCACTAACAAGAACTGGGATATGAGACTACAATAAATATTGTAGAATAAATGGGAATACTTTTCACTGCAGAAGTAATATATCTTTCTTCAAAATGAGTCTCTCTCCTCGGTGGCTTGACAACAGAATTTGATTGTCTTCAGCCTATCCGGGAAAAAAACCAACAGAGTAATGTATCAATTTTTTAAAAGGTTTCATCTGGAAACATTTTAGATCCTGGAAGGACTTTCAGAGAATCTAGGGAGCGGGAAATGTTTGCTCTGCTGGCCAGGGGAGTCTGGAACACAGGTCTAGATTCCTTTTCTTGCCAGATCAACCTCAGTGAGTGCCCATGTGCTGGGAAGGTGCCTTTTGCAAAGCAGGTAGGTCCTCATCAAAGTTTTTAAAGGCTTTCAGCCTCACCCTACAGCACAGCTCAAACATTTTTTATGCCACAGTGAAAATATTTTTTCAGGACAGGAAATCAATGTCCTTCCCAACTCCATTTTTAAACAGCAAGTCAGAACAAACCTACCTACTAAATGCTTCCTTCGTGCTTTTAAAGACTTCTCTTCTTCTGCATCTTGTAATAATTGCAATTCAGATATGCCTAAAAAACAAGAAATAACAAGGTAATGGCACAAGACTGTTCTGCTTGCTCCAACAGTACAGCCAGCTTCCTACAAGAAGAGAACAAGGTAATAGAGAAAGCTAGACCACCCCTCACTCCCTTGCATGGATGAACCAAGAGGGATGTCAATCCTATCCAAACCAGGCCCACGGGCACATACAGTGGGTGCCTGGCAGTGACCTGTGCACACTACAGAGATTATTTCTACAGTCAGCATTGTGCATTAAATTTTGAAAAAAATCTGATCCCAAATTGTGAGATCTCCATAAACTGGAAAAAAACATTTCTTTATAAGCAAGGTTTGTGGAACGAAGCTAACCCATGCCCTTCACGCAACATCAGTGGAAGCTCAGTGAACTGTCAAATGCATTTAGATTCTTTTGTATCAGGAAAGATTTTCAGTAACCCTTAAATGCCAGAAGAGTCAAATTGTACCACTAAAAACCAAGGGACTGTGAGCATTTCTCACATTTCTGTGTTTATAGCACTAAACTTTCAGGTAGGACTGACACGCCAGCCCACAGAGAACAGAAAAAGGTCACACTCTGGTATCACATGTGTCCCCCCAGAAATTGTGAGTTGGTGCATGTCAAAACAGGTCTAGGGGCTTTTAACAGCAAAAGTGCTTAGTAAGAAACTCCTAAACACTGATCTTGCATGGTGAACTCTACTGGGCTGCCAGTCCACCCCACAAAACCAGTAGGTATGCCATGATGGGTGATCAATAGTTTATGTTATTGAAACTACATACATCTGCAGGGGTTCAAAAGGTATCTCTTGGGCACTTCTTACAAAAAAATGCACGACCATTCTTGTCAGCTGAACTGGTAGCTGGTAACAGCCTCCTTTCCTTTTCTCTTACCAGAAGCAACAAAACTACCTCAGAATAGAAGAAACTGCAACACACTGGCAAGGGTTTAGTCTGAGAGGTGTATTTTTGACTCTCCAGTGTCCCAGTCTTCTGCTGGTGCAGTTTTACCCTCCGTCCACATTTGTGCCTTAGACCTGAGAAGCCTGTGTGTGTGACTGCCCTCTCCAAGCAGGAAGGTGTGCTTATTCGCCCTCATTCAGATCCAGGTACAAAATGATTCTCCCTTCCTGACAACAGATAATTAGAGATCTACATCCCTCCCAGTGACATTATTTTTATATTGATAATAGAACATTAGCATGCCAAAATGCAATTCATATTTTATTATTTTCCTATGTCATAAAATAAAGACATTTAAATCACTGAGGAATTAGAGGAATGAAAGGAGCATTATGTTTAAGCAGCTACAAAATGTGGTTTACATCATGTAATAGGACATGTTTAATGTGGTTTTACACAGCAGCCTTTCATCACTTACATTTGCCTCTGGCTTAATAAACTGTGTCATTCTGTTTATGTTTGTTACGGTTGGATATAAATGCTTCCCAGGCAGCATCCCCATGAATCACACCTGGAACATGGAAATTGGCAATCAACATTTTCGTACATCACTTATGTGCTTCTGCCTCTCAGTCTTAAGCTTTACTATTTTATTTAGGAGTGTGCCAAGTGCTTTCAATTAAACTTGATGGCCAGCCATGAGCACAGATATCAGACATTGTAAAATGATGTAAGGTTTCAGCCTGCCATCCTCACTTGAGTAACATCCAGGAGTCATCGGGCTGGTGAAGGAACATACACCCTCTTAGCTACTGAAGGAGATGAAGGGCCTCTGATATATTTTGTCATTACTACAACAGCTAAGTGTCCTTCTCCACAAAAGATGATGAAGTCAAAGACAGAATTTCCACTAACTTCAACAGAGATGTGAACTCACCTCCAGCCTTCTGGGGGCTTTGGTTATGGACAGCAGAAATGAGCAGACACACGTTACTGGAGATGGTTCATCTGGGAGGTCATTTCCCAGTACAGTAAATAGCCTTCAACTGATGAGGAAGTTCTCCACAAATAGCCAGGTTTGGATGTGCATATAGCGCAGTACCTCATGGAGACATCACAGGAGCTCAGCCTACGTTAAGATCGTTTGCTCAATATGTATCTTTAAGTCTACAACCACAGTAAGATTTAATGAAAGACAGAAATTTGTTGTACATATCAGGAAACTGTCAAGAAACAGCCACTTTCACACTGCAGCTGCCCTTTGAGATGCTGGAGCCATCAGAAGTAACAGAAGTAGACACAAGGAGGCTGGAGATGCTGCATATGGCCCACTTCTAACCCCCAGGCTGCTGCAGGAGGAGTCTCTGGTGGTTTTCAGCACACGTGTACAGATTTGCTGTACACAACTAAGGCAAAGCCTTACTGCAAGTAGCTGCAACGTGTGTAAGAGCACAGGGACTCACTGGACAGGGATAGCCAGGGCTGCTGCGCAGTCTGCAGCAAAGGGACGTGGCCCTGGAGCTCCAGAGCCTTAAGGATAGGAAAGGAGTGAGGTATCTGGGGCCTCTGTGGAGCCCAGAGAGCAGCAGGGAGGTTTCAGTAGGAACAGGCAGACTTCATGTGGCCAGGGCTCTTTCCAGGGGCATCACCAGGCACCATTGATGGGGCAGCAAGGACTAAATAAACATTACTTTTCCCAGTCAACACATTTACCACCGACTACACCACAGTCTGATTTCCCTGTCCTCTTCAAACCAACAGGCATTTGGTCACCAGTAGTAGACACTAGTAGCTTTGTACCATGGACCCATTTGAAATCTGTGGAGCTCAAAGACCTGGAACGTCTCTGGCTGCAGCACACTGTGATAGCCGAGTAGTATCTCAGTGCTACAGAGAAACAAACTACCCAGCACAGGGAGTAATGCTGTTCTTGTAGAACAGGGACATGACAGTGAGTTGCCCACAGCAAGTCAACAGTAGTCAGAAAATCAAGATAGATGCCTTAACAATCTCTGTTTTGCAGTGTAAACATGAATCCAGGAACATCCAGGGAGTATTAGATTTAGTGGTTTCACATCCAATAAAACAAGAGAAAACATTATGGGGATTTCTTTAAAAAATGCCTTTCACAGGCATTTTTATGCAGGAACAGCTTCTGATGTGTAGAAAACTATTCACGTTATGAAAGAGATTACAAATGCATAGATCACTAATCTCTTTCATCATTTTTCATTAAAAATCAGGAGTTATGCAGGGTTGAAAGTTCGCCAAGATTTTATTAAATTGGGCAAAGCTGGAGGAGGAATAATAAATATGTTCATAGGGATAAAGTTTTGTTCTCATTATAAACTTCACACTTTCCTCTCAATGCTGGGTTTCATTCTTTCCCTCTGGCACTTTCTGGCTTCTGTTCATTTTGGTGTTCATAGCCTTAATGTAAATCTAGATGCAGTGTATATGATATAGCATAACAAAGATTACAAATCTTGTTTGGAAGTTTCTTTTTTTTTATAGGCATGTCAGGGAATGTCTTTTCAAAAAAATTCTACCTAAAATGCTCTTCACACAAATAATAGAGTTACAAAGTCAGCATAATAGTAGCAAAAGAGGATGAGAGGGAGAAAGAAAAAAAAAAAAAAAAGGAAATGAAACAGGTAATAAAAGAGATTTTCAAATGAGATTTGGAATCAAAAGCGGTGCCAGGAAGGCATTTCAATAGAAAGGAACTACCCTGTATGTTAGAAGTTGCAGAGGAGAAGGTTCTTGTGTAAGTTTTACAGTAGAAGAGTGCAGGCAAACAAATCACAAGCTATACAGACAAACACTATGGCCAGGGCAACTCAGGGGTGAAGGCAGGGCCTAGAGAAGGATGCGGCTGCATCCCTACGGCATGCCCATAATGGAAGAGGCAGCATGAAGCGTGTGAAGAAAGGCATGAGTTTTCAATTAGGCATGAATACTTACTGACAGTGTCCTTGGACACAACTAAATCTCTATCCAGGACACAGTGCAAGTAGGAATTTAGGACAGCAAGATGTTCAGACTCTAAGCATTACTGGCAAAGACAAAGTCATCAAGAACAGCAGCAAGGAATGGGCAAACAGCAAAACTGTGCTTTTAGTCTAATCATCCTCTGAAGGGGATTACACTGTACTCAGTAATTGCATGGATGGCTTCCATTCACAGCAAACTTCATATAATTCCAAATAATTATAAAAGGTAGATCACAGCTGCAGTTAACACACATATGCCCTACCAAGGTATAAGAGGGAAGAGGCCAGAAAAGCAGCTAGTACTTCTGTAATACTTCCACACTTGCAATCACTGAAGTTAATCCCCAAGTTCCTTAATCAAAACTCATCAGGAAAACACAGTCAATGAAATCAGAAGAAATATTGCTTGAACAACTCTTGAGATGGGATTGGAGATTTTTGCAGCCCTACATTATTAAAAATGATGGGCAGATCTTGATCAGCTTCTAATAATATCAAGTATAATGATCCTCATGGTTTTAGTAGCTACCTTTATCCATTTTAACTACCAAATCAATGATGACCATAAACTGTCAATCTCAAGCAGGTTTGAAAACCCTACGGAAACAGGAATCAATCAATTAAGCCTGCAAAATATCAACAGAAAACAGAAAGGAAATATTTTTGACTGGCCCTTATCAACATTTTACAAAACAAAAAGAACCCAAAGCAGAGCACATAATTTGAAAAGCATCATTTGACCAGCAAAGTGACAAGCGTAATCAATAAGACCTTCACTAGGCTTCCAGGTAAACAGAAAAGTACCTGGGTTAAACAAGCTATAGTGAAAGTTTAAAATATTCTTTATTGTAGATTTGATACATAATCCACTGCAGCCTCCTCCTGTCTGAATCTTTCTATGGCATGTCAGGAGCTAAATCACATACTTTCCAACACAATACTACAAGAAATATTATGATAAATCCATTCTATGTTGGCATTGATGCATTATATTCATGATTTGAAATGATAAAATATCCCTAATGCGGCATTTTATTGCTTTCATAAATCAAATTCAAAATGACATTACATTTCTGGTAACCTACTACAAAAAAAAAAAATCTCACTCTTTTATTAGACAGACCTATTTCTGTGCAAAATACAGTATACTCCTACCACAGATCTCAAGAAACACTTCCAAACATTTCCTCAATGCCTGGACTTTTCATCCTGCCTTTCTGAAGACTGGCTCATTGTGGCTGTTCCCTTTTCAAAGCAACAATAATTTGCAGTGGTCGGAATTGCATTTTTTTCACATTGAACTCAACCCAAAGACAAACTCATTGTACCATGAAGATGGAGACTTCAAACTCATAGAAATCCAGGCACATCTGAAAAGCTTAGATTTTAAATACTCATCTTTTTTAGGCAGGCCTCAGAATTAGCTTAGGCTTGTTACAAGATGAAGTTATTCAGCACGGCTATGATGGGAGCTCTTTGTTCTGAAACACGCACAATTAACCACGCCATCGCGTGTATGCACTGCTTAAGGTCCCTCCATCTGCATTTCCAATGCCATGCATTGCATACTTTATTTAAATAAATACATTTGTTTTACTTTTTTTTAATGCATCATTTATTTGATTCTTAGAGGACGCAGTCCTTTTAAGAATCAACTTTTCGGCACTTTTGGGTTTAAACACTTATGACAATGGACTTAAACATGGAAGAGAAAAATGGACACTGGCACCTACATAAATGGAGCAGAATTCTCCTGAGAACAGACTTCTTATCCAGTTTTATGAATTTTCTGCTTCCAGCTGGATTGGGAGCACAGTTTTTGCTATGGTAAGAGACTGGTTAGGAATTGGAGTTTACAGAGAAATGTGGAAGTAATTAAACTAGGGGAAAAATCTACTCATATTTTAATTTCATGCTTAGGTTCATTCAGAGTTTGAGATGAAGGGATGAGTCATCAGTTCTTATTTTATTCAAACCAACCCCTGGAGAGCGTTAGATTACATGAAGTTACAGCCTGTACTCTGGCAATTAACCAGTTTTGTATATTGCTGCCATTTTTCTGATCCTTCATATCTGAGAATTAGCCTAAAATCCACCAGCCAAAAAGCAGAGCCTGCGTTACTCATCCACGGCAGCACTCGAGCACAACCGCCTCACTGTCACCGAGCTGCCGTGCCTTCCTTGCCTCAGCCATTAACACTGTGCCAGAAGACTCGGCCCCGAGAGGCTCTGAACACTTTCTAGGACATGAATGACTGTGCACGGCTATTCACAAGAGCCAAGGCTTTAGGGTCATTGGTGTGACAACTTATAGGAAGCACATCCAGGAACATCTGATGTAAAAATTTGTCTGTCTCACCAATCCCCCTTCCCCTTCCTTAATGATGCTGGTACCTCGGGGTATAGAGAAAACTGCTGGATGTTGCTTAGAACTAAGGATTAACCACAACTTCTGAAGTTCAGACAGTGACTTTTCCTAAAATACATGATTTTCTGACAAAAGCACTTATAAATTAGAAGGGGCTTGTCTATGTTTAAATGTTTTGGTAAGGGGGAGACACTGGCTTTTTTCTTTGCTATACGTCATTAGCTGTATCAGAATCATTTCCTCATTGTAATTCTGAATGGGAATGAGCACTATTCCTTGCAGAATTCTTTGCACAGCCTCATCTCTTTTCCTTTCATATACTCCTTCAAAATATTATATTTAAGATCTAGTGCAATCTGGTATCAAAAAAAAAAAGGAAAACAAGAAAGAGAAAGCCCATTTCAGTATAGAGAAAAAAGCCCCCCACCTCCCAGAAAAAACAGGCAATATGGCTTTAGCTAGAGAAGATGGAATATTTTCATAAATTCCTGAAATGCATGATGACACTTCACAGTATAATCATACAGTACAGTCTTTCTCCCTCTCAGTCACAGAGACCTTTTGGTCACACAGTGCGTGATCATACCCGCAACTCCAGACACATGAGATGTTTAAGACTGTGACTCTCTGTCCAGTGGCACCCATAAAACAGAAACTCCAAAGCAAACAAGAATTTAAAGACTTAGCTCAGCCCAATAGTTGTCTGAGATGATCTAAGGAGCCAGGGTGCACTTTTCTGTCTATGAGCTACATTCCCTGGCTGTTTGATGAATTCCGATCAGCTGCACAGCCACAGGAGCATATTTCATTTGAAAGATGGAGCTGTTTGCTGTACCCGCAGAGATGAGGTTTCAATAAATGCAATATACAAGACACAGATCTGATATATTTTTCTTCTTTGCCTACATCTCTTTTTTTTACATGCATATGAGTAATAACAAAGAGGATTCATTTGTTAACAATCAGACTTTTATTTCCATGAGCACACTCAGTGTCCTTCAATTAGTTGTTTTAACAGGAATGGGAACCCCACAAAGTTAAAGCTTCATTAATAATTCAGACTTATTTTTCATAGTCATACCAAATCATTTCACTTATACCTTCCATGTGCTATTCCCTCTAAAGCTTTCATTACCTTTTATACTCCAGCTGGGCTTGTAACTCTATTCTTTAAGAATGCAACTGTGGTTTTAAACCATCACCCTCAACAGAAACACATTCCTGATGGTGGGTTGCACATAACTTGTACCTCTCTGAGGTCACAGAGGCTTCCAGAGTCTTTGTTCCTTATGTTTTAGTAATTTTTGAAAAATAATACATTGCATAGACTCCATGCTTGATTTGTATCTAACTTTGGATTAAAAAAAAAAAAAAAAAGGTCTCAGCCCTCCCCATCCATTACACTTTTTTTGTAATCATCCACAAAATGCAAGATAGCCCTAGACAAGCAAAGAGTAAACTCAAAATCTGCCAATGCTTTGGATACATTGTGAGCCTGATTATTTATGATCATGCCTTGGTTCATTACTATAGCACAATCACACATTAGGTTTGTTCTTTCCAGCCTTCCCTCGGGCTATTTTGACAGGAGAAAGACTAATCGGTAGTGACTGCTGATAGGCTTCTGCCTCTGCCTGGCCTTGGGATATTCAGCGGGTACCTGAAAGCAAGAGGGCACACTGCTGAGAATTAGGATGGTCCAGTTGCTATTTCATTTGCAATCCCTTTTAGCCAAATATACTCAGTTCCAGTCGTAGCCACTGCTCCACAGAGAGCAGAGGGAATTATGCCAAGATAAATTCTCAGCTATTGAAAGTCTCTCAAAAGCAGAAGGACTGAGGTGCCTTTTCATTCAGATCTGCAGTCTTCAAAAATCCTCTCTAAAGGATGCGTTGTATGTGTCAACACACAGCAAATAATCAGATTTAGTAGTGAAAAACAGGATTTCTAAAACAGGAAACATTTTAATTCCTCATTAGAAACTTTTTTGTCAGTTTGACCAGACCATAGAATTTGTGAACACTTCATATCCATCAACACTCATTTAACTGCCAGCCTCAGACAAGCTTTTCATCTCACAGACCATTAGAGCTCTGCAGTGAAGCACAAGCCTGATTTGACTCACGCACATATTGTTCTTCCCTCTCCCCCCCATTCTTTTCACTCTCTTCCTCCAGCAGAGTTGAAAGTGCTTTGGGCACTTTTCACAAGGGCCTCGGCTTCAAAAAGTCAAGGCTTGGCCACATCCTACCGATCCTCAGCCTTCGACAAATTAGACATCTCATCTAGGGCTGGCAGCGAGCCTAGGCTCCCTCTGCACTCAAAAAAGAAAAATAGGTACAGTGGAAGGGTAATTCATCTTTTCCTAAGACAGGTAGATGGATCACCCCGTGGAGACCGAACTTCTCTGTTTAGCCTATAGAGGGAACTCAAACCCAGCTTAGCTGGGACAACTTGTGTCTGGAGGGTGGCTGTGTGAGTTGGGGTGAGTAGTCAACTGCTTCTATGAAGATACGTGCGCCGGTTTGCACACACAGCTCCGGCCACCGCACACAAATCAAGTTGTACATTCACCGAATCCTGTGTTCCCAGAAAATGCAATCACCTGAATGCACATGCACATTTCAAGAACTAATTGTAAATCTTTCTTCACGATATGGCACCTGAGACATAGTCTAAAACATGCTTTTGAAAAATCAGACCACCTCTGGCAAGAGATGAGAGGATTACCTGGTATGCTACTTTCTATTCAAGGAACTAACTAGTCATTCGTGTTGGCAACTGAAGGGGACAAATATATCAGCATATAATTATTAGATAAATAATTCTGCACCTAAAATCTCAAAAGAATGCTTTTTAAAAATGAGATAGAAGCAAGTGAAAGCACTCAGAGCATCCAGGTATGAGAAGCCCCTGAGGTTTTAGGTCTCATGAAAAGTTTTGCTGTTTTATTTAAAAGATTAGATTTTTCTGTAATCAGCTGTCCATAACCATATTTCTTAGTTTCCAAATATCATGCAATCTAAAACCAAGCAGCATCATAACTAGCATTACACAAGTAAAATGGATTACATCCAGATGACAGTCAATATAATGAAGTTTATAAGTGACAGAAGTCTGTACCACCCTCCAGGTGAGATCACTCACTTGATAGCCTGAACTCATGGACAGCAGTTTTCACTTGAACAACAAGCAGCAAGAAAGCAACCGTGTATTTCAGAGTTAAAAGCTGGATTTACAATTAGAAGATTTAAAACAAAACAAACCCAAAGGAGATTGAATGTTGAGGGCTGCTGAATGAGTCATATGTCAAAAAGACTCCAATCTAGGGAGGGTGTAGGATGGAATTCAGCATGCTGATTTCAGCATCTTTAACATTATAAACAATTTCCACTGCTGCTAGATATTCCAAGATGGTTTATAAACCTAAAAAGCCCAAAGGTTGCTGATATGTTTCTTGTTAATTTAGAGTGATCTGTTTAAGTTCACCTCCCCTAGAGCTAGAGCTATACCTAGAACTGTACTGCTCCATCTGCCCAATAGAATGGCATAAACAAGTATAGATCTGCTGATGCTTCATCTGCATAATCATCCCTGTATAGACTGTTAAATCCTAGGGCAGGAAGTGAATTCATTATAAATCTCTTTAAAAGCTCAGCAAGAAAAATATTCAATGCTATATTAATCACAGTCATTATCTGACAGCACTAGACCCATTACATGGTATACCACAGGGCCAGTGGGCAGGATATTTCAAATTAGTCAATGCTATGGCTTTTGGTTACTATGATTAATGGCATTTGCATGCTGCAAAAGGATCCAGTTCAGCTCCCACTGTCACATTCACTTCTCCAATAAAAATTATACAAGTTGCTAAACTCTGTCCTGTGATCCTCTCTCAGTCTTTTCTTCAGGCAAAATTCCAGTAAATGCCAATGAGAGTTTTCCTGACTAAGCACTTCATTCTCTGACCCTTTAATACTATACATGAGAATTATGTGAGTAATGCAACTTACTATTGACACTTTTCAACATAAGATTCCACGTAAAGTCCTGCTACTCATCTTAGTATGAATTCAGTAACAGTGTGAACTAGCAGGTCTGATTCCTAGTGGGGAGCTCTGACATTTTAGTCACACGGACTTGTTCTTTGGCTTTTGACCAGTCACTTGAACAAGTGAGATAATTAAAGTATTATCTTGTATAGCAGTTTAAAAAGCAATAAATAAATAAATGGCATAGCACCTAGTCAGGAATTAGCAGTAAATATACACGGAGTACTTCAGATTCCCAGCTAGTTTTCATCCTCAACTAGTGCAAGTCTAGTTACAGCTTGGCTTGGATGTATCAAGAAGTGAACCCTCAGGAAACAGAAGCAACTCAAAACCCTGTGTCTGCTGCGCAGGCTGCGTTCACTTAAATCCATCCCACCCAACGTTCAGACCTGTGCTTACAGAGATGTGATGGCTTTTATCTTGCTCAGAGCAAGGACTGATCTCATGATCTTTCAAGTGAGAAGATAATCTTTATCCGGAGCTGAAAAACACAGCTCCAGAAAGAATGATGCAGAGAGAACAGGCAGTATGGACACAGTTGCTGGAAGAGGACAAGCACTAGCAGAAGGAACTTCATTGAAAAGTGAGGAAAAGTATAAGAGGTAAAGGTTTCTCTTCTAAGAGAAACAGTGACATGTTCTCTGAACGGACTGCACGTATGAAAGGAAGGCAAGTTTCCAGTGCTATAGGTATATAAAGTATACACTTAAAAAATATATAATATCTATAACCCAGCAGCATACATGTACACACATAGACATAAACTGAAGAGGTCTTTTTTGGCAAAAAAAGATGGCAAATCATGCAGGAGCATAAAACAGAGTTGACATCAGCCTCTGTTTCCCAACAGCTTTATTAATATATAAAATATAAATCCCCAGCTTTTATCTGCTTCACAAGTTCTCACAAAGATTGCCCTTAAAAGCAAATTTTGGATTTCTGCTTCAAAGTGATAAGGGAAGAAGACCAAATATGTCAATGACATAAAGAGACAGGATCCATTAGAATTTCAATCTAAAGCCCAGGTATGTCCCAGATAGGACTCTCAAACAAGCAAAAAAAAACCAAGCAAGCAAAAAAAGAGAAGCAGCAGAGTTTTAGAAGCAGCAATCCTTCAATGACAGCCACCTCACTAATGTATTAATCGGATCATCACAGGCTACAGTGACATGTGAAGTGTGGCAGCATCTCGGTTTAGGGGATGTTTTTCCAGGTCAGGAGTTCACACATTCCCTCTCATCCCACCTCTGCTGCTCTTCCTTGCTCACCTTTGTACAACCATCCTCAAAACCAGGGAAGTTTTAATGAGTAAACCACTCAAACCAAATACCACTTCAGACAAAATACGTTCCAGAGCCTAAGGTGCCAAAGAATTACCTTGGTTTATCCACAGCACTAGGTGTCGGTGCCTTCTATTGTTCTTAGCATTGATTACTGCAGCTGACTGACCCAGCTACATACAAATACACACAGTCACAAGCTGAGGAGGCAAAAGAAGATTCTTTTCTGGCAGAAAAGACAGCAAATCATTCAGGAGGATGAGAGAGAGTTAACACTGGAATAATACTGCCTCTGTTTCCCAACAGTCTCATGAATTCAGAAGTATTCAAGCATGAAAAAGGACAGCTAGAAATTCCATAGTCTGAGTCTCAATATGGCCCTTTGCTAAGAAGAAAAAGGTATTAATGAAAATATATCTACAGAAAATTTAGAATTTAGAAGCAGAGACCTTTAATTATGGTGTTGAGAAGCGTCAAGCAGGCAGAGAACAAGAAAAGAGGGGTTAAAACTACAGGCTTAGAAAAAAGATTGCAGCGGTCCTTGGCCTGACTGACTCCATGACTTGACTAAGTTGCTTCATCTTAGTAAAATGAGAATGACGTTTCACTGTCTTCGAGAAATACTGTCAATATTTTCAAAGCACAGCACAGTAACATAGAAGGAGCTCCACAAGAATAAAAGTAACATCATTAATACTATAATTCCTGTTTCTAACAAGCCAGTACATTATTTTTTTTCCTTACCAAAAGTTCCAAATTCCATAATGCAAGAGAATCCTCAGAATAAAATGAAGGCTTTAGAAATTATGGCCTATTTAATCATTCTACAGGAAGCAGAAGAGCAGCAAAAAGGGGCAAAAAGGGGACGAGAAAGGATGAAGTCAAGGAGAAAAAAAAACAACCCAACAAACAAACGATTCACATCTCGATTGTGACTCTTAATTCTCAGTTTAGAAAGCAGCTGGCTTCCATGTGTCCTAATCTCTGGTCTTTTTAAAAGCAAATGTCACCACTGATGCCTGACTGCAGATGAGGGCTGTGCTCCATGAAGAGGAGTGAATTCCAGCAGTACCTCATCATTCATCCCTTCTAACGCTGTGGCACAGACAGCCCAGAGCATCAATCCACAGTGACATTTAGGCTCCAATTATATATCATTGTATTAAAAGCCCAAGAGCTGATCTTGCAACATTGTTCTTTCATACAGAACCCATTTATGAGACTCCTAAATGCTTTTTAAAACAAAGATATGAGGACAGATCTAATAATTACAAGAGACTAACCACTTTGAAGGGTAATTTGTGGTGGGTTTTGGTGGGGACTAGCTGCTCTTGCAGTTATGTTTCTGGGCCTTTTGAAGCTTCCCGTTGAATGAGAATTTTAAATGCTACAGAGTGGAGGTACAGCCCTCTCCAGCCTACATGAAAGCTGGCAATTACACAGCTGCAGACGACATAAAAAGCCTATAAAAAAAAAAAAATTACGCATATACTTTAATAACACCTCTGCCTTCTTTTTGCTTTGCACACCAGGTGCTGTTTGAAAGGCTCAGCTCCTGCAGGGCCAGGGCTGGGGAGTGATGAGGGGCTGGCGAGGGCTGCTAGAAGGGATGGCTCGACGCCTCGCTCTGCATAGTGATTACGCTCAGGATGTTACAGGATGAGACAAGCGTGTCAGGGCTGTTCCCCTTCCCCAGCACATGCTGCCTCCTGAAATTCCTTCTCTTCTCTAAGAAATCTAATTATCAAAAGACAGAGCTGCAGGGGACCTATGAATCGTGTAAGCGTTCTTGCGGCAGTTAACAACTGCTGTGCAGTTCCTGTTAATTAATGCTCATGATTTGCATTTACATTGGGCCTAACTTGATTACACACTTTGTTCCATCATCAGGGGACTGTAATTCCCCAGTTCAATTGCAGAGAGGGGTGTATTAGAGTCCATTGATCAGGATGAGATAACTCAGGTGCAGCGCAGCACTTCATGTCAGGCCAGTGACAGATGACTTTGCTTACACTGTGCCATGTGCCTCTTTCCAGCGGTAAATAATGCACCTAAGAACTTAGGGTTTCCAATACTTTTTGTTGTTTTTCTCTTGCCCTCATTTCCTCCCTTCTCCCCTCTAAACAGATACATTCCCTACTCTTTCCAAGTGCATTTACAGCAAAAATACAAAAAAAATACAAACAAAAACCACAGAGAGGGCTGGTGAAGGCTCTTCCTCCTAACGGGGTTTCAAGACCTCTGTGCATAAACCTACCAAAAGAGCACTTCTTTATGCTTTCTTGCAGGTCTGGCCCAAAGAGTTAATAACAAGAGAAGCATCCACATGCCTGTTCTGCAGCTTGAGACATCAAAGCAGAAAGCGGAGGAGACTGGGCCAGCACACACCAACACCATTGCCTTTGGTCAGTTCAAACTGTGAATGTGCATACTGACATTTGCAGGGAGTCTCTACCAGCTTTGGAAGAAAACAGTCTGATTCTTCCCATTCCCTGCCCTGGAGTCCTTCAGGACTGAAAAACCCATATTGACACATTGCCCCAGCATGAACTTCAGTTTTTCAGTCTGCTCGAGGTGACACATTTACCTAGACTAAGCCTAATCTCACCTCCAATTTCTTCTGTATGTCATCAATCAGCATGACATCACCAGTTACACTTCCGAAAATAAACTTAATTTCATTTTTAGTTCTATTTGCTGTTGCTCTCTTTTTTTTTTTCTGAATTTCCAAAATTTCTTAGCAGTAACACTGTCATCCTGTCATTCATGTGACAAACTTTCCTTAAAACGAAAATTCCAGACATTAGGAGAGATGGAGAACAGTAAAAACTCAGTACTGAGTTTTCTTTCAACCAAAAATTACATTACTTACCTTTTGAAGAACACAGATATGTTTTGATTTTTTTTATAAAGTAGCGGATGGCAATAGTTCATACCTATGCATAGATATGGACACTTAAAGATATCTCCATGCTGTTGTGTGTATTCATGTAGCCCTGTGGAGAAATGTTCATTCTCCTTCCCAAGGCAGGTTAACTTTATACCACTGCAGTTCCATGCATTTTGGCATCAGTGATAGAATATTTACAACTTCACAGCTCAGTTATCTCTACATTGAGATGCATTGGGGCAGATTTATGCTTAGAGAATTAAGTCTCCACTGGTTGTAAAATGGGGGGTACCAAGCAGCTGTTCTTGGGGCTCTTTGACCGTATATACTATCTTATCCTTATATGCTAGCTACAAGCTGACCTTGCCTATAAGGTAGGTAAGAATGACTCCAAATGTCTTTCTCTGCTCACTTGACAGACTTCTCAGCAAGGCATTCAGTTTAGTCTGTATTTCAGGTAGAATTCATTAAAAAATAACAAATACCCACTAAATAAGCAAGTTATTTCCTACCAAAGTTCTGCCTCAGAGTAATTTCTGTCATGTCTTCCATAACTCCAGCTTGCCGTTCACTGCATCATTTGACAGAAACAGTCATGCCTCTGTTCAGTTTGAAATCAGAAGCACAATAAAACAGGAATTAATTTTAATGTTTTATAGATGTCCACATTAGCCACTATTTTTGAGGTCAAATATCTTCTTTTCCTTTATCCTTCCACTTGACTGAGAAGCTTTAAGTAGGTTAATTCTTCAGTGCTGGGACTAGCTTTACCCTTTAACAGCAGTGTATTTTCTTCTGCTCAGTTTGAAAGGATAGTTTCAACTGATTAACTCAGACATGCTCCAGAATGACTTTTTTTTAAATTTAATTTTGAAATGAAGAACATCATGTTCACATTAGGAGCAGCAATAAGGAAAAAAAAAAAAAAAAAAAAAAAAAAAAAAAAAAAGAATAATTTCTCAATAATTACTAAAAAGACCAGAATTTCAATTAAATTCATGACCAGTAACAGGAAGGGTAAGAGGATCCAATTACAGCAACTCTTACTTCCATCAGATGCCCTATGGGAATAAAGACAATCACATGTGTGAGTAAAAATTGCAATATGAGATCCATTAAGATGCTGGCTCTGAACTGCAGCAAGAAGCTTTGATTTTCTGTCACTTTCACTGACCTGCAATGCACTTCCCTAACTTACACAAAATCAGTATTTATCAACAAGATTTCCTTTGGGTTAATAGATATAAAGAACCCATTACAAGTACCTTGTTCTATATCCTCTCAGTGTGCATTAAAGGTTAGTGAACTATCAGCTCACCTAGACCATGATAAGTGGCATCAGAATTGTGCAAACCACTCTATAAATGAAATTTTCAAGACGGGGGGGGGGGGG
>NW_020799125.1:7068607-7155090 GCF_003259725.1 Athene cunicularia
GGGGGGGGGGGGGGGAATTCAATATATATATGTTGTTCAATAGGATGAGAGATGGAGAAAATTCTTGGTTGTCAGAACAGCTGCTGTTGTGAAGAGAAAAAGGATGTGTGTGTCCATTGTCCCTTGCTTCCAAAGAACAAAATAAATCTTTCCCTTTCATACTTGTCTCATTGCAGGGATATCATCTCACTGCCACAGAATTGCTGCCACAATTTGTGAATGACATCTGAATTGAAAGCCTCTGCCTATTGCAAAAGGGGACTGCATGCAACGCTGTGTAATCATGGCTGTGCAGTGATATTTACTTTAATATCCTACCCAGACAAGCAGAAAAGGCCAAACTAAAAGGGCTCCTACAAAATGAAAGTGGTGAAGTTTAAGAGGTTACAGCTCAAGAAACAGCTGCAGTATAAATTTATAAGGCCAGTTTTCTACAACTTGCACCTTCATATTGTCACAAATGCCCTTATGAATTGGTAAAGATATACTCCACACTTGCAAATCAACTTATCACTTGGAAAACACTGAAAAAAAACCCTCTTTCTAGAGTTCAAATATACCATATACCAAGAAATAGAAAACAGAAGGTTTTAAGCTACCTTTGTAAAAGCTCACTGCTGGGCACCTCAGCATGTACTTCAGTTTACCCAGCTTGCACATCATAAACGGGGTCCAACTCTTTTCTCCCTAGTTAATGTACTTCATCTAGATTTACCAGCTTTCTAGTGCCAATATAGGACCCACAGAAAAAGCCAGATTTAACTATAAAAATATCTCCTAGGTAACATAAGCCCAGTTCTGGAGTCTGCCCTAAGTGGGGACGAGTTAGGACTGCATTATCACCCAAGTGGTCCAGCGTACTTTCTTTGCTGGTGTTTCCCCACCACCAAAGAGACCCTGCAGAAGGCTCAGCTGACCTGAATGCATTGTCACAAGCGTGTCTGAAAGCACAGTTTGTAACTGCAGCCCACAGCTCTCCCACACAGGCTGCCTATTTGTTCATGGAGTTTAATTGATAAGCAAATGTCACGTTTGTTTTTTTTTTTTTTTCCCCAATTAGTTCTCTGTTCAAGCCTTCAAAAAGTTCTGGAACAGAGGAGACAGTAGCTCTTTGGAAAGAAAAAGGGCAGCTTCATATCTGTGTGATATATTTACTGCAAATAATGCATGTGTTTGAAATAAGCAATCTCTCTAGAGAGTCTAAGAGTATCTTTCCTGAAAACAAATAGGAAAACACATTTGATGAGTTTAGTTCCTTTCAGTTCAGAGCAGTGGAAGAGTTGAGGACATCAGCACAAATATTTCTATATCCATGTTGGAATCCAAACACAATTTAAGTGATGAATTGTTTCAGCCAGGAGGAAAGATAATACTCTTCAAACCTTAAAGAATTAAAAGTATCTAAATCTATGCTGCATGCGAAAACAAAGTGTACACAGTTTACTGAAAGTGCAGCAAAATGCTAGGAGACAGATGGCTCCATCGGCTGCTCTCCTCTCACTACTGATTGGTAATCTTGAGCCCCAGAGCAGTGATTATTTCTATGAAGTGCTTTCCATCCAGAAGATCTCAGAACATCTAGGAAACTTCATGGAGCAGGAAGGATCACTACTGCTGAGCCAGGCTATTCCCTGCCTGCAGGTGCTTTATCTCTGTCTCTTATATGAACAGATATTACAAAAAGAAGGAAAGACCATGAGCACATCATGCTTCCAGATAACGAGGCTTTCCGGTTCAGAAACACCAACACTGGCAGTTGTAAATACCCATCACCCCAAGTAGAAGAGAGCTATAAAGATGAGTAAGTCTCTCCTCTCAAACCTCTGGCAGAGACAAAGCTTCCCTGAGTTTCAGACAAGCTGTGTGAAGAGCCTTATGGGACATCATACTGGGATGTGCAGAGAAATGAGAGACAGCTAACGTAAATACACGAAAAGAGAAGAAAGCTGCCAGGCTGCCCAGGTAGAATTACAAGGCACAGTTTGAGCCTGGGGGTTCATACTGCAGGAAAGCCAGCTAAAGGTTAAGTACTGTCAAAAGTCCTTCCCTATTTTATCTTAATTTCTTGCAGAAAGCCAAATGCTTCAGGGGGATAAACCAGCAAAAATTTCTAGTACGAAATCAGAAGTATAAAATCCCCTATTTTTGGCCAACTAGTCCTGCCCAAAATGGCAGGGTTTTTTTAACAAAGGAAACCTCTCTGCTGCTGTACTTACTGGATCTGGGAGTTTCTACACAGGACAGTCAAGCCTAATAAAATTTTCTGAAGTATTTAAAGGAACACGATTCAATTCCCAGGTGCTAAAATAGCATCACTATTAAAGTCTAAATGCTAGAACACTGAGAATAACCTTTTTCTGCAGGAAAACATAGAATATTAACTAGACAGAATTGGTTCACACTGGAATTTTACCACATTAAGATTGATGCTCTGTGCAAAAACAACCAGCCAACCATCCCCACACAGATATTTCATTTGCAAGGTCCACACTGGGTGGGTTTTTTACAGAGATATAAAGGATGGTTTTTTGTTTTTTTTTTTTAAATGGTACATTTTGAATGTTACATTTCCAATATGATGGAAACTTTTATTCAACTGTTATGCATAAATAAGCCCAGCAACTTTCTGAAAACCTGGCTACATTGAAATAATGGTGCAATTATATTTAATTTACGATGAAAGACAAAAAACTCCCCACTTTCACTCCTTCAATTTCCAGTACTTTTGTTACTTGCTGTAAGTCAGTCCACAGAGTGACAGGGCTTATTTTCTCTTTGTTTTGTTTTGATTTTTTTTCCAGAAAGTAACATCATCAACAAATCTGGTTTTAAATCACATCCAGTCTGTGACAACAATCACACGTCAGCCCTGACAAAGAGAAAAATTACTGACCACAAAAACACAGGACATTTTTTCCAAAAGGAAGCATTTTTTCTTCGTAAGAGCAAGCCACTTATATAAAAAAAATAGGACAAAATTATTAATTTCACCCAAAATGAACACAAGCAGCTGCAATAAGACTTCAACAAAATTTAAAGCATCAGTCAGAGCCTTTTACCTCCAGCCTGCTGATAGCTGAGCATAAGCAACATGAATTAATGTGCTCAGCATTGTTCCCGTCCTCACTTTAACTCAGGCACAGAATATTAGAGGTATACAAGCCTTCAGAAACGTTTTGTGCGTTTGTTTTGTTTTGTTTTGTTTTGTTTTTTCCCAGTGTACAAACACACTTTACAGTAAAATATCTAGTTCCATTTTTTAAATGTTTTTAAATGGTTTTTAGACAAATAATGGCAATGCACAATTATTGTCCTCATTTTCTCCCAGAGGTTCGCCCACTGATGCTAGGAGTCAAAAAATAAAGTAAATAGCTGAATAAATGTGAGTCAGAAATCAAGAGTGGAAAGGAAGATAACAAAAAACCATTACCTGATGGAAGATAGCTACAGAGCTCAGCATTTTTATCAGTGTTTGACTAATGGAACTTCAGAATTGGGCAAAATTGCAATGGAAACAGGTCAAGGCCAACACCAACACTGAAAAGGATGCTTGGGAAAAAAACACTGAGCTGTCAGACACCACTCTTAGCCCTCAGCCACTTAGAAACAGCTGAACCTGACGCACTCTTTCTTGCTCTTAGCACAACACTTCACCCAGTGCCTATTCAAAATTAATGTAAACCCTCATACCGTGCTTTGATATACAAAACATACATGCAGCTTTTAGTATCATCTCCAAGAACAGACAACACTTATGGTTAAGTGACTGGTTGCTTTTTATGTAGTATAATCGACAGAGACCATCAGAGGAGCAATAGCACTGGATAACAGAGATGAGGCATCTCCCTGGGAGCCTGGGTACCACTGACAGAGGCAGAGCGAGGCAGTGCAAAGGAAGGTTTTGGCTAGGAGGACAAGTTTAGCAAGTGAGAAACAAGGTTTTATGTTCTTAAAGCTGTTTTTTAATTCAGCAGTTCTGAAGTCAGTCAATTTAATACTTCATACTATCTCATGGGACTGACTTGGCCTGACGCACACTGTTCCTCTTCCCATCTAACCCCCCACCCATGGTGGCAACAACCTGCCCTCTGCAGCTGCCACTGCAGAGGAAAACCACTTCCCATTTCATTTCTAATACTTAAACAAAAATACCTTTCTCCTCTGAACACCTTTTTGCCCTTCTCCCAGTTACTCCTTTTATTAATATTAAAATAAACATTTAGGAAACTGTTTGTCTTAAGAGTCTTATTTTAACTATAGCAGTATTAGAATTGAAAAACAACCAGCTCACTCATTAGTATTTCTAGTTTATGAAAAACTGTGGTTGTCACCTGTGGCCAGGGCCAGCCCTAAGACCTTCTGCACCCGTGGACCACCCTGGGGGACAGTGCTTATTCCACAGTTGTTGATATCTGATCCTTAACCAGAAGAGCCAGTGATGACTTAACAGGCCTAATGAGAAGCACAGCAGCAAACATAGCACTGAATTTTAAACCAGATAAATCTGAGTGCTGTGATAAGATTGCTAAATCACTTCTTAAACACTACTATTCCTTTCTGGGCTCTCCATCCCTAAATTGGTACGACTGGGGAGCCTAGGATGCTTCCAAAACGCTTTGACTGTCTTCAGTTTTCCCTTTTCTTCCCTCACATAGTTATGCCCTCTTGCTGAGTCAATAGAATAATGAGGAGACTGTTCTTAGGTTTTGAAGCTGAGTGAGTAAATGACATTCCTATTCATTATTTATCTGCTTTAAAATTCTCATGAATACCACCGCTGATAATCACCTAATTTCTATCAATTTATTTCTAGATCACCATTACATACAAAGTGTACTGTAGGCAGCAGCTCAATCCAATATTTATGAAGTGAATTTTTAAAAATAAATATATAGAGACTGTGTAATTACAACTGGAGCTATTCTTTGAAATTCCAAACTGGGGACGCATTGAATAGAAATACATCTCAGTTTGTTGGTGCTTACACAATTGCTTGAAAACATCATAATTTTTCCAAAAAAGCATGTAGTAGATAGAGTCACATTATGCTCTACAGAATTAGATCTACATAAAAGGTTACTACATCTAGTAAGTTCTGCTATTTCTGTTCAGCAACATAGTAGTGTACCAACCATTACTGTCAGCATCCATCTGGGATGAGATAACGGCAACCTCTCCAACAGCCGCAGGCAGAGATTTGAGGTGACTGCAAACAGTTCCATGCACAACTGAGCAGTTAGGTCGGGGGGGGAGGCTCATATCAGCTTAGCACAGCAGAAAGATGGGCAACTGTCACCTTGACTGTCTAAGAGATCTTCAAGGCAAGCCCGAGGCAGAGCTCACTGTAGCAGCCCGTGCTGGTGGTGCCAAGTGCATGAATAGTGTCAGACCTCTAATTGGATTAAACTTTGCTGGGAAGCTTTTCAGTGTTGAGCCATGTGGCACTTTACCTGCTGCTTTCAGAACATCACAGTTAGAGGGTCCCTTCACAGCAGTGCCAAAAATAGCCTGGGGAATTCATTCGCTTGGGATTTTTAAAACTTCCAGTAGAACGTAAGGAAGACAGTGATCTCTGAGCTGGATTTTGTCAGACATCCTGGGTAACTCCACATTCAGCAACTTTTAGACTACAGAACTTCACTGCTTTCACGTCCCATTTTACAAGTCTTTGCTATAGGTAGTTGAATATGTACAATTTGGGATGTCTTGGTAAAATAAAGGGCAGTAACTAGAACTGACACATTTTAGACTGCAGTTACTCATGAAGGATGATAACAAGCTCTGTTGTACAGTTAATGTGGAAAAGTGAAAAATGGTGCAAAACCAAATGAATAGCAGCATTTAATGACTGTCATGACAACAACCCATACATTTTGCTCAAATCAAAGACTAGAAATTGTATATGACTGCAGATTAAAAAACAAATTATACTTCTTACTACAGCCTCTGTCAATGCCACTGGTCTGTGTAATTCATAATTTTTTCAGATTTTAAGAATCATCAGAGATCACAGATGCAGAAGGTTGGAGGTCACAGTGCACTGTAATTGAAATGTTGAGCCAAAAGGGCTCAACTGTTCCTCCAGTGGTCACATTAGAACAGTCTGTTGACATTGAACAAATTTCTAATGACTCCCATGCAGGATATTTGCAGCGCTGTTCCAGCCACGTCCATTTGCCAGTTGCAGGGTTAGTCCAGAACAGCCTCTAGATCTCAGGGAGCCCAGGGCACCTCCACGCACTGGCTCATGTTACAGAAACCTAAAAGCCTGCTTTCTGTTCTGGGTAAGGACCAAAGCCAGGACCTTCAAAACCTCTTGAATATCTCAGAAGTTTTGTCTTGAAGCCTTTGATAGAAACCACCATTCAGCAATCTAATGCCACCACCAATCCAAACCCCACATGTTCTTTATCTTTGGAATCTGTAGAGCCAAAAGAATCTTATGAAGATAGGTGACTAAAAGATTTCAGGCCATCTTACACTGAAACTGTGCAAGATGATTTATGAGATGTTAATGCTGTCAAATTCAAACTCTGATTCAAGCTCAGACATGAAGCAAAAGCTGACATATATCTGAATGCTGACAGCCCTCTCCTACAATATATCTACTCCCTACACTGTCCCACCTATTCCCTAACACAGTTTAGCCAGCAGTGATCAAGCACAGACCCAGGCAGTTGTGAGTTATTTTACTCCAAATCTGACAAACTTTACTCTGACTCAGGCTGATCTTCATTCCAAACTAGAGAAGAGGAAAGCAGCCAAACTGAGGAGAGGAGGAAAGGGAGGAGCAGGCAATTGCTCTGCCTTTGGAAAGAAGAGCAAAAGGAAGCTCAGATGTCACCAAGGCCCAGGCAGAACTAACATCCCATTTTTGATATTTTCTTCCCCATTGAATTCAGTCACAGGGGCCTTGGAATAACTGCGGAGCAGAAAGAACAGGCCCAGCATTCATTTGGCATGAATACATGAGTAGTGAATAATTACACTAAAGATATTTTTCTTGGCATGCACAGCTGCCACCCATGAAGAGAACGATCAGAAATCCTGGTGATGGGCATAGAAAAAGATCTAAAGGGGAAATTTCCACCCTCAGAATGCCCCAGTATGTGTCAGGATCAAATGGAAAGGACATTGCAATCCTTATTTGATGATTTGCTCTTTTCTCTCCCCCTTTGAGTGCATTACAAGAGTAAATCCTCCCTCTCTCGGAGTCATTTGTATAAGAAAATAGCCGTGCCCAGCTCTGCAGTCACTCAGCATTAAAACGTGGGGCTGCTGTGAGCCAGCTCTCTGACTGGATGTAATCTGGTAGCTATTAGTGAGAGAAATGGACTAGAAAATATCCATAATAAGCACATGACCAAAAATAAAGTATAAAAAGGAGAATCCATCCCAATGAGAAGGCAGCCATGAAACACTGTGCATGCTTGTTAAAAACCCTGCAGCAGGCACAGTGCTTGCTTTCTGCAGTTTTCCTGCATTAAGGACAATGTTAGGAAAACATGGCAAAGTTTTTTAGTCTGGCTCCCTTTTCTTAAATATCTGCCACTCACTCCCTTCTTTGTGCCTACATGGATACCAGCCAGGCCCTTTACAAAACCCTTTAAGGATTTGTAACACACTTTTCTTGTTTAAATGCCAAAGCTACTGCCTACGTTCAGCATTTGCTCCTTTGGAGACCAGTTCTTCCAGGGACCGAGTGCCCTCAGTCTTTATGGGACTGTTTTATTGGGTAATGGGAGACATGGAAGGGTCTCTCTTGCTCCCTTTCTACTTGGGGGACTACACTAAGGTTTTGTGAGGCAACTGAGGCCTTCCTTTCAAGGAAGTTGAGCTATGTTGTTCTCACCAAAGCAATAGAAATTCGGTCTGATGGTACCAGGGTCAGCAGCCAAAGCTGGTGTGATTGCATTTTGGGCCAGTGTATTCCAGAAGGATGGGTGGTAGAAAGCAGCTGTACAAAGGAGGAGAAAAATGAAGAAATGACTATCAGAAAGAAGATATCTGAGCAGAACACAGTGTCAAGAAGGCCAATATTGAGCTGAAGGAGCACAGAGGAATGTCACTGCAGATCTCTGCACTGGTGGTGGTAGGAGAAGCCATGATAAGAAGCTGGAGATGGATCTCAGGAGAGCACAAAAAATTAAATTTCCTGTTTCTCAAGTGTGAATATAAACAAATCCCACTCAAACACAGCTCATGTCAGATATTCAGCAGGAGTCCTGCCCAAAGGCCTAAAACTGTGTTGAGAGAGCCAGGTTCACGAGTTTGACACTAACGTTCCCCATGGCCACAAGAGATGCAGGCAAGCAGGAGGCGCCGCACAGGGAGGACGGCACCTTCCCTACGCTGCCCCACAAATCGGACAGCTCACTGCAGTCTTGTTACCATAACAACCATAAGAAAGGTCCATAAATAGATTATCTTCTGCCAGCAGGATATCATACTGGCAGAGAAGATTTAGCTCCAGCTTCTTACAATGCACCTGCTCCTTAAATATATATATACACACATATATATACACTCAGAATATGTATAAATGAATACATATATATTCATAAAAGAACTACAGTCAGAGGCACTTACAACTGTGTGGCTAACCAAGTTATGAGGATGACCACTCTGAGTTTTGTGGCAACCATGGAAAGAGAGCTCAGGTCCTCTGCTTCTCCTCCGTGTAAGACACAGGCCTAGGAGCCCTGCCTAGGTCCTGCCAACTCTGTCTAGAGAGAACATGCCAAAACTTCTTGCTTCCTCTCTTGTTCAAGTATCAAAGATAGAGAAGGGTTGTCCCACTTATTTGTAAACACACGAAAGGATAACCAGACCGCTCAGATAAGAAAGCAGTTTCTCCAGCAGGAAAGCAGCAGGAGATTCTTCACGGTACACACAGCTCCCAGACACAAACAGAACTGTACTGTCTCAGATTACTGTACGATGCAAGGGACCTTTACCACATCCTTTCAGTGAATATCAGCCCCTTAAACCTTCCGTGACATCTCAGAGCTTTAGACAAAAAGACGTTTATTACAGAGGTTGCATCATTATTGTTTAATTTTAGGGGGGGGTTTTACCTTTACACTTCAGTTCTCACAGCAGCAAGGGAGTTTTAAATTACACTCTGCTGACAATCATAATAGGTACATCCAGTCATTGTCATCAGGGTTCCCTGAAAGGAAGTGAATACTGTAATACAAATCCCTTCCAACATAAATGTCAGTCATTGTTTTCAAATATTACATATTGCCAGCAATAATACCTCTGCCTTCCACCGCCCAGAATGTCACACCACCAGAGATCCCTGCAGCCCTTTCATTTGCATAGCTGACATGCACACTTCAGAGGCAGCAAAATAACCTACACCAGCACCAAATCACTTTATGTGTAATAAACTCCATCCATCTGTCCTCTCGTGCTCACAATCCAAGAACAAAGCATCACTTCAGAAACCTCTGTGTAACATCCAGATACCCCACAATCTAGTCAGCCTAACACTCACCTTAGTAAGGGGGGATAATAATGTCCCAGTTTTGGAGACAGACATAGAGCACAACTTGCCCAAGGCGCGTAGGAAGCCCTGATAAGGAAGCCATACGTGCAATACTTCACAAATCTGGGACCATGATGGCTTGTTAAATGATGGTGTCAGCTTTCATAATCAAGAAACTAGTAATGCGAACAGACTTACACAAAAAATTCAGGGGTAAATGGGTAAGTAAATCCCTATCTGTAGTTCAAGATATCCAGGCTCAGCTAGAAGTTCAGAGCACTCCTATCAGGTTACTCTCCTACCCTAAAACCTGGGTGTTGTTTGATGGCTCTATCAAAAAAACAGTGAATGCTCTCACGGATCACTTCATCTTCTTGTCTCTTTAAAATTACTTCATTAGGTGAAGGAAAACAGTGTCATCAGTGCCCTCCCTCCCCAGCTTTCTCTCACAAACATAAAACCACTTCTTGGACAAGGTCCTCTATTACTGTGGTTTATTGGTCACAACCCACATGATGCAGAGGAGGAAACTGAGGCATGGAGACACGGCGTGTCTGAAGTAAGGTCACCCAGTGGCAAAGTCATGAATGGAACTCAGGCCTATTGACCACAAGACTATGTTCTACCCACTAGATCATATTGCTTACCAGCAAAGACCATATCCTAACTGGGATTATAAAAATCACTGCTATGATTAGTAACTCTCTCTCCAGAGTCCTCAAGCCTCACCTGCACCAGGTAATACACTGAGATAATAAAGATAAAGCTTCCTAAGAACCTGATTACATCCCTATTATTTATTCCTGGAATCCTGCAGCTGCTTTAATCCTACTGGTGTTGGGATAAACTTTAAAATAAACAACATGGTATATTTTCCACCACCATTAAATGTAATTAATGGATACAATTAGTCAGCCAAAGTTAAAAAGCCCCTGGCAGAAAGTCCATAGTAATGTGAATTTTTGCTGTATTTTTTGGAAATATCTTATTTACTTGGTCTTTGGCTTTGTTTTTCATTCATCATAATCTTTTTATCCTCTGAAATCTATATTGATTTCATTTCAGACTCTGCTCTTAATCTCATCTAATAAATGTAGATGATAGACCATTTCATATTCCAGTTGCCTGGGAAGTTGACAAAAACAGCTTTTTAAAATCTCATTTTCCATGTAAATATTTTTCAAATTATGTTTTTGGCACATCATTTTGCCAATTATCAGGCCTAGCATAAAGGACACAGCCAGCATAAAGATGAACCAATAACCAAATTGTATTTGATACAGAAGGGTCAGTACATGGGTGAGCGCTGGGGGTACAGACAAGTCAGATTATACATAATCGACATCAATCCCACTGACCCCAGCAATGACACCACACGACAAACTATGGGTGGAATAAATGGTGACATGCAGTCTCCCATAGAAGGGACGGGAGACAACCCAGTCAACAAACCAAACACATCAGACCAAGGAAGCCACACACTGAATCTCTCCACAGCCCGCATTTACAAAAGCCAGACCTGACTGGAGCCCAGTCCCAGGGAGGCGGGAGGTCCTTCCCCAACAGGGAACTCTGCACAGGGCATCCCCCGCACAGACAGACACTGCCCCTCCTGCAAGTGCTCCCAGCTTTATCCCTCAGTGGGACACCTGACCCTTGGTTACTTACTGCAGACCCCTGGGGCTCCTTTACCCAATGGCTCTGTCTGCCAGGCCGGCACCACCCTGGAGGGAAGCCTGAAGGCAAACTCACCCCCCCTTGGGAAGGGCTGTGGGAATCACCCATATGTCAACCTTAATTTGGGGCTTGGTTGAAACCCCAGCACTTCACACACTCAGTCATCTTGTTTACTTTATTGTGAGTCTAAATAAATGTGTATGGTGTACCTGTGACTATAGGGCAGTAGATGTTCAAGTTCAGCCTGCAAAGAGCTGATTCCCAGAATCTGTCCATTTGATTTGGAACCTGTAAGGCATCCAAATGAGAACACAGTATTGGCACATGATAAGGTACCTCGTTTGCATGTCCAGTACCTCTGGATGTACACAAATGGCTTTTGATTTTTTACCTCCAGCAACACCATTTGCACATAAGGTCCCATTAGCTCTGCTTGCCAATTAAGCAAGCAATTATACATATGCTTTACTGACAAAGCACATGAAAAAAATTAAGAGTACAGGTATGTAAGGAATGAAGACTAATGCACATGAAAAATCTGAACCCTGATTTTTCAAGCAGTTGCAAGTTGCATAGAGCTTTAAAGCCAACTCAAGTTGAAGGAGTTGAAAGCATGTAAGGCAACAGCAAAATCTTTTTTCTATATACTCACATTTTCATCCCAAAGGTTGCAGAAATGCTTTTCCAAGATATATAATGTGAAATAAATCAATGCATCTCTAAAATGAGAATACCTCTGGGCTGATATCTGATAAATTTTTAAGAGAAGCTTAGAAAATATGGGCAGAATATGTTGCAGATTAAATATATCTCTAGGACATAGTGTTAATATCATGTCTTTCAAAAGGTGCTTGCATTGCCACGAGATCCTCATAACGTCCAGATACATTTAAAATCTCAGCTTAAAATCAGTGATAAACCAGCTCATTAGCAGTGTTGCGTGGCTCACAGTTTACCAGCAGGCAACCTACCCTTGTCTGCGTGGAGGGGCTGCAGGATCCTGCCTCGATTCTCCTGCACTTCTCATCAATATAACTTTGCAGTTTCAGCTAGCAACTGACTTTCGGGTAAAAGATTAGTAAAACAGTGGAAAGAAGCATCATCCCACTTCATACGATAACGTTTTT
This sequence comes from Athene cunicularia, assembly GCF_003259725.1. NCBI lineage: Eukaryota > Metazoa > Chordata > Aves > Strigiformes > Strigidae > Athene > Athene cunicularia. The sequence goes on from NW_020799125.1 coordinate 7,080,905, forward strand.
GTTAACAGATAATTCTTAGACTCTTCAAAATAGAAGTTTGCATTTGAGGGCTGAAGCAACTCCACAGCATTTCAGGGACGCAAGCAACAAAATTATGAGCTACTTGCTATTGACCATTTTAGCTAAACAAATTTTCTGCCAGTCCTCTAGTAAGAAATAAGAAGCTTCATCAAAAGGCCTCCTCAAAATAGCATGGTACAAACTTGCCCTCTGCAGTTAATGTGCTGCAACAAACTCCTCCTTTCTAACTGACCTCAGTAGTGCCTTTCCCATATGAGAAACAGATTCTTGCTATCAATGCAGTATCAATCTCTTCACCAGTGATTCTTCCTTCACACACCTACAGGTTCACTTGAAAAGCTTACATCTTCTTTCATATCAATCAACAGAGGTGAAAAGCAAAGTTTAAAAAAATAGCTAAGTAATATATATTATATACACTTATTATTTAACCTACTTACTTATATAAGTAAGTAGGTTAAATAATATATTTATCAACAAAAATTCTTGTAAAGAAAGAAAAAAAAAATCATGATCAAATTTTGTTATAACAGCAGGATAAGTTTTCCCTGAGTAATAATAGATATGTGAACTGAAAATGGTGATAGAAAACACAGTGTGGGTAACCGCTATCAGACCGCAAACAGATCACAAACTACAGATCACTGCTTGGAAAAAAACCAAAAGCTTCCTCAGATCGGTATTACTGACAAGCAATGTCAGGTTTTGATTCTGCAAAACCACTAGTAATCAGACCAAGAGCTCTCCTGATCTCAGACCCCAAAGTTCAAATGAATATGCTGATATTGATTGGTCTCTAAACATCTAATTTGGAACAAAAACTCTAACAGAAGAAAGTGGAGTACATGAAACCATAAAAATAAAAGAAACTCTTTGAAGGAGAAGTTTTAACTCTTAACCAAAATGAAGACAAAGTAAAAAGAAAAAAAACAAACCCAAACCCATAGGAACACAACCATGGGACCATTGTTCTTTGAGAACATGCTAAATTAGCATGTGAAAAGTCTTGTTGCACCAACTAATTATAAAACATGTGGCTTTATCTGACTCTTACTTTGATCCTTAGACTTTAAAGCATCCCCCTGTGATACCTACCTGTGGTCTTCATATTAGCATTCCATGCTTTGATGAGAAATTGCCTGGGAATCTCAGCAGGGCTGAGAAAGCACTAACTTAGATGAAAGCTACATCCTCCCATAGACATTTTGTACAAGTAAAATGCACAGTGGAACCACTACTTGCTCAGCCTAATATTTGAGGGATGTTTTGAATATATATATAGTCACCCTTGGCCAACGGCCAGGGACAGTTGGGGTTCATAGAGATGGGCTGCAGAGCAGAGATGCAGTCTTGAAGTCTGTATATGTGGAGAAACATAGAGTGCTGTCACCCACAAAGCATGCAAGAATAACCAGGGTCCAATCTTCACAGCCATCCCCAAAATACATCTCTCAAACCTGAATGCAGCACTTGCTATGCAGTAAGTGGCTGTTCACTTTGTACATGACCCACTGTAGGCATCTCAGTTGTTATATCCTTTTCCAAATCATCTCTACAGCTTTACTTTGAAGACATTTTTTCCCCTAAACGAAACCACTTTTAATGTAAAATAATTTCATAGACATTTTGCAGTTGAAATGTGCTTCTGCAAGAACTAATCCATAGTTTCTTTCAAAGAGAGAGAATAAAATAAAGAGGGACTTATTTCTGTAAGACAAATCTGTAACAGCAAAAGTCAGCTGTAATTTAATTAGCAGCTATGGCAAATTAGAAAATTGGCAATTTCTTCAATAAAGGGAGATTTTTGAGGAGCAATTAACACAAGACCAGATGTGAAGCCTTGAAATTCAGAGAGAACAAAGGTGGGAGGTAGACATGAAAGTAAAGATGAAGAAATTGGAAACAAATAAGTTGTTTTCTAATTTTTATCACAGTCCTCCTTGCCCGAGGCAGGACATGTTACTGCTATAAGTGTATCAAGTGCCTAAAAATGGTCCAAAGCTTTCTCATGTGCAGAATGCTATTCCTATTATGAGTGTCCCTCTATTTAGAGCAAAGGTGCTTATTCATTTAAAAAAAAAATACTGGTAGCAGAATTATCTTTGGGGGTTCACGAGCTTTTATTATTTGTTGCATTTAATAAGCACAGAGAAGGAAAAAGGTCATGTCTTGATTGGAATAGCTTGTAAGCTAATATATCAGCAAAACACAAAAGCTGAGGATACTGACAATCCACTTTCAGTTGCTGTATTTGTTTTCTTTATGGCTTAATAGTGTACATTGAAAAAGAGCTTAAATGTTAACATATCTGACAAGATGGTAACTTCAAAACAATAGGAACCAAATAAAATGGTTCATGTGGAATTTTGAAATATCTCAAAATATGTCAGCCACCAGATGTCACAAAACCTGCAAGTGATGATGCACTGCAATGAGAGAAGGGCAAGGCTCTGGCAATAGCACCCAACTGCACAGCGTGTCAGGAACATTTCCTGTTAATCTCCATAAATCTTAGATTCTTGGAATGAAAGAAATTAAACACATTTAAAGCAAAACAAACTGAGGTTTTCTCTGCCATCATCTACCTCAAAGTGGAAGCAGCGAGTTCAAAACTAGCATCTTGAGCATGACAGAAAATACAGGCCACCTGTGCACTAAAAAAAATGCATTTAAAAATATATAGGGTAAATCTGATCTTACATAAGCACTGGCAAAATCAATACATTTACCACCACATACAAATTCTACAGATCCAAGCAGTTACAAATTCCCCAATGTTTATTTTTATTCACACATATATATACAAAATGTTCATTGGACCCTCCACGCAAAAAATCCTATGTGAAAGACATAATTGATAATAACTATAATAACTTTTGGCTTTGCTGAACACATGATCATGTCCTTATGGAAACACAGAAAATACGTATGAATTAATTTATATCACATCCTGATGCTGCCAGCAAAATCCTTAGTCTAAGAAGCCATAGTAAAGAACTCAACAAAACCTGACTCTTAATATTAGTTACACAAAAGACATTGGAAATTTTAACTGAAATAAAGATTAAATCTCATTCTAGACAATCATATATCTGTTTCACACATTGTAAAAAAAAAAAAAAAAGTGCATTTCCCCAACCAAAATAGCAGTGTAAATCAAGAACATCTATTGAGGGAGAGATCACAACAGGTATGAGTTAGAGAAAGAATGACTCTTAACATTCTGCATTCAAAGAAATATTCATTCAGAGCAATAAATAACTTTGCTTTGTTAATATAAACCCCTGATGCTTTTGTGTGAAGCAGTAATCTCGAAGAGCTGCAGTGATATGAAAGAAAACACCTACTGAATTTGCCCAAGGAGGTGGCAATTTAGAACCTCTGATAGTGCTGTCCTACACTTGATTGCTTTCATTTACTTCTTTCCTCTTTCAAAAACTAACTGCTGGACGGGAGAGTTACCTGCTGCCAGTACCAAAACCTTGTATACTGCATGTCGGATGTGAAAGGTCAATATTTACACTATTATATATGCAGAGGTATAAGCATGCAAATTCCCAGGACTCATTTATAGCTCAGGTTGTTCACAGAAGTGTTAAAGTCAATTCAGGAGATGCAATTGGAGACCAGAGCCAGGAGGGAGGAACTGGAATTGCTTATTCCAGCAACACCAAATTCTTTAGATTGACTTAAACCAATGTTCTTCCAACTATATAAAGATCCAAATCCAAGGCTGCTAAAACACAAAAGTCCTGCAGGATTAGCACATTTTGAAACCTGGAGGCAAAAGGCCCACAGTCGGAGGTTGGGACTTCAAATGCACAATTAGGGCTAAAGCCTTAAATGTAGACCTGCACACAACACATAAACGGCCCTTTGGTTAGTAGTACTTGGGTAGCACAAGTGACATGGTCAACATCAGGCCATGCCTTGCCTAGTCTTATTTTCTTGAAGGTCAGAAAGCTGTGGGAGATGCAAAGCCCAGAAGCTGCAAGTGACTGAATCTAATTTAGTCAAGACTAAGGCAACAAAGGGTGTGAGCAAGCATTTAAGCTATGCAGAAAAAAGCCCCAGTAAATAAACTCTGGATTTAGGACTTTATAACATTTGTAAAGGCCCTGGAAGAGCACTATTCCATGTGACTCTGGATTTATATGGTTAGTTTGCAGCAACCAAGGAGCGCTGAGGAAGCATTACAACCAAAACAGGGCATCCAGGCAGCGATGCAGCGGGAGGCTTGCTGGCAGCCAACCCTTTGGCATGGGGGTGCAGCAGAGTAACTTCAAAATGTTAGGGCAAGAATTGTTGTGTTTAAATTAATTAAGCTAATTAGAGATCAACAGTGAGAAAGGGTAATTAAAAAAAGAAAGTAAGACTGATTTTCAATTGCACTGACCTTGAGTTGTTAATGAAGTGCAAATCCTCTCACTAGGAACTGTGGTTGCTTTGTGGAAGCATGATAGTCTGCAACTGAACCTGCAAACCAGCCATATACGTCCTATTTATTTTCTTCTGGTTGAAGATGCAATAAGGGAAATATGGGGCTTCTAATTTGAAGCAGCTTGTGACATATAGAAAGGAAACAGAAGTGGTTTTTTTCAGTCAGATCACCCACTACGTCCAAAATAACAATCCACCCTATCCATTCTGACAAAATAACACATAATAGAACTAAAACTGTGCTGAGAAAAATAGTCTGTTAAGCTTCCCATTCCTCTGAGGCCTGAAGTCTATTTTTAATGTTGAGAACTGAAGTTACATACGCCCCACCGAAGCCTGCCTCGCCTCAGCCAATTGAGAGAAGCAGGCTGCAAAGCATTAATAATTCATCTGATTTAGTTTAGCTGGCATATTTCAGCAACCAAACTGCACCAAACTCTCCTGCAAGGAAAGAGAGAGGGGTTATTTCAGAAGGAGCTTTCCTCCTTCACAGAATGTGCTTTTTCTTTTTCGTTTCTTTTCCATGTACATATTGGTGATGAAAAGCTTTCACAGGCAGTCTAGGAGAAAAAAAGGTCTCCATATAGCATCAGAGTAGGAAAAGCAGAGACATCAGTAAGACAAAATTTCCATGTCAACCATGATCCACCAATCCAATTTATTTCTGGTGAAAAGCAGATAAACCTGTGTCTCTTGACAGTCATTTTGAGAAGTTATCCCTGGCATAGGATGAATAGCAAAGATCTTTGACTCTCCTATTTTCCATGAAGTCTTAAAAATGCACAAAACTTAGATGCAATTCACATGCAAAACATCCCACTATTTTTCTATTGATATGAGCCACATATAGCCTCAAAAGGAAAGTCTCAGTTGCCTTGCCACACTACCACTTCCTTAACTAAGTCCTACATTTATGTCCATGCATTTTACTTACAAAATATTTTGTAGAAAATGGGAATGAATTAAACCACTGGTTGCCTCTAGGTTTATTCACGGTATCGATTGCTCTGGAGATGAGTGGGAGTAATTATTCTGAAAAGGTTCATTCTCAAGAGTGAACATGGAGGGTGCTAAATGTATTCAAACTGGTGAATAACATACAGCCAAAAGTGAGAAATGATGTAATTATGAATGAATGAATGAATGGAAAGGAAAGTACACAAAGGGCTGAGGTCTGCAACAGCAATTTTTGCTGACCATGACAGCATAAAGGGGAAGCTGAGAATGTCCTGAATTAGAGATTTCTCTCTTTTGACTAAGCAGATAAGATCAAAAAGTTCCAACTTTATTTCTTGACAGACCTGATCCCTTCCATGTGATGACTTAGGCAGGGGAAGAGTTGCAGTTTATTTTTACAAACAGTGCCCTGGACACCAAAAACTTGCCTCTCCCACAGCTGTGGCTCCCTGGTGTCCCTTTCTCATCTTTCCTGACCATGTGACTTCAAAGGGCATTTATTGCCAAAGATAACCTGTGCCTCTTACCAGTGCCCTTGGAGGGCTCCTAGCAAGGAGAACACTGGGCCAAGTTTCCGACCAGGCTGTTGGAGATTATGCAGTCTGTGCACAGCCACCTCCACTACTCATCGAAATGCTGAACAGAAACGGGACTAATGCAACCAACGCACCTAGGGAAATCCTATCCCACCAAGCCTCCTACAGAAGAGGACAGCATCTTCAAGACTCATGTGGCTACGCAGAAAACATGAACTACTGCCTAAAAGAATTTGTCTCAGTTTAGTAGCAATATTAGGTTTCACAGCATTTTGCAACTAACAAAAGTCCTGAGACCCACAATTACCTTTTATATCATTGTTTAAAGTGTATACGACAAACCCAAGGAAGATAGATTATAATCCATAGACATTAATCATCCAAGCATCTGGGGACTCAAAGGTCTGCAAAAGAAAGGACGCGATGTCAGACAATACACCTCCAAGAGAAAATGCATGGTCTGAGACAGGCTGAGATTTCATCGAGAAGCACTGCACCTCACAAATAAAAGTGTTTAGACTTTGTGATTTTAGTTCTGTGCTTATATGTATAAGCTTGTACATGTATACATATAAAAGCTATAGCTTGCTTAACAGATGGAAAAAAAACCATAAATTAGGCCTCTGGCATTAATTTGTTGGTGATTTTTAATTTGCATAAAATAAACCTTAAGCAATTTAAGTTCATTAAAAAAACCCAAGACCTTTCACCATGTTGAACTTCACCCTCTCATGGAACAGGTCATTTATTGAATCATTATTGAATCATCTTTCAGCAATTTAGTTTCTTCTGTATAGCAGTTATTCATTCAGTAGGTCTTAAAATATTGCAGAGCATTAGAGACCACTTTTAGAAAAGCCATTTAGTCTCAAAAAATGGAGTATCATTTGTCCTTCCCAATGTGTCATTCTGGCCCACAATAACACGCAGTGCTTAGGTACTACTGGATCAAACATGGAATGGCTTGGAAATATTTGCTCACCCACACAGAGGAAAAGATCTTCTCTTTTTTTCAGAAAGTTCAACATTTAACCAAAGTGCTCATTCTCCTAGTTTTTGCAACTATTTGTGCCATGCTAATAGTGAATAGACAAAACTGTCAAACCCATATTGGTCATCACTAATATCTTGCAAACAAATAAACCACAGAGGGATTTTCTTTTGAAACATAATTACCAAACTGCCTAGGTTAGCCAATTATGGGGCATTTAAGTGTCTTCAAGCAAAACCAAGGAGTTTCACATAGGAAAGAAGGACCAGTCTAACAGACTAGAGAGGTCCTGTAAGCTTTCTGGCAGCGGAGTTCCCCTTGAAAGCATGGCATAGATTAGGCCCCCCATGGCATCCACCAGCCTGAGCACTGCACTGGGGATGGAGTCAGTCTCGTGATAAAAGGGGAATAGGCTAGAGCGTGAAGTAAAACCATAGTTTTCACTTTGAATTTCCACAGATTTTCCTTCTCACAAAGGTTATTTCTGCACTTGATACAGCGCTGCAGTGAAAAGCAGAGGAAACCACAGCAGCACCTATTCCCGGGGGACCTTAGTCTTTGGGAAGAACATCACAAAGTGAAGGTCTTCCTAAGACTGCACCTACCGACCACGCTGGTCCCGGGGGAAGCAGTGAAAAATGCTGTGGATGTGCTCAGGGCTAAGAGCACAAACTCTGGATGCAGCCTCCCCATGGGACACACATTCAGGTGCCTGTATCAGTACTTACTGGTTCCCCATCACCGGCAGCCTGCAACTCAGCATATTTCTCCTCGCACAGAGAACACTTTCAAATGTTATCGTTGTGCTTGGCTGCTGTGATTACTAAATTAATTCAAAGTAATTATAAAGATAGAACTTCCAGCTCTTGCTCACTTTTTTTCTAATGAATAAGCCTTTATCTTCTAGTAAACAAGGAAAGAGAAACAGCAAAATAGAGTAATGAAAAGGTATGACCATGTAAAAAAAAAATAATCAAGGTAGCTTTCCTATGGATAGCTGAAGATAGTATTAATTTCCTACCTGGAACACTGATGATTTATTTGGTTCAATAGAAAACACATTTTTCCTTTATCAAAAGTTTGCATGCACAGAGACTACCAAGCTTCTTTAGGAAGAACCTCAGTAAGGCAAGTTAAAGGAAGATAATATCATCTTTTCATTTCCTGCCACTTGTAGAGCAATGATTTCTCCCCTCCTCCATGGGCTCCTTTACCTGTCTCTTCAGGAGGAATTCCTCGCTAGACAGTCAGTTTTCAAAAAAATTATTTAGTAAGAATCCCCAAGAATAGGGTTTCTGACAAAGTACACTAATCATTAATTACTGCATCCTTATTGCAGATACGCTTTTCCCTTTAAGACTGTTGCTTAATTCAGTGCATACAAGGGCAGCTCCAAAGCAGAGTGGTGGTGGTGGTTGTTTGGAAAAACCTGACAGCAAATGTCTGTCTGAAATACCAGAAGGACCATGTACTTTCTGTGACCTTTTGGTGCTAGACAATGATGAGAAACAAGAACACACTTCAGAGCCCTATCAAAAATGGTACAACTGGGAGATGGTTGGCCTTCTTCAGCATTGCTCTCCGGAGAGAAACCATAACTCAGATGAACAGCCATTACGGTCTGTGTGCTTAGCAGCTCTCCAGACATGGCTTTTCGGAGTCTGTCTCTCTTCTGTGACAATAAATTTCCAACAGGACAGGAAGTCCTTGAAACGATAGCAAGTTCTACAACAGGAGAAGGTAATTTTGATCTGACGGCTTCCACATATTGGGTCTGATACTTCCTTTTTTTGCATCTTGCATCAGCCTTTACAACAGCATGGAAGCTTTCTGCTGTATAGAAGGAAATTACTTCATCAGGTGGAAGGCAGCACAGAACTGCATCCACATATACATTCAAAAAATGATTGCTTCCCATAGGAAGATGACATTTTCAAGAAGAAAAGGTTTAAATGCTTAAATATTTGGTCTAAAAATATATGTTTTGATTCAGGAGTTCTGTGATCCCATTTACTTTGACAGACTGCACTTCTTGGGTGGACCATTTACCCTTTATGGGTCTTCCTCATTCTTAACAGAAGAGTGGATGCTGGAATGCAGCACTTCAGAGGCCCATGAATATGATCCCAGCAAAATGTCCTTTCCACAAGCACAACACGAAGAAGGCAGCTGAAATACCAAACAAGCAATGTAGCAGCATATACAAAAAGAACTGGTCTAACTCAGAGCCAAAATATTTTTAATTTTCTATCAAAAATATCAACACAATCTGGAGAAAGCTTACATGCGAAAAAAATTAACTGGAAGTCTAATATTTCTTTAAAAACAGTTAGTACTGCATTTTAACAGATACATTAAAATAAATCCTCATGTAGCTTTTTTTAATGACTTGCTGAACTGAAGGTCCCCTTGCTCACCCTAGCATGTCACACTTGCACCTTCTCTTCTAAAACCAGGGTCCATGAACAGCTATTGGGCAAGCTGAGAAACAGCCTTAGCACAAATAATCAGAGAAAAAACCTGAATTCCTTGCAAATGTACAGCTGCACATGGAACCATGACAGAACATTTTCATGTCTTCTGTCAGCAAGCTCGGTGGCATGAGAATAAGCTTGGGTCATTCAGAAATGTGTGGACCAAACCATTTTTCTAAAAATAGGCATCCAGTATATTTTGACTGATTTAGCCTCTTTTTTCAACTGAAAAATCTGTCCATGCAGAAAGAGAGAATAATTTGATCATTTGTCTGGGGTTTTCCAGGCCTTCAACAGTGCAAATCCTAGGGCTGCAAACATCAGGAAATCCTAGACAAATTGCCACTTGAATGTGCTCAGTTTATCTAGTAGCATAGGACACATTTTTCAAGACCAAGGTGCCCTTTCAGTACACGCAAGAGCAGAGCCAGATCATCACTCATGTAACCCAGTGCTATCCAGTGGCCACATCAGCCTCACTGCTCGTGGGAACACCATGTCGACTTCTGTGGGCTTTAGTGCTCTAAGTGATGCACTCACAGGATGTGAATGGCTCATTTTTTAAAAATGCAGATGTTTAAACAGCTTTTTATGTATACACGGCCAAGGATTCCAGCTCTTAAGACAAAATTACGTAGCCAGAGCAGAAATTCCATGCATGGAAAGAAGAATATTAGAAAAGTCCAGGAGTAGTTGCAGATTTTTTTTTCATGAAAGCTCCCTGAAGGTCAGGCTGTCCTCTGGTAGGCTTGAACAAGAGATTCACAACAAGACAGGCATGGTTTTCCAGCAAAGATACAGACAGTTCTCATCAGATTTTGTCTGATTAGGATAGGGAAGCCAAATAAATAAGTATGAATTGCCAGCTGACCCAAACTGAATCTTAGAGATACGTCACATACCTCATTTGCTCCCTGTGCTTATCTGTTTGTTCCCTGCCCTCATTGCTCTTCTAGCAAACAGAGACAGATGTATTTCACACTGGTGCCAAAAACCAGTCTTAGCTCTGTGCAGAAGTCATTTATTAGGAAAAGAAATTCACAGTTAATGCTAAGGGACTGACTCTGCTTTTATGCTCATAATTCAGGCTTCCTGATTTTGCTTGTTTCTGCAATTTCAGATATATATAAGGCCTGTATTAAAAAGTTGCCTGACAAAACTGGCATCATTTGCCTATTCTTTTGATGCCAAATGCTCTTGCTTTTTACATCTTCTTCCAAGCTCTCAGACACACAGACCAGCAGCCATCTGCAGAGCTTTCCCCTCCTCCCTCCCCTAGTTTTCAATTACTTTGCCATCTAAGCAGCAGTTACTCTAACACCAAGCTGCAATTCCCATGAGACTGCAGCTCTCCTTCAATTTTACTGTATTTCTAGCTGAGCTTCTTTCTGTTTTGTGATATTATTCTAATCATCTGAACATCGCTGGTGTCATGTAACTTCACCATTCCTGGACAAAGCTGTTTGGAGTCCTGCAGCTTATTTCCTTCAAGTCTTATGAATAAATTACATCTCCCAGCACTGCAAGATTTCATCAAACTGACAAACAAGCTCCCCACCCAAAAACTTGGGGTTTTTAACAGCTCTTCCCATCACAGCAGGATTTCCCAAGAGAGGTGGACTAGCACAAGTCTGAAATCTGCACTAACAGCAAAGAGAGCCCCAGACCAGACAGACTGAAAACTTATTTCAGTAGTCAGCCATTCCAGTTTTGAAGCACTGAAGATGTCTACATTATTACTATCCACACATTTCCCAGATGAGATAAGGGCAATGTGTAATTCCTACACTTTTAGGGGATATTCCTTGCTGGCAGGTGGAGTTCTCAATGAATGCAGGATCAGACAGCAGCTCCCATGCACTGCTCTGGTAATATGGGCTGCTCACTTTGCCTTGTCACTACTGGCCTCCAACTGTAGGGTGACTTCCAGCCCTTTGATCCTGCTCCGAACTTGTACTCAGGTTTTAATGCCTCCAGCCCCCTTGCTTACACCAACCCAGCAGAAGCACGTATGGAAAGGTAAAATCAGTTTCATTATTGTGAGAAGCAAAAAATAATAATTTTGAGGATGAGGAATTTTCACATTTTTGGTTTTATTTCAGATATCTTCATTTTCTGGGCTGGCACTTTCTGGCTAAAGTTAAAGCCTGAAGTTATAATCTATCACATTGCAAAAAGCCATTGCTACAGAAATCACCAATTAGATATTGTGCCTACCCACACAGAGCTGTGCATACACAGACAGGGGTTTTTTATAACATTTTTTTTAATTACCTTAAGCAGAAAAAAAAATGATCGCTAACCTTTGCTGCACCTTGATTGTTGCTACCACAGACACTCGGCTATGATCCTGCGAGTTCTGTATGCAGACATGCCAAAACATCACCCATAAGAAGGCCATGCTCATGAAAATTAAGCCAACCAAACCACTGCCACTGGAAAAGACCATCCCACTGGTCTGCGCCACCCCCTCCCACAGCAGCTCAGCACTGGCACAGGCATTTGTCCAGCTGCACTGCGACCTGCTTCGGGAATAAATGCATCTGAAAAGTAACCTGGCAGATCAAAAATAATAATAAACCAAATTCGTTTTCATTTGGATCTGTTTCATGATCCAGGATGGCAGAAGAGAGGAGGAAGAGCAGAAAGCGACATCACCCCCGTGCTGCACTCCTGGAGGCGTGCTGCGATGGGCTCCATGCAGACCCGCTGCTCACAGGGCTCCGACACGGGCACGGGCAGAAAAGATGTCAGATCTCTTTAATTGTGTATATTAGCTTAGAAGGGGAAAAAGCTAGTTGCTTCCATTTGAAATCTGACAGGAATTTTAAAATACAAAAGGCTCTGATTACAGCAACTGTAGCTAAGATGCGAAAGTACCGAGAAGTCAGAGTACTGCTTTAATGCCTTCCAGCACATGGAAATAGGATCCCACAGTTTGTCATAACCCTTCCAACTGAGAGGCAGTGTCAAGATCATCACTTCCCACAGCCCTGAATTAGTGAGTAGAGTAAACGTACTTCACTCATTAGCCAACTCTTCACCAATTTCAACGTCTAGTTTTTCAGGAACTAATGTGTTTGCACTGCAGTGTTGGCACAGAATGTTTCTTTCTGCAATCCCCACAGGAGCTCAGCGATCAATAATCCCGCTGCCATCACTGCCCTTTCTTTCTGCACTCATTTTCCTGTGACAGGACAAAACACGAAGCAAGTCCACACAACAGCAGAATTGTTATCATCAGGAAAAAACCCTCCTGCCCCACATGCCATTTTGCCTCTGAAATGCCCCTCTGACAGCTAAGTATGTTCATCCAGAGTACACCAAGTCTATCAATGAACACAATGCCTCTCATTTATTCCTTTTTAATGAGAAATAATTCTAGTGATAATTAAGGTCATTTTTACAGTCTTCCCTTCAATTTATTTGAGCAGCTGTTGTACCTCTCTGGTTACTTGTATTCTGTTTTTCATTTATTCAGGTTTATAGCTAGTGTTTGCTGCTTTTTTTTTTTTTTTTTTTTTTTTAATTCAGTGGGCCTACTTTAGTTCCTATGTTCATGTGATATCATCGCAAGAATTGCAGAGAGGACTGCAGCTGTGCTCATGAACGTGATCAAATGAGCAAATCCACCCACTGAGCCTTAATAACCATTATAATCCTGAAGCCTGGAAAATGCCCCTGCCTGTTAGAGTTGGACCTAAGCCTGACCTTCCTCACACTGCACATCTCTTTACAGAAATCAGAGCCAGCAATCTTGAACTCCCCTCAGAGTTCAAAGGGATGTGACCATTTGGATAACCCCTGTCTCTACCGTACCAGTAAAGATGAGCTCATGTTCAATGAAAGAAACAGAGAGAAAAATACATCCTCTTCCTGGCAACTGTGTTATACTAAACTGCTAAAGTGAACATGAAAGTGTGAGCTTAAAAAAAAAAAAAAAAACCAAACCTTACCAATTTTGATAAACAATAAACACAATCTAGTCCTTTATCCATCATACATACCACCTCAAACTGAAAGAAGTGCATCTGAAAGCATACATCCTGCTGTAATTGCTTCTCTGTTGATTTAACTCAGTGATAGCTATTAGTTTGTGCTGCTCGTTATTTGAGTTACATTTTTTTCCATTCATTTCAGCCTCCTTTTTTCAATACGGGCTCCTCTGGCTGCGGTATGTAAGCTGATTGCCAAAGGTGCCAATAAATATAAAACAGCAGCAACAAGCACATGTAGCTAGTCTGCCTGCATAGGAAATGTGCCACAAACGCGTCATGGCAGCTAAGTCGTCTCAGACACATTTGCCTAGCTTATATCTATTTTAATTGCACAATTGTAAAACTAGTGTGAATCCCATTTATGTAAAGTGATTTTCTGTTCAGCTAGTAAGCACATGTTCTTCATTTCCATGGACAAATACGAAACCACAAGAATTGCAGAAACCTATAATTCACCACAGACATTTGGGAGTTCCTGACCAGGCATCCTGACAGTGCTCCAGTGTCACTCAGCAAGCACTGAGGGTTGTTTGTTTTGTTTTGGGGTGTTTTTTTTTTAATAACTTCATGTTATACAAAACACATTTGCCTTCTTTCAACTCCCTGTTAAGCCTTCATTCATTCCTTTATGATGCACAGTCTGGGTTTTGCTTTAAATTTTTCAAATCAGACTTTTCTATTTCTCTACCTACGTAAATATTTAACCAGCTTGCAATGGAAGAATCCATTCAAGGTCCAAAGAAACACAAGTATTTCTATGCTCAAATACAAAATATCATCAGAAATAGAAACAGTCAGTAAACACTGCTTTGAACATGAAATGGAATATATCAAACTATGCATGAGAGCAGCTAAAGATACATTCTCTGCCCAGATACCACTTGACAGCTTGTTAAACCTACAGAGAAGTGGCTCCTGCCCCTGCCAGCAGCTTAGCACGTTGCCCATGCACCCAAAGGTGATGTAACCTCAGTAATACAGGAGGCTATGTTCTTTTTCTTTGAGTTGCACAAACCCTATCTTTGTTCAGATTAAAAAGGCATTACAGTAATTTGAAGATACAACGGGGTTTTGTGTGTTTTTAAAGTTGTCTACTGTACCTTTCACAAAGAACCTGTAACTGATGATCAAAACTTGAAAGGGCAGTTCCACATGTATTGACTGGATTTCAATTAAGTTGCAATGTGTGTCTCGGTACAGTAATCCTTGGAAAGCGAATTTATTCCGACAGTAGCCGCACTTATTCCCTTGCTGCGTGGATTCTCCAATCATCCATTACACTAAAAATGCTACTGCAGAAAGATAAAACACACACAATGATTGTCATTTTTGTTTCCTGATGGAATTTTTATGGTTTGGGTTTTTGTGGGGTTTTTGTCTGTTTACTTGGGTTTGGGTTGTTTTTTTGTTTGGGTTTTTGGTTTTTGGTTTTGTTTTTTGTTTTTGTTTTTTAAATTGGCCAATGGCCAATTCATGGAGAACAGAAATAAAGACAGAATTCAGAACAAGCAAAAGTGTCATGCTTAAAATCAATTTCAATTTAGGTTCAGCGCCTCTACTGAAAACCAGACATGTTCTTACAAACTATGCCACCAATCACAGAAACATATGTAACTATTATTTAGAGGCAAGATTTTTCTGGTACCAGAATAATGCACCAAGTGCTGGAATTCAATTCCCATTTCCAATATGTTTGAAAACTAAAGAGTTCCATTTCCAAAGAGGAGTATTAGTTAGGTGCAGTTCCACATTACTTTCCTAAGCATGTAGCCTTCTACTAGCAAGAACAACTACCAAAAAAAAAAAAAAAAAAAAAAAAAAAAACCTGCAAACTGTGCAGCAGCCCTGTTGGCATTCTCTTGTAATCTCATAAGCTTGCATTATTATATCCAACATAATATGCAGCATGAGGCGTATGTTTTATTTAACCCAGAATGTTATATAATATAACCAGCAGCATCATCTTTTCAAAGCTTAATTTCATATCTCCATAGCTTTCAGCAGTGTCCAATCCATGAAAGTATTTATTAAGTGCACACCACCAGCTACATAACATTAAAGCTTCCCCTATTCCCCAACCCTCCCTCATTGCCTCTGCTTTAATACAGTTCCTCTGTAACAGCTTATGGAAGTGAATGGATGCAGGCTGGTGATTCGGGTAAGTTGTTGTTGGGGGGGTTGCACAGAATGACCCAAAGATCCTGAAGGCAGAGTCTGACTGCAGAGTTTGCAGAGAGCTTTGGCTGGTGTAGCTTTTGTCCATTTGTGAAAAACTGAAATTGTCCTCTTTTCTGTAAACTGACCAGCTATGAGGTAGTATTTACCCAGGTGTCTCTTACGGCTTAGTTACAAATTTTATTTGTTCCAGTGCTTTGTGTCTAGCTACTTAGAGTACCCCAGATTACTACTATCATTTCAGAAGAGAAGGTCTCCAGACAGAGGGAGGAAAGCAGACAGGCCACTGATGAATGATGTGGATTCAGCTGTCTCCAGGTATTGTGACTTGCATTGCAGGAGAATACAGTGTTCTTACCAAAAATATCCACTTCCTAATAATGTAACAAAACCAAAAAAAAATAGCCACATTCATCTTAGCATTTCTCTATCTCAATAGCTTTTCAGAAAGCCGAAGTTCACATGCCTGTTAGTTTGAGAGTGCTTTACTATATATTTTCAGATCTAAAATCTTTATTAAAAGAAGATTGCCTGATGTTCCTAATGTTTTGGCAAAACTGTTTTAGACCAAAAGGCAAAGCCATGTCTTGTGTAATGAAAATGTATTTTTCCTTGGTCTAAATTTGCCTCCAACTTGCAGAGACTTTTTTTGGATCATGTCCTACACTTACCTATTCTGAGTTTGGGTTCATTCGTTAGACCATGATCATTGCTATGGAGCTGCTTTTTAAAGACAGAAATGTGGAAATTCAGATACAAGTCCCTGATTTGAATTTAATTCCCCAGTTGTGAATCTATTCCAAACATTTTCCTCTAGGCCATCCTTTAACAGACAGGAGCTCATTTTTCACACCTAGATTGCACAAGAACCCTTGAACACATGAAATTCTTTCCTTCAGAGTGAGACTCCAGGAGGTCACACCCAATGGGTAAGAAAACTTCACAAAATTTTATGAAAATTCTATGGCTGAATCTCAAGCCTGAAACAGCATCCACATATGAGGTCCCTGGTGTAGTCCTTCTATTTTGAGACAAGATCAGTTATGTCTAGACTATCACCACCAAATGTCTGATCAGGAGCTCCTTGCAAATCTCCAAAGGCAAGAGATACCACAGCTTAATGCAGCGCTTCACTACACAGACTGTCAACAGGTATTCTTGCAAATCTGATGTAAATCTTCCCTTGCCTCAAAATAAAACCAAATAATTGCCTTGCTCTCTCCTGAAATAAAACTACTGCCATGGTTATGGTCACATTTAGTGCACTGTACTTGAATCGAAATCCAGCTGGTAAATGAAACCAACCTGTGTTCAAACCCTGATGTCCCTCCTCTTTACTAATGTCTAGAGAAAACAGTTATTGCTGGAAAGTAGAAGTGCTTATTCACAAGGAGCTCAGTTTAGCTAATAGCTGCAGTCCTCAGCCAAGACTAATCTGAGCTTTGCCCGAGGTTCAAGTAAAATCCTTTTTACTATCTTGAAATCTGTGCTGCCAGTCTGCACTTTGTGGCTCCAGCCCAGAAAACATGCTTATACCTGGAGTCTTGCTTTTACTGTATCAAATCCAAATTACAAATGTTGGTGGTTAATAGCGTACCACTCTTGCTTTTAAGTACAAACCACTGTGAGACCTTTAGCATGAAGCAGAAAGGAAAGAAGCACCAGGAATTACTGCAAGACATTCAGATTTAACAGCTACTGTAGAGAAGAATAGCAGATAGTAAAAGAGTGTTTGAATGAAATAAGCAACTCGCCCAAGAATATGAAATATTGTAAAGAATAGATAGATAATTCAAGAAAATTCAGGCTGAAGTCCCTAAGCACTATAATTTGAAACTTGAAGTGAATAAAGGCAAGAAGTTTTCTGGAGACTAATGTAAAAGTTTTATTGAATTTTATGTTCAAATATTTGGTGATAATATTTGGCAAATAAACTACAGAGCTCAGAGTATTAAAGCGACAGAAGTTATTTATGGCAGACAAAAAGCGCAGAATAGCAAACCATATTACTTTGCAACAGAGAGGTATGCTATGCCAGATGTTTCATGGCAGTATATATTTTCAGTCCTTAATTAAAAGAAGAAACAAGAACAAGAAGTCCCAAGTCACAATCATTACAAAGCTTTGGAGGAAAAAAAAAAATAAAAAAAATCAAATCTCTTATGATTCTCTAAGGTCTTAAATTAAGTGCCCAATAAAATGGGCAGTTAACCATATAACTATAGATCTATTCACTGCTTTAATTAAGCGTGACTCATTTAAGTCACCATTTTCTTGGAAACTTCAGGTACACTCTTCTCAAGGGGAAAAAACCCCAGACTATACAATAGGATGAAAGTGTAGTTGACTGAAAATTCACACTTTGAAGGCAAAATGTGTAGATAGATTCAACGTTACAAGGAACAGATAAACAGAATTTGTGACATTCAATACATGTTTTCTTTTTCCTTCTGATGGGAAAATAATAGGAAGAAGCTACATTGCATAGCATTTCAAGAGAACAGCAGATTTATAATGTATACAAATGAACACTGAACAACCACCCTTCAGGAAAGAATAATGCATTCGTGCCTCTCCATCTTCAGCGGAGGAAGACTTTTTTTTAAAAAAAAAAAAAAGTGTATAATCTTCTGGTAACAGAGGGCAGAAATAAGGAGTGTATCTTTCAGCATCAGATGTTGTGTACTGAGACCACTCCTGATTACAAACGAGCATAGAAACTGTCCTGAATCCTGCCATCTGCAAATCATACCAGAAAGTTTGGAGAGATGATCAAAATGTGATACTATTTTCATAGGAAGTTGGGACATTTTGAAAAACTTCGGGTTTTCTGTTCAGAACTAGAATTAAAGTTTTAGATGTTTTCTACCAAAAGAGAATCCCAAAGGATGAATTTCAGGAAGAGCAAAATTACTTTCTGAAGTGAAACGCAGGCTGTGCTACCTACTGCAGACCAGCATTGGCACAACTCTGGACGACTTCCCAGGCTCCTCCCAAAACTCAAGCCAGTTCTAGCTCCCACATGGGCTCCAGCTCCCACTTGGGCTCCTCATGCACCCAGGAGCACCCCTGGAGCAGGACAGGAGCTCCCAGGGGCCAGGTCACACTGCTGGAAGCTGTAAAAACTTTTGTCTCAAAGTCCAAAAGAGAGAATGGCCAAACTTGCAACTTTGCCTCCCAGGCTAGTTTGTGTGTGGGGGCATGTAGCTGCTCAGTTGGGAACTAAGGCGGACATGAAGGTTGGAGTCTGGTGAGCCAGCATGGGCGAAGCAAGAAGAGATTTAACTGGTCTGTCCCTTTAACTGAGTCCAGTCCCAAATCCTGCCAAGGATTCAAAGCACTTTAAGTGTTTTTCCATATGACACATGACTTGCAGTCCCAGGGTTGGCACAGAAACAATTGCAAGAAGAAACGCACACTTTCACTGGCCTGTTGGAGAAGCACAGCTAAGGGGGTTGAAAATTCTCCTGTTTGAGGCGGGTTTGCTTCATTTGCTTTCAAGGAACCTGGAAAAGTTTCCAAATTCTTGTAGATTTTTTTTCAAGTGGAAATTTTGAGATCCTAATCAAGAAACTCCCTCTAGCTCCCCCTTTGCCTCTCTGGCAAATCTATTTTTCCTGTTCTGTTGCAAAGCAGGCATGTCTTTTCCATCCAAAACTGAGAAATGAACAAAACTACCCAGTGAAAGAGCCACAGAGGTGAAGATTCTTCACCTTGGGCAAAAGAAGAAATCCCATCAGCGAGAGTGCCTTTTATGAAGAGATTTTGCATGGCGCTCTGCCTGCAGGATTTCCGATCGTAGCTTTATTGCACTGTTTGATTCTCTGGCATGAGAGGAGACTACATGAAAGATTTTTACAAAAGCAGCTGAACAACGTGAGATGTCCCAACCTTAGTTCTACCTCTGCTCTTTTCATGCCATTGTCTCCACTGCTCACCGACTCTGCACAGGATGAGATCACCTCTTTCTGGATAAACACACCATTAGGGATTGTTCTCAAGGAGCACTGTGCACGGCATCTACGACTGCAAATAAAATAAAATGGACTTTTAAGCCTAGATGGTAGACCCAAGTCTTTTCTCCTTTAACTCTCCCTGTACAGACATTACATGCTCTCAGTTACGGGGAACAATAATAACTGCCCCAAATAACTGCAGTCAGGCTGGCTTTGTCACATTCTTATTCTGGTACTTTATCTTGTACTGTGGGCATATCACCTGCCTGCCTGCATGAATTCCTGCTTCATTAAACGTTAATTACAGCTTTTCCTAGTGCTATATAGAGGTGTTGTGAACGATGCATTAATGACTGCAAAGTGCTTGCGAATTCTGGACAGTAGATGCAAAGTAATTTATTGTGTTGTGGTATATTATAATCTCTCCAGGTATATCTATAACATGAGGAAAGGTGGGTGAACACTGTATTTACTAGCCTTAACTTTTGTCATAGCAATGTTGAAAATCAAGTAGCTAATTTTAGGTGGGAATTCAGATGTGAATTCAAGTTTTTAACAACAGCTAAACTGTGCTTTGTCTGAGTTACTGTTCCACCCTGAGGGAAGGACACTCCTAAAATCCTCTGTCCTAGAACAGGATCACAAGCAAACATGTCAAAGAAGTGATTGCAATAAATAATATGCAATCTAAATATCTCAAAACTGCCAGTTTGACTTAGATCATTTGTTTCCAACTATCTGCCTATATTTACTACAACTCCCTTCCCCTGCCAGAATCTTTGTTGTTAACATAAGGCAGACGGCAATACTAATAGGATTTGTGCAACCAACACTTACCTTGGTGGTTGTTTTACCTCTGACTGAACCACAGAGGCGGTTCTTGCCACAGGGTAAATCTGCACAAAGTGATCACCAAGCAGTCTGAGCTTCAGGAGAAGATCCATTTCACTCTAGCGACATTAAACTACATTTGAACTTTGGAAAACCTAATTTTCTTTTAGATCAATATAGTCAATACAAGTGTTAGGGGAAAAACAATTACATTTTCTGTACTTCTGCATTTCATAACAACCCACACGCAGACTGTTTGCTGGCCTACAAAAACTCTGCTCCTCATGAATCAAGAGGAAACATCGGTGAAACACTACTCAGAGGGGAAAAAACACACTGGCCATGGACACAATCTTTACAGATGTTACAACCTGTAATTATTTCCTCCAGTGACTTAAATCACTCCGCTCTCACCTTGAGATTCAGGAATCAAATGCTTTCCCCACTCCGCCCCATCTTCTGTATATGACAATTAATTTTCTGGGATATTAAACAACGAGTACCCATGGCAGCGATCTGTGGATTGACTGGAAGCTCTCTTTAACATATAATATTTTTCTATCAACCTAGCAACAACGGATTTATTGAGACAACTGTCAGCTTCTCAGTGAAGAAACTATATCTTCTTAAACATTTGTGCAGTATGTAGTAAAACATAACCTTGATCCAAATATAAAAAGTGTTTAGGTAGGAGATGAAAGGGGTGGTTTCTTGAATTAGAAATAACATCCAAGCCAGGAGATATTCATGAAAGTGGAATCTTAATATTTACTTAGGCTTTCAGCAGCACTGATTTGCACTACAATTTATTAACTTTTCAAATATTGCACAACGTACCTGGATACTACCCACAAGTTTACCAGAAATATATTATATTGGAACAGTGCCTATTTTAAGCATATATCTGGGCTTGATTCTGCTTTGCCTGAAGTCAAGGATAAAATATTAATTTTCATATTAAAAAGTAGGATTTTTTTTCCTTATACACAAGAGATCCAGGGAAAGAAAAGAGTTATCACAGACCTCAGCTGCTACCTTAAACAAGCCCAGGAACGGAAAGGTCTGGTGGCAGCACCTGCAAACACCGTGTGCCCATTGTGGATTCCCATGTCAATGACGCTGTGGATTCCCATGTCAATGACGTTGTGGATTCCCATGTCAATGACGTTGTGGATTCCCATGTCAATGACAGCCTCGTACCCCTGTTACTAACCCAGGAGCTGGAGCACTGTTAGCTACAGAGGTCTGCAGCTGGTCTGCTGAAATGGAGTGTCCATTGGCACCCCTCCCAAAAATGGAAGGGTCCAGGCAAGGCATCCAATTCTATCAAATTCAGGTAAGTATCTTGAGAAACCATCCTGGAGCCAAGGTCAGGGGGAGACTGCTCAACACGCACACACAAACCCAACACACTATTAAGGAATTTGTTGGCACCTTCTATCTGAATGTGTAACAGCCATGTTGGATGGCTTCTGGTTTCGGTTGTTCATAGCATCCAGAACTCTATTCACTGTTTTACACTAGATACAATAGTTCCTATGTATTTTACATGTTTGCTCTACATTGTCTGGAAAGTCCTGACATGACATAACTCACCAAACTATTCACGGTGGCACAAAAAAAAGTTTACTAGCTTTCTTCCTGCTCACTTTGCATGTAGAATAATTTTTATTTTAATAATTTTGGTTCTTAAAATTTGAATCTAGCTGAAGATTCATTAAAAAAAAAGAAGAAACATTATTTACACACCAAAAATTGCCCATTTTTATATAACATCAGGCTGAGAGACATGCTCATAAAACGTGCAGTTGAGTGAGGAGAATCCAAAAAGGCAAAACGTATCAATACCGCAGATCTGAAAGTCTTTCAAATGGAAACACAGGCCTGGCATGCTGCCTTAGAAAATGCTAGAACAGGTGTTGCAGCAAGAAACACATCGTTCTGTCTTCAGAGGTACAGTTCTCATCAATAATGGATACCTCTTAGCATTCTATTGGATTTCTTTACCATTTAAAGTTTGACACAGCTTGTTCATTTTCAGCAGATATTTTTTCCCCTGAGGAGCCCCAACACTTTGCTGTCACAGTTCCTAGAACTTCTTTGCTGGCTCTTGGCCCAGACAAGTTGTTACTGAACGCACGCCTTTATTATTCCTGAACAAGACAGAAGATTTGACAATTCTGATAACAAACAAGAGTTGGATGCTCCAAGGAACATCGACTGCTCCCCACATTCTAAACGCTTAAAATGATACTTTGAATACTTACAGGCCTCCAAATTGAACTTTTTGCAATAAGAATTTCAAGGAAAAAATTCTCACTCCTCTTTTGCAGGGAGGCTGTGACACCTACAGTCTTTTAAGTATTTCAGTGTTGTAAAAAGCTTCAGGTATTCATCTGGAAATGGTCAGCGATAATGCATTTGAGTGACTCTGGGTTGCTAGAAACCTACTAATTCCTACACTAAACTTATGCCTAGCCACCTGATATGCCTCTAGACTTGTTTGAAAACTGTTGGGTTAGGTTAAGCAGCTTATGTCTCTAGTTTTTACCTATTCATGAAGTTACACAAAGTAGAGTTTCTCTCTGCTATCTTTTTGCTCAGCTGTACGAGTCGTACTGAGGTGTAATGCATAAGATTGACAGATCACATTACTAGTTTCCAGATACCCCAATTTTTCCTCATCAGACTTGTCTATACCAGAAAAGCCTGCCAACCTAAAAACCATATGGTTTTCCTTAGCACACTTGGAAACCCTATTGCTTCCATGCCCAAGAGCACTCCAAACAACATATGGATACGCAATAGATATGCCTTCTAGCTGGCCATAATACCAGCTTCGCATACATGAATAAGTAGACTCCATACACCTTCATCAGACCTATCTCAGAATATTCTCCCATTATTGCCTTGCTGTGAATTTCCAAATTTCCCCGGATCCTTTGCAAAGCCAAGATCTCAGTGACATCGTAACTAAGTTGAACAAAGCTAGAAGAAGCAGGGGAGAAGCAGCAATCTGAGTCAGCAAAGGTGATAAGTAATCAGAGTGATAACAAACACCTCCCTCTTTAAAAGTGCATCACCACATGTTTTCTGTCTCAGTCCTATTGTCCCGCCGCACCCCACCCCCCATTATGCCTTACCTGGAAAATAAAAATACCGGTATGTTCTCAGAGAGCAGCTTCTGCACAAAGCCCCCTCTGAGCATTTCAGGAATCACCCAACAATTGCTGTGGGAAGGGACATCTGGACATAGTCTAGCCCAATGCCCCAACCACAGACAGTTGCTCAGGACCTTGTCCAGTTGGGGTTTTGATATCTCCCAGGATAGAGACTCCTGTGGGCAACCTGACCAGTGCATGACAAGTCACACAGTAAAAGCTTTTCTTACATTCAACTGGTTCCTGTATTTCAGTCTGTGCCCGTTGCCTCTTGTTCTTTCACTGCATATCACTGAGAAGAATCTTACTTTACTCCCCCCACACACACTCCCATCAGGTATTTTTACACATTAAGGTCCTCCTTGAGCTCTCTCTTCTCCAAGCTGAAGAGTCCCTCCCTCCTCTCAATCTTTTACACCTGCTGTATGGTTGATGGAGATATATATATGTATATTCTGAGCTATGAATTTTTGGTACAGAAGATATAGAGTCCAAATGTATGTACCAGAAGATGCTTTATGTACTTTTTTTTGTACCTTTTGATTATGCAGTGGAAATTATATCATTCAACTTGCTCAGCTGACTGCATGCTGTGAAGTTCTACAAAATAGAATGAGACAACATCTGGACATTGTGTGGACAAACATAGATAGGAAGATTAATATCTATTGTAATTTGAATGATAGACCTATTCTACAAGCTATGGATTCAGGACATGAACCGTTAATTATACATTAATCACACTTTCCCGAGATGAGCATTTTTGATGAACAGATTTAGTCCACTGACTGAAGACAGCAAGAAAGTATAGACTAGCTGAAAACATCTAATAATTCTTAAGACAAATATTATTAATAATTTTTACTCACCATAAACAACAGCACAATCCGTATTATAACCACCAGATATTATAATTTGAATTAATTAATCAGTTTCTCCTTTAAGAAACTGTTATGTAGGGGAACCACACTAATATCATTGTGACTTGGCAGAGCAGGACCTGGTCTCCAACTTTAAGGAGTTCTTTAAGGAAAGGACTGACTTGGAATTTTACATTCTTCACAAATTATATTTCAGTACACCAAAGGTAGGATGAACAAATTGATGAGCTGTGTTGACAACCATAGAAGTGGTAGAATAAAAATAGAAAAAATAGATACAGATGGTGTTTCAATAAATGGTTAAGTCTCCTGCACAACCTAATGGCAGGGGCCATATTAAAAGTGCTCAGTCTCTCCTATGTGAAGTATTCATTCTCAACACTAACAGTCTGCAGAACAGGGATTAAGCTAGTCAAAGATTAGCAATTGTCATTCATACGGCAACGTTCACTCTTTTGAAAAATAGTTTTAAAGGAGACTAGGAACCTGGAGCTAAGATACCTGTCCTGTATGACATTTTCAGCCAACCTACATGGGATACAAGCTGTCCATAGCTGATAAATACTTGAGGATGCAAGTCCCATGTTGTCTGCCACACATTAGGTTTACAAAACATATCTTCTAAGGAATATAGGTCAGGAATACGGTCATTACCCAACTGTCAAGCATAAGATTCCAAAAAGAGACAGTTCTCCAAAACAGGTTTAAGAAATCTGTAATCTGCATTTTTGTCTTTTAACCCAAAATGAAAAAAGATTCAGGCAGTGAAATATTGTAACCAGTCATTTGCAATGTCACTGATGAAACTCGGAACATTATATTCTTTCCAATTCAGTTGAAAGCTCCTTATGTAAAATGAAAACAAGAAGTTAATTTGTTATGCCTTTATATTCACCTTGAAAACTAATGGTCACTGTACTAAGCCTCTAGTTACCTGACATTCATTATTTTTCTTGTGAATTATATTTACAGCTGAGAGCCACATAATGGAACATTCAAAGAGTCAATGCACAACAGCAGCACTGCAAAGCGTTTTAGCACAGAATGACACCCCGGAGATCCTTAGCTGCTCTGTGCTGAAGGTGCTAGAGAAACTGTTCTCCACAACAGAGGAGGAACTTGCAGTATACTGTATGCTGCCATGTTTATAATATACCTTAATGATTTCATGTCATAGCACTGTCAAGGTTAAATTTGTACAAATGCATGAAGGACTTAAGTAATGGAAGACCTTGAAACCGATGACAGAACCTTAAGAGAATGGGTTAGAGTGAAAGAACTAATGCTGCTGTGAAGAGCTTGTGCCCTGAAACAGAGCATTATTCTCTGCTTGCAAATATACTTGGTGCTCAAGACAAACTTTTACTCACATTATTGGTTTGAGGTTTGCAAGTGTTTTAGGTAGAATTCCCTGCGGTAGCAGTTTGATCTCTTCACTGCTACTACATTCCCAGAATTGAGACAAATCCAATAACATGGTGCAGCTTGCAAATAGGATATTTGTTTCTAAGACACTTCTGAACAATTTTCATTATTACTATTGAAGATGAGAGGATCAGACAGCCGTTGCACTGAATATTTAGGGTTTTTTCTATAAAGCTGTAGGAAATTTTGTTAAGAGGAGGACGTTACACTGACATTCTGACCACAGATCTTAAGTCTGTATGAGCACCTAATAAACATGCAGTCACATCAGCTGTTTGCAGGAGGATGAAAAAGTGAGAGATGTGAGTGCTGGCCAGGCTCACAAATCCAGCCTTCACATTATCTAACCTGCTGGCAGCATCGGAGTTACTGGAGGAGTTAATATGCAGTTCCAGTAACTGCCAAGCAAGTCTATATAATCAAGAGAACCATTTACCTTGCTAAAAGTGAGGAACATTCCACACCAAAGTGCTGCCTTTCATTTATGCTCAAAGAAATCCTTCTAATAGCTTCTAATAGCAATGTTTAAAAGACTTTCCTTCGGAGCCCATTGTACCACACCTTTGTTCTTTTAATTCTTTTGCAAAGCCCACTACTGAGAGACCAAAGCTATAATTTCTTCTGCTTGTAAGTGTTCCGTAGGTTTAGCTGACCTTTAGAAAAGACATTCTTTTCCTTTACCAGCTCCCTTAAAGCAGCTGCTTTTTCAGAGCACAGCCTGTGGTCCAAGACCTCCTGGTACCATGGGAGAGTGACAGGCAGACACATCCCACAGCACCAGAGACCACACAGGATCTCCAAAGCACTGCCTTGCTTAGCGGGGTGGTGGCAAGCACGCAAGAAAACCATTACTAGACATGCAGAGCAAAGAGCACACTGAGCCTCTGACATGTAATTCCGTCACTGATTGCCCCACTCTTTTCTTGGCCAGCACTGCACCATTCAGCAGTACCTGGAGCACAGACTCCTCCTGCCTAATGCCAGTTATTAGCCCTGTGTGGAGCCTTGAGCAAATCACAGGGACCAGCTTTTACAAATGCCCCCCTCATACGTCAGCCTGGCTTGTGCATTCACTTGAGCCAACCTGTAATTTCTTGAATTTAAAAAGAGGTTATTTAGAAGCCAGTCAAGCTCTTTGTTAGGTCAAAGCATTTGCTATTTACCATGCATGTACAGATCTACACAAAATAAAGCAACTAAAAAGGGCTTGTACAGTATCATGGGCTCTACCCCAACATGCTTGCAAAAGGAGAGCACACTTGCCATCAAGGAACAGTTTGCTTGGGACAGTAACCATGAGTCAGCTCAGTAGTCGTCCAAGGGACTGGAGGGACATGGCAGAGGCTAGACTAGCTGAACAATGCTTAGCAAATCCCAACAGAGGGACTTGCTAACCAGGGCACAGACTGCATGGGAAGCTGGAAACTCTCCATCATCCCCATAGATGTGACCCTGCATTTGCCACCTTTATGACCCAAAACATGTAAGCCAGCCACACGCATCTCCTTGGCTTTTTATAAACAGTAACTCTAATTTGCATGGTTATTTGTTTGTTTCTCTGCAAGTCAGGCAGATAAGTACCCTTCTCTCATCTTCAACTCCCAAAATCTGTATGTCAATGTGTCTCAGCTTACCAGACTGAGAAGTTGCTATTTCCTTTTCACTAATATATTTAAGACTTTTCTTTAATTAAATTAATAGAAGTCTACAGGATCCCCAAATTTTAAAAGTTGCCCTAAAATTGTCGAGTAGAATACTGACTTAAATTCTTCCAAACAATGAAAAACACTGACTGCTGAGCCTGCCAGTCCACAGAGGAGTCAACAGAGCCTGGCATGGTAAAATGAAGTGACAAGAAATGGAGAACTCCAATTTCACAGAGCAAGGAGCTAAAAATCAGAGACCAAAGACAGCCTATGAAGCACCAGAGCTCTTCCTACACCTAACATTAAACACATAATTTGCAGTTCAAATGTTATGAGGATCAGAGCACTGGATCTCTCCATACAAGTCAGTTGTCTTTTAGCAGAGACTGCCTGTGGAGTAACTTGCTGACAAACCAAGCAAACAGTTCCACTTCTCCTCTACTGCAGGTGCTTCAGAATTGACAGGCACACCAGCGGTGTCCTCCCCTGGACTCTGCCCTCTTTATCACACTCTCAGGTAGAAAAGGTGGCAACCAATTGTAAACGCTCAAGGGTTTCGATCCATCTCTCTACTCCTTAATGTTGATTTGCAGTTAAGTGTTTTAAAAGCAGCATTGCTGACGGCCTGATCATTTCCCCTATGAACATTGTTTTTAATCGCTTCCTCCAACAGATGAACACAAACTATTTTTATTACCTGACACTCAAGGCCAACAGGCAAGATGACTAAGATGAAGCAGTGCATCTTTAGAGTGATATGTGAGAGACAGATATGCTAAAGTAATAGATGGGTTGGGTTTTTAGAGACCTGCTGGCCAAGAGCACAAAGAAATCAGGGCTGATAGAGGTGCTGTTCACTCAGTCATGGACTTGCAGCCCAGGTGCTTTGGGGATCCAGAGACATAATGCACAGGATGTACTGTAGCAACAGGGATGCAACGAACTCTCAAAAGTAAAACAGTTTTCTCCATGATTATAAGATGATCTCTTCTGCATTATTATGACAACTTAATGCACACATGACACTACTGAGTAGCAGGCTGATATTGTCCAGATTATTTGAGATTCAGAAGAAAAACTGTCTGAGCTTAATGGAAAAATTAAGACAGCGAATTTTTTCCCCCTACTTCTACTTCTAATAGGGAGACAGGGAAAATGACAAATTTTAGCAGCAGTAGACTGATTTTTCAGTTATTTCAAACACCATTAATTCATCACATTCCTCTCACAAAGTTAACTACAGCCAATAGTTTTGTTATTGAAACTTCCCACACTCAGAGTCTGACATGGTCTGGGTGCATGGAAAGGGAGGAAAGCATAGAAGAACAACTAAAACTAAACAATCTTCTCCAAAGTCTGTCACTGTGAAAGTTTTCATCTGGCGTTCTCCTTCTCAGAAAACCCTGGCTTAGCCGAGGTTCCCCTCTCCCAGTTATGGAATAATAAAGATGGACACTTTATATACAAACAAATTTCTAAGTATGTCTATACAGTAAGTATATAAACTTCGGCTTCAACTCCACAGCCCTAACTACAGTCAAAGAGTGTATTGAGTGTCACGGCTGATATTGATACTTTACCATGTTCTTTTGATATCAACAGCACCAAACATCACCTTAATAGCACAGGTTGTATTTAGCACATGCTATCCTGGGTGTATGATTTCAGGGGATTCAAACTGATATGTGATCTCCCTTTAAGAACACAATTCCAGAAGGTAATTACCATATTTCTATTTCTGTTTTAATCAGATAGTGACACCACAGTCATGTACAGTATTTGAGGCCTTTGGATGAAAAAGACATTAACAATAGGCAATTATTTCAAACACACTAACGTTATATTTTGCTAGATATAGGACCTTAAACGTCTTATATTTGGATCCCAAACTTGATGCAGTCATCTGCAGAACATGTGTATCTAAGACTTTGCTTTGGACCCAGCTTTAACCATAGCTGACCTGCTAGTTTCTTTAAAGAGAAAAACATATGGAAAGTTAAATTAACCTAGTAGTGAGGTATAGTAAAACCAGACCAAACAAGCTCCAACATCAGTCTTTCATGGACATTATCATGTCACTGTAACAGAACAAAAATACTACTACAACAACAAAACCCAGACTAATGAGAATCTGGACCATCTTCAATTATATTGTAACTCAACGTCTGGTTCATTCAATGTTATTAAACTAATAAATTTGATACAAATCAAAAAGATGCTCTTGAGAATCCTTAAGTGGCTTCTCATTTTTATTAAAGAGTTTGAGGAGGAAAGTTCTTAATTGTCATGAAACTAATCTTCTAATACAACCAAGCTCTTGTCTAGACAGATCAAAATGAATATTCTTTCAGCTAGTGTCGGACAAACCTCTGCTTTTCTTTTGACAAACTTCTGCTCAGCTTCTGACAACACACGTTTATTTGGCAGATACTTTCAAAACAATAGAGACATTTATGTAAACATTATTAAAAAGAAGAGAGTGTAGTACAGAGTCACCTCGTCCTACCATAGGGAGAGAAAGTTCAGTACCTATTAATCACCAGTGAAATAATTTCAAGAGCCCCATATGCATGAGACCTTATTCTAGCATTACAGTTTAGTGCAGCTGTAACAGTTAACTTCCCTACAAACTGCAAAAAAGCATTAATGACTGTACCATTTCATTAATTAATAGTAAATACAGGTGAATCAGACCAACCAACTCAGTAGAAATTCTGGTATTCACAACATGCTAATATCTTGCTAATTGAGACCATCAGCATTCCTTTTAATTAATATATTGGCTTGCTTAAGATTTAATTCATATTTTACCGGATCTCATTTTTCCAATTCAGAGCATATACCAGGCAAAGACTGTACAAAAAAAAAAAAGAAAAATAAAGCCATTCTAGGCACGTTTGTAGAAATAAATTCAGCTCTTAGCTTAGCTTAGCTTCCAGCTCATTCTGCTTTCCAAATTAGGATGTGAATGCAAGAGAAAGACAAAGAAAATGGACGTGAATGTGTACACACATTCACATACAGTTACATCTCTTTTTTTGGGTAGGAAAGGAGTTGTTTCTGGGAAGTCTTATTTGCTTGCAGACACTGGCCCAAGCTCACATCCTCCAAGATGTGAGGTCCTGGTTCAGACCTCATTTGTGCTCAATGGTAATCATCCTTTGGGATGTGTGTTTATGAATAAATTAAGCTCTCCTTTCCAAGCATGATCATTTGAAAGTTTTCTCCCAGCCACAAGACCCAGTCATCAACACCATAACATTGCAGGCATTTTACAGCCAGTTCTCCTGCTCACAGCCCAAATCCCCATGCACAGCAGTGCCTTCATTCCCAGCTGGGAGATAAGAGAAATGATGACAATAACACAGCAAAAAATCACATCAGGACTTGCTCTACTAACTTGGGACAGTATCCAGTTTGCCCCAATTCAGAGAGTAAACTAACAAAGAAGCCAGAAAAACAGTGCTAATTAAAATACATATTCTTACCTCCTTGCATGTTGACTTTTGCAATACTCAGTTAAAAAACAAAAAAACACATGTGCTTGCATCTTAAGCAGTCTTTCCTGGATAGTTATGTTGCAGCTACATTATATTATAGCTTTGCTATAAAGCTGAATGCCAGCTCATTCCATCAGGAACGCCAGCACTCTCTGGCAGCGTGTGACCCTAAAAGAGACAGCCTGATTATCTTAGCAGGAGTTAAGTACCACATGACTGATCCCCTTCAGGTTTTTTTTAGTTGTCATTTGAACCGGCATAAATGTAAATGTAGAATGCTGTTTGGCCAATCTCGCTTCTCAATCTGATTTTAAATAGTCTTGTAAGTATAACAGTGGTACTAGAATGGTCAAGAGGACCCTTTAATGGAAGAAATTCATTTGTGCTTGGCAGTGGACAAGGAAAATAATCATTCTGAAGTGTTTGCAACCTGTGAGAGTCAAATAAAGGCTATATAGATGGCTACACGGACACCAGTTCCAGAAGAACTCAAGATTCCTTCATAATCTGGTGCCTCTGGAGCCAGAGACTGCAATTCACCAACAGTCCACAGAGCTTTGCCTTCAGGAGTTCGAGAACAAACCCTCAGAGACTGGACTGCTTCAGTGTTCATAAGGCTTCTGTCTCATGAAGTGTGAAGTTACAGGATAAATCAGTGAATCATTAGTTTAAATACATCTCCAAAAGCAAAGTGAGAACTACTTCTACTATATGGATTGCATTTTTTTTAAAAGCAAAAGACACTCAGAGGATCTTCCCATCTGCTTTCTTCTGTGCTTGGATCACTTCAGATCTAACAGAGCTTCTGAATAAGTTGTGTGTTTAACAGCAATTACCCTGAAGAACTGTTGAACCAAGATTCAGAAATTGTCAAGTATAACTTCATGAGAATTTACCTAGAGGCAGAAGAGGGAGATGAGAAACAAAACCATTTCCATTTTTTCTTGCTAGAAATATTTCAGAATATTAGAAAAAAAATCTAAGTGTTTTGCACATATTTAATATGAACAAAAAATGCCTTTAAATAGTACAGAAATTTCACTTTCACATAGATACATAGCAGTTTATCAATCCTTAATTCATCTTCTCATTCCCACCTTAATTCCCTTTCTACAATACTAGTTTCCTTTAAGACTGAACATTGTCAGGAACAAGAGGTTTTAAGTGAGTATAATAGAGTTGCATCTGATAACTTATACTGATACTGAGTATGTAATCAGTCCTTCCTATGGACCAAATTGAAAGACACAATCGTCACTTTACTGGAATCAGCCAATGACCTCATACTGTTACGGAAAGTACAAGGAGCTCACTGTAAACAAGTCACTCTTCAGTGGGGGGGGAAAAAAAATTAATCTGACTTTCCTAAAATGGAGCTCATAAGAATCCACATCCATGTGAGTTAACTAGGTCTTTGATATTTTCAGCAGTTTGCTTAGAAACATGGGGTACCTGCTGTTAACCTGCCTTGGCAATGACGCACAAAGAGTTCACTTTCCCTCACTATATGGCAAAGGGAGAGAGTTAGGTAGCTATGCATATAGCAATTAAGTTCTTTGCACAGTCACTAGGTTTTCGTACCAGGCAAGAAGAACAACTGTATCCACACAGATTATATGTACAGTGTCAGTACTCCTTCCCAAAAGGAAGGCACATTCCCAGGGAAGGAGACATTCTCTCCAAAGAGAAGAGTGCTCTAGAATCTGACCCCCTTTATATCCTAAAAAGAAAACAGCAGCAAAAAATCTTCAGTAATTACATTTTTTCCAGGGGAATTATCCAGTGATAGAGACATTTGAAGAGTGTAATCCCTCCCAGCGTGGTATTCCTTGAAGGACTGAAATCCAAATTAGAGTGTGCCTGGGAGGGAAAATTAAGGGGGGAGGATAGAAATAGAGGCATTAAGAAGGACAAATGTTCTGTTGGTAGACAGGCTCATGATGAAAGGGGGATTATGATGATTAAAAGAAATTTTAAAACCCAACTTTAGAACAAGGAGAAAAACTCCCCACATTACAAGAAACAAAAATAAACAAAACTGTCCTGGCAGAAAATGCTGCTTCTCTACCAGGCCCCTTACATGGCAAATCCCTCTGAAATCCAAGTCCTTTGTTTGGATTTCATGTTACTTGTCAAATGAGGACAAGCACTGCGTACATCTCTGTGGTTTGCCCATAATTCCCTTTTATCTTAGGGAGTTTCACATTTATTTTAAGGTGGGACGAGGGGAAGCACAGCCGGGGTTATATCTCAATGGCTGTGCCAAGCAGGCAGCAAACCTTGTACACTGACACCAACAACTCATCCTCCCTGTATTAGGCAAGAAGTGTCTGACAGATCAAGTTTTTCACTACACAGAGCAGCAGGCAGACCTGTATGCGTCCTGCAAAAGAATAGGACCAGAAAACATTTTTCAGGTGACTAAAACATGTTTTCTGTTACAAACTGTTACATTTTATATTGTTAATCTAATAAATGTACTCGATTTACTCAGAGAGCCAAGATTTGTCCCCTAACGGAGAGACTCTCTCTGCCTCCTCTAAGCTGTATGAAATACCAGCTCCACCCTTCAGACAGGCTTGACCACGACCACAGGGAAGATGCTCTTGGACTCTTCCCCCTGCCCTGTGCAGCCACAACAAGGACCAAGCCTGGACCAAAGCTACTCGGGGAACCTTCCACCCTCCTCAAGCAGCAGCTGCCAGGACGGCTATGCTGAGTGTAGTGCCATGCATGCAGATGTGTTGGTATTTGTGAAGCAGATTACCAGCTGTCAACCCGCTATTAGGTCGCCCAGGCTTGCTGTTACACCTTCATCAGAAGACTGTGGGTTTGGTTCAGGCACAAAACTTCTGTCAGTGTTTTGCACTACAAAACCACCTGAAATTTGACACCTCAAGCTGTGCTGGTAAATTAAATTGCTAGAGGGTTTATGGTCCTTTAAACAGAAATATATTACTTCACCCACTTCATCATGGGCACCTTCTCCTGAAGAAGCCACCTGCTCCCCCTCCATTATAATTCCAATGCTAGGACAGTATTTGGCATGGAATTATTAGGCAACAGTAAAAATGCATTACTCTCAGGTCTCCACGTGCTGATAAGCTATTTAACCAGTCAGCTATTTTTAGCTCTGCCAAGCAATCAGGATGCTGTTCACAAAACACTTCACCTTAAAATATAATTGCTTTCCTCAGATGACATTGTCAAGCTCTGTTCTTTTCACCTTTAATGTGAAACCAAATTAAAAAAAAAAAAAAAGATAAGGTGGTTTATTAAGAAAGTAAAGACCATTCTCAATGGTAGAGAAAAATGAATGTATAATAGCCTAAATTTTACTTTAATGATACCAAGTGATTATTATCACTCTGAAAAGACATTGAGACCTAATGGATATAAAATAACAGGAAAGAGGTAAATTGGTCAAGAGTAACAAAAGGAGCAGCAGTGCCTGTCACTGGGCATCTTTGAGGAGGCCTTGGAAGAAGCCCTTTTAGTGGATACAACCACAAAATCACATGAGAGATTCAGCTGGCTTAGGGGTCATGTCTTCAATGCCTACACTGCTTGCAAGAAGCCTTCTGCCTTCAGAGTCAATTGACTGCCCACAACCTCCGAGGAGCTCTCACACTTGGCAAAGGCCAGCCTTGACAGCACAATCTCGAATACCAAACCATCTATGTTTTTTTTTTTCCCTTCCAAACTTTTAGCCTGCTAGTATCTTTCCCTTCTCTCCTCCCCTCTTGATCCCTCAGATCCCACACTTACCATCTCCCACACACAAAATGCACTTTCACACTCTCCCAATCTCAAAATACCCCTCTCTAAAATATTTTTGCTCAAGCTGTCCAGTCTCCCTAATCTCCACAAATCCTGGCACTTTGATCTCCTCAGGTTTAGGATGAATGAGACAATCTGAGGTTTGAAGAGATTTGTTTACAAGCCTGATTCCTTCTCTGATCTCTGGGATGTTTATGTAAGCCCAGAGAAATGCCATTTAAAGCAGAGTTACTTTGGGTG
Organism: Athene cunicularia; assembly: GCF_003259725.1. Lineage (NCBI taxonomy): Eukaryota > Metazoa > Chordata > Aves > Strigiformes > Strigidae > Athene > Athene cunicularia. Next base: position 7,115,917 of record NW_020799125.1, read on the forward strand.
TTACAGAGCATCACAGAGATAAGCCTTGGGTCTGCTATACATAGAATGGCAGATTCATTTATGGAGCAGAATTAAAAAAAAAACAACAAAACAACAGAATATCAAGTGATCAATGTCTATGAAGACATTAGTTGAAGAATCAAGCAATAACCTGTGTCACATTTGTTACGAAAAACCAGAACGGGCACAGTTAACCTTGCAAAGTGACAAGAGAAATCTTTGCTGTATCACAAATCACCTTCATCCTCAGCACATTTTTTGACTGTCACACTGTCACATTCGCAAAAAGGATTCATCTTTATCTGAAACTGTAATTGAATGCCAGTAGTTACCTTGGTGACATTTAAAAATCTATCGCTGTGCTTTGCTGTCAACACTTTATAATACAATAAAGTGCCTTACGGAACAAGTCAGAACGCAGCTTAGGAAATAGTTCCTATGACAACTATGTGAATTGAGGAGATGGCAAAGATCCCAAAATGTCAAATGGACAGGTAAAGAAACTATACAGGTAAAGAAAATCCAGGTTGAAGTCAGCACGGTTCCAAAGCTGTGCTGAACTGCAGCTCAGAGCCTGACTCTAGCCATTTCTGTAATTAAACAAAGTCTCCAATTCTCTAGGTACTCTAATTTCCACTGAAACTGCTAAGAACCCTGAAATTTATTATGTAGTCAAACCAACTGATTTCAGCAGACCTCTACTGGGACTAATCATTAAGAACGAGGGAGGAAGAGCCACACTTCCTGTGAATATTTTTTGTTGTACTTGAGATATTAAATAGGGAGTTTAATTATCAATCAAAATACAGGATTCCCATTTTGCTTATGACAGCACATTCATTTGCTTTCAGGTACTGGAATAGAGCAGCACTGGGATTACATTCACCCTTTGTATTTACAGATTTACTGTTCATCAGTCACCCAGAGACAGATTTGTTCCATTGTCACTGGCCCACAACTACACGCTCTAGGTCTAAACAAGAAATATGAAAGCCAACAGAGCCTGTCAAACCTGTGGCTCCAAACCACAGCCTGTTCACTGCCCAAGTGGTCCCTGGCTCCTTTTCCAGGAAGGAGACAAAGACATCTCCTAAGGAGGTGTGGGGTGAGTGTCATCCTGACCCATGGCTGCTGCCCTCCATGCACGGCAGGGTGCTCTGCACAGGTCAGCACTCTGCTGTAGCTCTACACAGCTAGGAGAAGACCTTGGCTGAAGCAGAGGATTGCTGAGGAAAGCCCCCCACTCAATTCCTTCCTCAGAACTGCCTATCTCCATCTCTTTTTCCTCTGTTCTTGCCTTTTCTTTTCTCTTCCGTTAAGGCTGCTTGGCCTTTCCAGCCTCTTCCAGGCTTTTCTGCTTCCTCCTCATTGTCTCAAACAGCAAGTCCCCTCCCCAGTACACAGGCCTCAAGTACTTCCACCATAAACTATATGGGTCTGAAACACAGAAGCATCTGGACCATTGGCCCCTGAAGCAGAGAATTAATCCTCTTTTGTTGTAAAACTAAATTCAAGCACCAGTTTGTTTGGAAAAACCCTCCAAAAACTAGCTGTCTGTGGCCTCCCTCCAGTCTTTTCATCCTGTGAAAGCTGTACATGCCTTCCGTAGCTGTCTAATAACTATACTCCAAAGTCCCAAATTCATTTCCAGGAAACAAAAAACAGTTGGCACACTCTGAAGATTAAGACTGATCTTTTCAGCTGCTCTTTCATTTTCAGCAGAAGCATGCATTAGAAACCTAGGTTATTTTATTAAAGAGCATTTTCTACTTGCACAAGGGTGATGAAGCATAAGACCCTGCTAAGCACACTCAAGTAGATACGAGTCTTCAAAGTCTATGAGCCTCAAACATGAAACTGCTCAGTAGGAAGGCTTACAAACAAGAGAAACATGCTCCCTACATACTTATAAAGGAAAGTCCTACAGATGTTAACATCACAACAATGACTTGATTTGGGTGCTAATAAGCCCTTCTTTGGCAAAACCAGAAGGCACCCTCCTTTGAACACAGTTCTGTTGACCGAATCGGAAAAAGGCACATGCCTCAATCAAAAACGCAACAAGAACTGTGGGTTTTTGACACTCCATAGAGATGTGAGTTTTGCCACATTTTCATTGGCACTTCAACCCTAGAGAGGACAAAAACATGAGCAAAACTGATAATAAAAACATGCCTGAGAAAGACAAACAAGGTAAACTAAGATTACATTCTTGCCCTCCAGTAAAGTTCTTTTTACCTTAAATCCACCCCGAATAAAGATAATCTTGCCACTGGAGACCACAAAATTGAAGTTATTTGCATACAGAATAGGCTCACAGAAAATTAGACTGCTGTGGAAAACTAGAGCTTATTATGCGAGAAATGTGATAAGCTAAAACGTACCAAAAAATCCTTCTCAAGATCTGAGCAACACAAGCTAAAAATACCTCTATTGCATGCCATTTACAAATTCAAAGGGTTGTTTAGGCTGTGTTTAGATTGTGATCAAACAACACTCGATACATTTTTTTCCACTTAAGATTAAAGATAGTGCCAGATTTTAGGTGTTCCGATTGCTTTCCTCACTTCATTTTTATTTCTATTTTTATTTGCACTCAATGTTCCCTGCACACTTGCTGAAAGCAAACAGCAGTGTTGGGAGGGGACCAAGGGAATGTATGGTCATTGTACACCACACTGGCCACTCTTCCTAATGAAAGGCGAGGGACTCAGAGCAGGAGCTACTGCACAAGAGCAGCCTGGAGAGTGCATCCCCAATTTACACAATAAAGGGTTGAAGACACTGTGTTCCCAGACTTTATTTTGGTTCATGTACATGCTCACATCTGGGCTTTGCAGGTGCAAGCGCTGAGACAGATTATTAGCCACCTGCACACACCTTTCCAGCAGTCTAAAGTGTGTTTAAATGTCACGGATACCTCTTGTGCCAAAAAGGTTTCCAGGCTCTGATGCATCGAGCTACCAAACACCCAGAACTTCCCGAGTCGCAGGCACTGAGCACCCTGCTGGTGTTATGCCACACAAGGTAGCATCATCCTTGGGAAGTGGCCCAGCACTGGGCTAGGTGAAGGCTAGCACAAGGGCAGAGGGTCTGGAGCCCCCTCCCCCCTGAAATACTGTACAGGTGCAAGGGTATGTGAATTAAGAGTCTCAGCACAACTCTTCAAACTCTTCCTTCTTTCAAACTGCAAACAAAAGTCAGCGCTGTGATGAAAGATTCCCGAACATAAATTACCATCATTTTTCTGTTACGTAACATGATTTATCCAAAGCATGCACTGGGCTCATTCCAGTTTCCACTCAAGTCAATAGAATTATAAGTGTTCAGCACCTCTGAAAAATCAGGACATGCTTATTCACGGGTATAATTTATGGTACCCAAATTAGAACATTCTGTCCTTAAGTTACCAGTGAAGAAAAGCATGGCTTCTTACGCCTTCCCCTCCTTTAAGGGAATTAACGGAGCAATACTGAAATTTACTCCCAGATCTTCTGTGAAATGCCTAGAACTAGTCAAACTTTAAACAAACCACAACACAAAAGATCTGAAATACTGACTCTGGAAATCTCTTCTGCCCCTCCACTAGATCAAATCAGGTCCAGCCAAGAACTTTGCCTACACAAGCATGATCTTTGCCTTACTTCCATGAGCTTTTGCAAAGAAGTAACTGCCACAGAGATGTTCCAATACCAACACGTTTCAAGTTAGGCATTAAGAAGAGCCATCATCTAGCAAAGACATCTGGAAAGCCAAACCAGAAAGCCATGAGTTAAAAGCAAGAGAGTAGGAAATACTCCTTACTGACAGCTCTGCACATCCTAGTGTCCACTGTCTCAATGAAGCAGTATTTACCAACCCCTCTCTAAATGGCTGTTGGACACAAGTTTTCATTCCTTCTGGATGTGTTCACAGCTTTGGTTGATCAAGGGTGGCAGTAAAAATCCAAAGACCAGTCATGATTTTTTTGTTCCTTCAGACCATAGCAAACACTGAAATCTGCAAAACACAGTTCAGTCTTGCTCAAAGTTTCTGGGACCTCTTCTGTAGTACTGAATTGAGGTGACTGTTCCTCTCAAACTCGCCTATGGGGTGATGAACAAACAAGGTTGTAAAGCATCAAACCCCTGGGTTATTCTGGGAAGCTGAGAAGTCTGGGACTGCTAAACAACCCAGATATCCTCAACCTGCACCCTACCCCTGACATCCTAGTCCTAACTCATATCACAAGGCTGGTATGGCCTTTTCTACAAATCTAAGATACACACAGAGGCAGCAGTTTGCAGCTCTGACCAGCTGGCCCTGTTCACAGCATTCAGTTTCAAGGCAAACAGCACAGCCCAGGTAGCCAGTCCCCATCCTGCATCCCCATCCTGCATCCCCATCCTGCATCCCCATCATGACACCACAAAAAAATAAAATGAAGGACTGAGCGGAAACTACCCAACCCAGCTGGCAGGGCGTCAGCTGGTCCAGTTTGGTTCAGCTCAAGTTCACAGAATGGCACCATGCTGCCAAACCACGAACAAGACCATATATGTCAACATTGCCACTTGTTCCTTACATCCCCCTCCTGGTTACAGCCACATCTCCCTGGGCATCTTTCTCCCAAGGAAGCATTAAAGTGGTGCGAGCAGTCCAATAAGCTCTGCTCAGTGGCATCTGTAAAGCAAGCAAAGGGAGTAATTTTTCTTCTCTGCATTGTTAAGCAAGAGCCTTTCCCTTTCCTAGGCAAGGGCCTAGACACTAAGGAGCTTCCTAAGCTTTCCATTTTGCCTTGCAGAACAGGTAGGCACTAGGTCAGCCCCTCCAGCCAGAGAAACATGCACACCCTCAGCCCAGAGAGAGAGGAGTTAAGTGGAACTCTTGGGCTGGGAATACACCAGAGCCAGTAGGAAGATGATATTTTTCTTACACCAAATTAACAGATCTTGTTTTTATCCGGTCCCCTGGGCCCCACACAGAGGATGGGCAGATGGATCCCGCCAATCACTTGATGCCACAGTTCCACCACACAAATGTGCTTGAAGGAAAACTCCTGCAGCACCAAGAACAAGGCTATTATAGGAGTCCAGAAACAACAGCTTGTGTGTTCACATTTCTATTCCAAGTTGCAGATTTCTTCAGAAAACAGGAGGCCAATCTAATCCTTTTGACTTTGAATCCCTTAGAGGAAGGCTGCCTAGTCTGCTTGTCAGTCTGACAAGGAGACTCAAGCCTTGTTCCCCTCAGAACTGCTCCAGACCAGACTCATGCCAGGTCCACCCTACCTCCCCAGGCTCTGAAAGTCAAAAGGACTTTGCAAAAGATCTATTTGCAGGTGATCAGACAGCATAAAAACCAGTGATTAAACAGAACTGGCACATACTGTAGAAGAGCTAAAAACCCAAAAACAGCGCTGAGTTTTGCAATAGCAGCATTTAAGTTAAAAATATCAGGCTGGCAGAATTACATAAAATCTAATTTTTTACGAGTTCCTAAACATAACAGTCCAAAAATCACTGAAACCACATAGCATGTATAAGTCACATGATGATAAAAGGCCTGGAAACAATCACCCTGAAACTCCACATGAGATAGATGTCATTTCTTTCCTTCAAACACATGAGATAATCTGAGACTTTGTGTACAAAGATACATAACAGCATATGGTAAGAAGGCACTAACCTTCAGAAGGAACACTTGTTCAAGAAACAGCATTTCTGGAATAGTATCTCCCAATTTCTTGATTCTTCCCTCCATGCCTTCCAGCACCGGTCTCCTCTGTCCATGGAAGCCACCTCTGCACCCTGTCCTTCCCAGCTCCACAGGGGAGCAAACATGTCCCTACACCAAGGGTCCACTTAACAGCTCCAGTTTTCTTTTGAATTTCTGTTCAGTCAAGGATCTGGTTTTACAAGATCCCTCCAACCTCAAGGCAAATATACAGTTAACCACAGAATTTAGCCCACCACTAGGAGAGCACAGTGCCCCGGTGTTGCTTGGAGTCACACACATTTGCTGCTCCATCAGGCATAAGGGCACAGGCAGACTCTTTTCAGCAAGTCTGGGCTATTATCAAGGGGACACTTCTGCCTCTCAGGGAGGCAACAGACACTTTGCACCTCATCTCTCTTTTGTGCACACACACCATGTCCCTTCATTCTTTTGACATCTGAATCTTTACTATTCTGTGCAACTGCTTCAAAGCAATTCATGTTAACTGGTTTATCCTCCACTATTCCAGGAACAGCTCTCCCCTCCAGACAAGCATCTATGCCCCAGAGGGAAAGCCTCTAGGCTAGAAATTGGATGACAGACACAGAACAAAAATTGAGAAATTTCTGAACCAAAGTTATTTCCTAGAACACTTTACCAGGAACTGAAAAAGGGTTTCCATATTTCAGCTAGTGTAAGAGGAAAAAATGGACTCCCTCACACCCTACCTGACAGCTGTGAAACCTGTAGGATCCAAGTCCTTCCCAAAGACCTCAGATTCTCCAAGCGAGGTGTACATAGTGCTTACGGCAGTATCCTATACCTGCAGCTCGATGTACTCAACCATAAAATGACAACGATATTTAACAGTACTTATTTCATAGGAGGTGGTGTGGGAATGCTTTGTAAAGCACGGTGATTCACTAACGCAGTGCTGTAAGTGCAGAAATGATGGGAAATTGTTCTTTTACAATTGCTAACCCATTACTATAGTTTTATCATCTCCTCATGTAATGCAGCACTCAAAACCATCCAGCAATTAAAACCACAAGAGACAGGAAATCCTTTACATTAGATCCCCCACAAGCACCAGTGAACTTGCAGTAGTTTCATCCCCGTGTAACTTCAAGCAGTATTGGCCCAATATACAGAGCAAATCCTGAACAACAGAAGAATCTTCTCCAGCTCAGAAACAGCCTTAAGCCCTACATCATTTCTGAACAAGGAAGTCTCATATTTGCAAGAGAAAAGATCTATATATGAAATTGTAATGAGGTGACTGATGATTGTTACCTTGGTGACATTTAAAACTCCACCACTGTGCCTTGCTGTCGGCACTTTATAACACAATAAACTGCCTAGCAAAGGAAGTCAACTCGGAAAATGAGCTTCCATGACAACAATGGCCCTCACACCTAAATGGGTCTGATGCTCTCACTTGACCAGCAGGCTCTCCTTTCAGAGGCTCAGCTCACCTGGCAAGAGAGTGACTTTGTGGGTATAGCTGACTTTGGTCCTTTGAGTGTTACCAAAAGGATTGGTCTGCCAGGGTTGCTACAGCTCCACTAATATTTTCACTGCTAGAGTGACATTGCTAAGGCTGGTATGCCAGGCTTTAACAGCAAAAGCATGTTGGAGAGATCCCAAAGCATAGGCAGAGAGCCCACCAATACTGCTGAGGTGTTTCCACTCTCAAGTCACACACTGGTCAACAGCCATTATCCATATTGAAAGTGCTTTAGGGTTGGAAGAAACATTATTGTACAACACAGCAGACCAGAACAGGAAGAACCAGATTCAAGCCTTGCTTTCAGAAAGGTCATTCTTGAAAGTGACCTTAAAAAAAGCCAATCAAAACCTTCCCCCAATTTTGAAGTCCAAATGGCCATTAGGGTAAGTCTAAATGATAGAGCTTAGGAACTCAAGTTAGTATTTGTGGGTTTTTAACTGTAAAAAAAAAAATCAGTCAAAACCAAAATTGACTGATTTGCAACAGAATTAAAGGTCTCAAAATTTCAGATACAACTATTTAAAGGGTCCCTTGCATCACACATAATACAACATTTCTATTGTCTTAATTGCTACCCAGAAGCCCGTCCAATGTTGGGCAGAGCCAGGCAGAAGGTTTTAGTGGAAGACATGCAAGTTCTGTGTATTTCCAGCTATGCAGTCTTGAGTACAATGATCTGTTTATTGATTTCAACACACATGTGGGTGGTTTAACTTAAAAAAAAACTAATATTAGGTATCATGTGCTACAAAGTAAACTTTTCACTTACAGGGAAGTTGTTTCTATAGTAACCAATGTTTTTCTAGCAACACATTTCACATTAGGGTTGCTATAGAAACAGAACTATAAAGATGTGTTCAGCAAATAAGTTGTCCATAGCTTTTCCCCCAGCCCTCTGCACCCTACCTACCCTGTCTACCTAAGGCTGAACATAGCACCATACTCACTGTGTCTACCTAAGGAGGCTCCACTTAACTCTCCTAACACGAGCGTGAAATGTTCCCTGCCCACATGAGAGCATAATTTCCCTTAGAGTTTCATGAACACATTTTTTTGGAGTAACCGAAATGCTCAATTCTGGATCAGGTTATAAATCCAGACAAATAGGAGATATTGTGCAGTAGGATACCAGTGTAACACCCTCATCTGTAGGAAAAGAATAAAATTACCATGCTGGAAACACTGAACAGTTAACCCCAGCTACATTCATCTTCTAGAAACCTCAGGGTGTTGCTGGTATGTGTCAAAGGGACATCAACTCATGCCAGGGAGAAGACTGAATCTCTATGGTTTTGAGCATATATTTAGGCTTAAGCTTTCCCAAGGGTAGCATACAGACTCCCACTCACATCAAAGGAAAGTCTGCAAAAAGATCACAGCTATAATCTGGCATTTACATAGTAGCTAGGATTTTAATTACTATTTGTTCAGTACCTTACCGTTCATTCAGTAACAGCCATATGTACACCTTCAGGACTATCACTGTTCCTGACCTTTGCTTTTCCTTCTTTCCCACTCTTTCATTTTTCTCTTTTCTTCTCTGAAGTGTTTTTTTTCCCCTCACAACTCCCCACCTCACCAAGTAGATGCTATTTTTCATTTACACAAGCAGCCCTTTCAGTCTATACCTGTTCCTCCTACTTAAATAAGAGCTAGGACAAACACGCTCCTCTGGATTTGGCCATGATGGCCCTTGTTAAGGCAGCTCATTTGCCAAAGACAGGGAACTAGCACAGGCTGGTCCTACAAGACATAGTAACAAGCCTCTGGTGATAAGCTCTGAAAGGTAACATTCTGCAGCAACACAGCTGTTTAGGGTACACACTTATTACCCCTTAATGCCTGTGTCTTTCCAGAGGCATTACAGTGGGCTGAAGATGACTTCTCTCTGAGTCACTGCCTTCCAAGGCTTTGTGGATTCAGGAAGGCACCACTGCTTCATTTTACACTCAATTCTCTACTGCACAGGTGATCACACAAACAGCAAACCAGTGTGGATTCAAAGCATCCAAGGGTGTCCCTCAAGTCCTGTGAAACAGCCCTAGTGAGGTGATGCACAGCCCTCCTCAGCAGACCCACCCTGATGCATTGTGACGTTCTCCACCTCCTGGGTAAGTCGCCACTGCTGCTCTCTGCCTTGCCTTCTCTTAGAAAGAAGCTTTGCTCCTTCAAGCAACTTTTGGCACCTAATTGTTGGCTCGAACATTAGAAAACCAAAATGGCCATTCAGACGTCACAAGAAGGGTAAGAAGTTATAACTAACTAAACACATTGTACTCGTACACAAGATCAGCTGGCTCCAAGTTTATCACCACATCTATATGGCATCTTTTACAGATCTATCCTCTCCCAGGACCATTGTTCATGTGGAACCTGGTGAAGCAGCTGAAAAGAATTTAGATGGAAGGAAAAGGAGCAATTTGTTCAACTGTCATTATATGTAGGTTTCAAGTCAAAACCTGGTTAAAACACATAAGATGCTGAGACCTAAAAGAAGGGAAAACAAAATTTCCTTGCTAACTCCAATCATTGTGGTTCTAATGCTTTTTAGCTGGGGGCATGACCAGGATCAAAGGGCCGCTGCTCAAACACTGTAAAATTCCTGTTTCCACAAGTACTTCCAGTGCTGGTTTATGTTCTTCCCTATGCTCAGTACCTTGTGATGCAGGTTTTGGTGCTGGCATGTGCCATCTGCACTTAGTACAGGGAAAAATAAGTGTCAGTCAGTCAGAAAAATAAGGTCTAGTGCAGAGGGACCCACCATCCCCAGTGGAAGAGTCATTTCTGCTCCATTCTTTATAGTGATCTACAAGAAAATATTTGACTGGGGTTATGTGATAAAACCTGTTTTTTCAAACTCATTCTCCAAACTGCAGCAGCACTGGTCAGAATATTATCAATTGTCATCTTTCTGTAACACTGAATATAACAACCTCCCTATTTCACCATCTGCCCCCACCTATCTGTTATGAACAGAAGTAGCAGGAATACAGCTCTTGGAGCATCATTTCAAGGTGTTACAAGACAAACTTAAAGGAATTTTCAGGAGCAGTGATAGCGTCACTGTTTCCACTAATGACTCGATAATACAATGACATAGCCTAAAACAAATACAATAACATTTAACTGGAGTAGTTCATCGAAGGGACCACCCTGTACCAGGCATGATGGGAAGGAAATAAATACCTGAGCTCTGAAGAGTACCACCAGAATTTCAAAACAGCATTACTTCAGTTATTATATGGGCCTGGGCAGCAATTTGAGAATGACCTTAAAGTTCCTTTGCCGACAAGTTCTGTGAGTTACAGTGAATTTTGGTAATTCATACATACAGGTCTCGCTCACCCTGGCCTCGATTTGCTTGCAAGGCCTTAGGCTGGAAGCTGCTCAAGCCAAAAGTTTTTTTGCACATGCCCAGGAAATGCTAAATATAATCTGGACAATATGCAGACAAATAATTTTAATGAACTTTTTAGGTCAGGGTCCAAGTCTTCATTTGCGCCTAAACAACACCAAGTAGACAGTAAAAATCTGTCCTAGATACAAGTCTCAGAGCACTACTGCAACTTAAACAGTAAGTTTAAACTGCAGCCTTGCAATTTTTTTTTTCTAGCTCTTCATCTAGATGTTTAAAGGTATTTACCTCACCAGCTCCTGCAGCCTGGCTGAATGGTCTCACCAGCTTGCTTACCCCAAGGCAAGCAGTCCTCTGCAAGTTCACAAGGGCTTACATTCAAAGAGAATGACTAACCCGTGCTGGAAAGCCAGGAAGTGACGAGCCCTACCTAAAACTATCTACATCTATAGCACTTATGAGCTGAAAAATATCCTCATGAATAAAGACAGAAAATAAGTTTCACTATAACTAACTAATTCTTATGTCATCATATTGCCCCATAGTTCTAAATATCTTCTTCTGAAACAGTGATAAAACTAGATTGTAAAGTGCATATCTACTAATTTTTGTTTGTTTCGGTACCCAGCTGCTTGACAAAGATCATTTCCTACATGTCACACAGACATTTTTGTCATTATTTAATGAGTTAAGAAACAATCCATCAATCAAGATTTATAATGGGATCATTTCACTAATGTGGCAGACATACGTTTGGTCAAAAGGACCAAGACGAAATGGAATATAAGATCAAAAAGGTCCTAAGTTATCCTCACTAAGAGTCTTTTCAGAAGCCACAGTGTCATCTAACATTTCCAGGCAGATTCAGAATTATTTCATTCAGTTTTCAACTGAATCTAGCCAATAAAAATAAAAACATTCTGGAATTACAGCTAAGATCTATTTACCTTCTCCTTTTTAACATCATCTTAAAAGAGGCAATATCTGAACATGATGGCATAGCAGAAAAACCCACTCCCAAAATACAGCTGAGAAAAGTATAATGATTATGAAACACACATTTATATTGTAATCACATTATGTAGAAGCTTTAGCTTTACTGGGAGTTGGTTTTTTTGGCATCCAAGGTCACGTTAATGAATAATGTCAAGATCTGGGTGCAAGTTTGAATGTGCTTAGTATTCAAATGTGCTTGAACACATCTCCCAGCAGAGATATATTGACTGTTTACGACTAATCACTGATGACCAGAGCTTAACTGCTAAACTAAAATGATACCAAGGGCTGCATAGTTGCATGTGTTCCCTTAGACTTACCTCACTAAATCCAGTTAGTTACAGTATTTAAAATCTGCATTCAGTCCCTTGAGATCCGACAACAAAAGAGATACCAACATCTCATTCACAGATTGCTTGTCACAGGTGAAAGGGTGACAGTCCTATGTCCATATTTGTTTCGGGGACAGCCTGATCCTATTTTTAGATCACTTTCTTGAATAAAGTCACAAGTAAAATTCCAAACATTCTAAAATTCGTCATAACCCTCACCCCAAACAGATTCCAGCCACACCTGGTCCCTCCTAGGGGGGTTGCCATCAGCAATACGAAGTGTTCTGCCATCCACATGATCTAGTTTTGGTTAGAAGGAAAATACACACCCTGGAGTCAAACCCTTTTCTCTCGCACTGAAAAAAAACCCCAAAGTATCAAGTTCTCATACCTCGCACAGCAGACATATCTAACCCCGTCTGTTTACTACTCGTATGAGATCCCCAGGTCCAACCTCAGCTCAGTCTAATTATCTGCTCAGTCATCTCCTGCCATACATTAGGTCACAATAATAATTTCAGCGCTTGAGTTATTCCAAGCTGGTGGAGTATTTAGTGTTTTATTGTGTTTCAGAAGTTGGCAATGTCTGAAGCTGTCAGTGATTTGCACTGCTCATTAAATCAGGGAAACGAATTTGAGTGATTATAGCTCTCGGTCCTTAACCAGGCAACAATCAGGGGCTTTTAGAAACTCATTTAAAAGCACAGAAGATGCCCTCAGGAAAAGAGTTGAGTTTGATACTGGGTAGGAAAATTTCCTCAAGAAAGTGAAGAAGTAATGAAAAGGGAAAAAAAAAAATCCACCTTCTCAAAATGCACAGAAATCCTTTAGAAGGAGCCCCCTTCACTGTACCTCACTGCAGCTGCTGCTTATAAGTTGCTAGAAGCAAACCCTGTAACAAAATTAGCTTTTCCAAATGGCAAAAACAGAAGGTGGCAAACTGTGACATATTCCCAGGCTCATACACCAACAAAACATCCTGTAAGCAATTTTTTTTTTTCTGGAAATCTTTAAGCACACAGGCTGGGAAAATAGTCACAGTTTTAATAAGGATGCAAACTTCTACCCTGAAGTCAAATCACACTGATAAACAACAAAGCAGGTGACATTTCCTACTGACAGTCTCCACTGGCTATTTTTGCAACTCTGAGAAGCAACCAGTGAAAAAAACAAACGTGTTTTGTTAAGATGGTGGGTAAATTGGATGTTTGTTAAGCCCTGATTACTTCTTAAATATTTTGCTAGACACGAGTCTCTTGAAAGAAAGAGGTTTAAGTATTTTTCAGTCTGATCCTTCGAGACCTGAATGGAAAGCCCACCTTGTAAAATATCCTATTGCTTGTATGAGGTTTCACAAAATTAGCTTAATTACTGAAACAGGGCTGGATTCACTGTACCACTAGACTCCGAATACAAGTATGAAATGTTCATTCGGAGTTGGGCATCTCAGATTGCCCTAGACAATTAAAAAAAAATAATAAAAAAAAATCAGTAAATATCAGAGTCATTCCAGTACACCAGGATGAGCACAGTCATCAGAGGCCACTCTGATATCTAGATCAAGTCACCCTCCAAACCTGCAGGTACGTGAGCATGTGTATGCCGTGCACAGGTTTTGTTCAAGTCAAATGGATTATCCCAAGCTCTGCTACTGCCTTTTCCCATAGTAATTTTCCCCCAGCGCGTCAAAGGTCATGGAAATGCTGTGTGATGTTTATGTTCAGGATGTAAACACACACAGCATCTTCCATTTTTCTCCTCACTCCAGACAGGACACCAGGCTTCTCTACCTTATCCTCTTGCTAACATACATCAGTGCAGTGGGTAAATATACCATGTTTAGGATAGACTTCTTTTTTTTTTACATCTTCTGGCCTAAAGGTTTACTTTTGCAGCTTTCCAAGGCAGTTTCTTACACCACTATGAATACTGAACTGCAATTATTTATGCTGTCTTAAAAACAAAAAGGTCAGCACAGAAGAAAGGAGAGTTGGAGGTAGGAGAACAAGCTGGACTCTGCTGGTGATGTAACAGGTATCTTTTGTCTCATGCCACATTTTATAGTCCAAAGCCAGTAACACCAGCTGCTCAGCACGATGACTAGTCCTTAGCTTTTGCTGGACAATGCAGATACAAATACCTGTATCTATCCTGTAAAGGCAACGTAAACACTATAGGTGCAAGCTTAGCTACTCCTGCATCAGAATGCAACTGAGCACAGCTCCAATCCACCACTGCACAAGGCACGTGGCAGGAGCCTCACAGCACAGTGCAGCACCTGCACTTCTACAAGTATTGGGAAGGGGAAAACAAAGGTAAATATTAATGAAAGAAAAATTTTACTCTAAGATTCTTGCAAAGAGAAAAGTAGAAGATACCTTTCCACAGACTCCCCACAGGCCACCCAACATTGCACTGTACAAAGAGCTGATCCAGCAGTGGGAATTTTGCTACCAACCTACCAGGACAGGGTCACCCAGTTTCACCTCTGCAAGTCTCTGCAATGGACTGATGGATGTTTCTCAAAGTCAAGACTAAGCTTCCACAGCGTTTCAGAATCCTAAATCCTGCTGAAAGTATGCTGTTGCCATCACAAGAACTATAAATAAATCTCCTCAAATCACCTCAACTGCCAGGTCAGTATAATTTCAAATAAACTTGGACAAAAAATATCAGCTACTCTGGCTTTGCATGCTTTGTTCTAATAGCATTGAATGCCCAGGTAACAAGATGAAGAGCTCTTATAAAAAGAGAAGAGACAAGCAGCAGTAAATTGTATTATGTACTAAAACCCACCCTTATTGACAAGGCTTATCTGCAAAACTAAGGTCTGCGCAGACAAGAGGAGTTAAAAGCTCTGTTATCATCCAAAATGGCTTGGTCTGTAGTGAAATTTATCCAGGCTCTGTCCTACCCATGTCTGGCTTCTGGGCCGGAGGGATTCATGGAGAGTTTCTGACTCCACTGAAGTCAACAGCAACATTAACTCCACTGGAGCCAGGTTCCAGCCACAGAAGAAATGCTGCTTTACCTGCACCGCATGTTACAAATGAATAAAACAGCAGGGGTTTGTAAGAAAACTACTGACCTCATAAAGTATGCCTTTTCCTCCAGCAGAAGCTAACGCTCAAACATGCGGGCACATTACCTATACCCCATCTGTTTGATAATACACGTATTACCCCTACCAGTTAGGTCCTTCCTTTGTATCAGCAACAAATCTGCAAAGTCTGTGTATATCCACGTGCCTCTGGGACCAAGGTTATGCAAAAGGAGAAGGTTTTGCAGCACAAGAAAAAGCAGCAGCTCAGACTTGAATTTTAAAACCCCTTACCTGCATTGCTTACGTCCTTCTAATTTAATCTCACAAACTCACCTCTGCATCAACAAACAGTTTACATTTTAAGTCTGGTCTGTTCAGTCTCTTCTTATATCAGGCACTGAAAATTGATGGCTGAATGTGCTCCATCCCAGGCATCCCTGAGCTTGAAGGTTTGACCTGAATTTTAAGTGTTACTGGAGTAGAGATTATTTTTTTAAAAAAAACCCACAAAAAACAGTTAAGTGAGATCAACACATGGTGTTGAAGAAAGTAACACTGTGATTTTTTCGGGGGAAAGAAAAATAGCAGAGAGCCAAGAAAGAAAAACAGGGAAATAGAAACAGCACATATACCATACAGAGGATATTGCTTTCAGCTGCTCAGTAACTCTGGGTTAGATACCTCTGTCCCCACGACAGGTGGAGGAACAATAGATGCAGAAGTAAAATGCTGATTTTTAAAGAGAAATCAACATATTCTTCTGAAAAGCAAAACAACTTTAAGTCCTTTTTAACAAGAACGTATTTAACTACCCCCAAAAATAATCTGAGGACTGCTGAGACAGTAAGTAGCACACCCCTACTGCTGGGAGTTCATTTAGCAATATCCTACTTTATTCCAGAATTTCTTTTTCAAGGATGCCTTAAAAGTTTAAAGAAAAATCTAAGAGACTCCTATTACAAAAACACATTTTCAAATTCCTGCTTGTAAATAAATTGATTACAGTTTGGATTCCTTCAGATGAGGACTATTTTAATACCAAGTTTTCCCCAGTACTCTCCTGCAAGGACTTGAACATGCAGTTCTGTTTCTTGTCAGCAGCTCACAACACTGCTGCCTTCCTAGCTGCTCTTCCCTCTTCAAATCAAAGCATTGAGAGTCTCCTTCCCTTGGGGTTGTACTTTATGGGATAATGTAGATGTGAGGTGTAAAACATTTCAAATTGCTTTTCTCTTCCCACCTTCTATAAGCCAGTAACAATGATATAGAGTCATAAAAATGTTGTTACAGGATACCAGAAGAGTTCATAACTTTTAATATTATTTCTACGTCTCCTCTATTTGTATGTCCACACAGTGAGCACAAGCTTGTGCCTGGAGCAGACCTCTGTGTGTGCGGATGCTGTGAGGTGATGGCTCTGTTCCCACTTCTGACCATCAGTGCCACACTTCTTCCCTTCCAGCACTGCAGTGACTAACAGAGTGACAGTGGCATGATCTGCACATTTCTCACACCACCCTGAGCATTCAGAGCTGGAAGCTCAAGGCCTCCTGGTGCCACCCCTGTATCAGTGCAGATGGACACCACTCTCAGTGCAGAATAGCCCTTTAAATCCCAGTTTAGCTTTCAACATTGCCAGTAAAGCAGAGAACCTCTGCACCTTAGCAGGTACCAGCAGAAGCTCCATTTAACATTATCCATTAACATCATCGTTTGACAACATCTTTCATTATCCTTCTTCAAGGCCTTGTGGTATATTGGTTCATTAGCATAAAAGATCAAACCTTCATTTACAAGACAAATACCATAAACAAGAAATTAATTCAGCAGGCCAGTTGATTTCAAATGAGAATGGTGATGTTAATTTCAGTGTTAAAAAACCCTCTCAATCCAGTAATTAAATTCTGTTCCACCAGATATAGTCAAACATATGCTCTGCCTACACAAGGACTGATTAATTGACCCTGAGATGACATCATCCACCCAGCAGTGGGTATCAAACTGAGGCATTAACGAGCCCAAGATATCACCTCCTGCTGCAGAAAAGGAGAACCTGTTCTTTTGTGCCCTGCTGAGCTCACCAGTCCTTCCACAACAGTACACAGGTTTTCTCTTACGGTTGTCTACAGCCTCTCCCTAAGGTTCCCCTTCCAGGATGAGGTTAAATAAACTTTCCTGCGGCAGAAATGGTGATGGTGAGCACTGGATAAAACTTGGTGCTACTGTCCACATTCTTGTATTCACACAATCCTGCTCCCCCTTTACTGGCTTGGAGCTGAGCAGTGTTTATGGGTTTTGCATGGGGAACGTGGCAGGGTTCCAATTCGTGCTGGACATCAGACCACAGGCTCTGCCTTTGTAAGTCTCTTTATCTAGATTGATGAATGCAAGCTTCAGAAAGAGTATTTCAGCAGCCTCATATAAGGAGCATTAGTCACTGCTGCCTTGGTGCCTAGAAAGAGCCATCAATTTTTGTAAAGCAGACAGTCATAACCTTAGAAGAGATGCAGCCAGACTCACTGACCCTGAGCTTTTTTTCTTCTTCTGAATCTACAACTCCAATGAGACCAAAGGGAGTTTGGACTTTAAAGGAATGCAAGATCATGCTGATAACAACCAATCTAGAGCCAATCCTCTGTTCCCTCAAACAATCCGTATTGACATCCACTACTAATGGAGACAACTGCTGGATTGCTGGGCTTCCCTCGATCATCTTAAAAATGCAGTGCAACATCCAGCTGCTGTGGTGACAGAGGACTGCACATCTGGATCTCCTGTGACATAGCTGGCAAGCCATGAAAGTAGGAATATAATATCTTTAGTCTTCTTTCGTCTATAAATCTCCATCTGGAAAGCATTTAAACTGTGACTCTCATCACTAGCCCATCTAACTTTCTAAAACAAGAAGATAGATAATAAACAAGGAGGATAGAAGAAAGAAACCAGTGAAGTTTTGCAATTTAGAAGGCATAATTAAAATACAACAACCCCTTTTGGAAAAACACTAAATATACATGCAGTGCTTTTGTATAATCAGTTGTTTGACAGCATTCTTAAACTAAGTGTGATCACTAAAAGCAACACTGAAATTAAAGAGCAAATATATGGGACCAAAGTGGGTTTCATGACAACACCAAGAAAGAAAAACTAAAGATGTTGGTCAGAATGACAGGATTTCATTTAAGAACATATGTACTGCTTTGTAGCTTGGGAAAGAAAAATTGATTTTCCAGACACTGCTATAAAACATGCCAAGAAACAAGTGTAAACCAAAGAAAGCACAAGCTATAACTAGATAATAAAGCATCCAAAATTTTCCATGTATGCCCATTTACGGGAGGAAGAAATTACCCTATACTTAACTTTGCTCCCTCTGTCACAGGTCAAAACACAAGAAACATTTATAGAAAGCAGAATTGAGTATTATAATTCATGGGCATAGAGAATTATCAACAGAGCTGAGTTGATGAGCAACCTGGGACCAGCATCCAGATGACTCGCTTGGTACTGAGCAATAGCCATGGTGCAGTAACCCCTGCAAGCCCAGGAGTAGGACCCAACGTATTGCGCAAACGAGGAGTGAAAGGAAACCTCTTGAATGGAAACTCCATTCTGACCACTGAGGTTGACTAGCAAGTGGTGAGAGAGAATACATTTATGTTAAAATATTTTGAGTCTATTTATTATTCCAGGGCAGGACAGGTGCATACCAGTGACCTTTCACTGAGCTCAGAGGAACTGCAGTGGTTTATACTTCCATTACCTCAGATGGCACTGTGCAGTAATCTTTTTTAAGCACATTTTTTAACCTGTGTACAAGTTACACAGCCAGATAAATGTACACTACCCATACATATCAAAGGGAAACGCCAGAGAAGAAAGCAGTTGCTACAAAAATGCAATAGGAATAGGCATTGGGCTAAAATAACCATGGGGTTCTGGTCTATATAACCAAAAGTTGAAGGATTATCAAGAAAATAATTCCACTTGCATTAATTGTGTACTGCTTGGTTAATTCTTTGGGGTTATTTAAAACATGCTTTCCAAAAGTGCACTCGTTCACTCCATCAGTTATGGCTTAATGCCATCTTGACATCTTTGCTTTCATCAGCCTGCTGATTCATTTCACATTTTATGTATCTTTGTTTTTTCCTTTCCTTCTTCTTTAATTTTTAAATTTTGGTAAATATATCAGACTCACATAAGATCCTGTCAAGAGGTTGAAAGTCAGTGCTTGGAGCTGAATTTAGCATTCCCAGCTGGCTCTGAAACCAAGATCTGCAATGTCAGATCCCCACATGTGGCCCAGCTAGGAGGCAGTAGGAGAAAGGCACTTTCCACACTACCTTTGAGGTAAATATCTTCCTGTGTGTTAAAGGCAATCAGCAAATGCACGAAGAAACTGCAGGATGGAGGCGTGTATCTGGCATTGACTTTCCCTGGAAAACCAAAGGAATGACTCCTAGTGCTGAGTGAAGCTGAAGGTAATGAAAGAAAGGTACATTTTGTGAGCAGAGGACAGTTGGTCAACCTGGAAGGCAAAATGCACCATGTCCTGCTTCACAGAACATGAGTATCTACCTCCTTCTCGCAAAGCTTTATCTGTGTGTCCTTGCTTTCCTGAACTGATAGGTATCACCTAATGTGCATTTCCACTGATCTGCCCTCCAAGGAGGGAAAACTCTAGAGATCAGAGAGGACTGGACACGGTCACCTGAATGGCTGTGACTCCTAAGGGATGCTGAAATTATGTTAAATGGGAAACACAAACATCCACTTGTTTAAAAACCCAAACATCCATCTAGCTTATGTGCTTCCTGCAGGGGTTGTTCTGGTGCGTCTCTATCCAGCCCTGGCCATGGGTATTGATCCTAGAATCCCTCCTGAGAGATAAAATCTTGACTGACCTGTCCAGGCAGGTCCCAAGCCCAGGTGTGAGCAGTGGATAAGCAGTATCACCAGAAAAACAGGTGCCGAGGGAGATCTTTCCTTTGCCTCGTGTGCTCTGGACTAGCAGGTTATCTCAGTGTGCAGAGCAAAGCTGAGCAAACCCTGCAAGTTTCTTCTAAAAAAACTATAGAAGGAGGGGGGAGTAGATGTTATTACTGGTGCCCTATTGTAGTTGTAACAAAGAAGTCTACCTCTTCAGATAATTTATTGCTTGTTCTCCCTGAAACAACAAATACAACAAATACCTCAGACTGCTTCTGCAAAAACAGTCAGCGGGGAGCTGACTGGCATCATGTGAATGTTACACTTCCCCCAGCTCATGCCAAGATTTGAAACCACATGGCAGTTCTCGGGGATCACAAGGATTTGTTACACTCCTGTGAGGACTGTAGGACCACGAACCAGCAAATTATTACAGTAAAACATAAATATAATATATTCAACCACGACAGACACGATATTATTCCCCAAAAGCATAGGAACATCAAGCTCACTTGCTGAGCTCAACAGCTTAAGTCCTTCACTTTACAAATATAGAAAAGGATGGTAAGAAAACATAATTAACTGATTTTATGTAATAAAAGTGAATAATTGGCTTATCCTTTCTCTGCTGAGTTTTTAATATAGATTAAAAGCTACAAAGAGAGTAAGTTTGAAAAGAACCGAGGAAACTGCTGCTTACTTATTTCAGTATGGATCGAACATAGTGGTATGTTCCCAACCCAGGGTTTATTTTTTATCCAGGTTTTCCAACATCAGTATGACCTCATGCACGGATGGAGTAAAAGATCTTAGAACTCACGAACCCCCAGTATATTTTCATTAGCCCAGAGCCACGAATACTATCAACGTGAATCTGCCAGTCACCCAAGAGGTCAAATTTCTGAATGTGCCTAATTAATGCAGAAGCATAAATTCCCTTTCAAGAGGGACTTCACTGCATACAGTTGGTATTTTTAAGGTATTTAAGCCCTGAAAGACGCACACAGGCATATAATGGAATTTTTAAAGGTATCTAGCAATTGCATTCTATACAGAACTATATTCAAGTAGTTACCCTAATGGTAAGGGAGAAGCTGAC
This sequence comes from Athene cunicularia, assembly GCF_003259725.1. NCBI lineage: Eukaryota > Metazoa > Chordata > Aves > Strigiformes > Strigidae > Athene > Athene cunicularia. Next base: position 7,136,881 of record NW_020799125.1, read on the forward strand.
TTGAGCCACTATTGCTCTATTCTCCAAATCTCACTTTCAGAATGGTTGAGCAACTATTCTTAATTTTGATGCTGGCCAAAAACATGGCACATAATTCCACTTAATTTAATATTGACTTGACCACCGTTATCAAAGCAAGCGCAGTAGAACACACACATTTCGGGAAAAGTTGGAAAAACAAACATGCAAAAAAGAGAATGATGATCTGATGAAAATCACCAGACTTCATCAGTGACAAAGAGAGAGGCTTGGTAAGAGCTGCACAGGGTGGAGAAATCTCCAAAAAGAATTCAGTTAGTGAGAGTGTGATTATTGATGATTCACTAGTGCAATAAGTGCACTAGTGAATCATCAATAACTATTGATATTCGTAAGTGCAATAAACTTTCTCAGCCAAATCTCTGAGCAGATTGCGATTCTGGAGCACTGAAATTAGAGAAATGCCAGTATTCAAAAGGGACAAATTGTGGCAGGCTGGACACCACAGAGTTTTAAAATAGGCTGCTGGATCCTGCTGAATGCGCTGCTTTGAGGTATTGCTCACATGGAGTGTTATAGTCTGCTCCACTCCCCTTCCAGCTGCACAGCATCCTTCCCTGTCTCTCCTACCCTCCCCTGAGCTACTGCAGCCAAGCAAGGCAGTGTTTTGCATGCTGGAGGGGTTGTGAGGTGCTGGCTGGTGAAAGGGCTCTAATGGATTTTACAGCATTTGCAGATGTACATGGATAACCAGATAGACTAGGCTCAATTTTCAAACTGTCCCTCAGATTAACTATGTATCACTTGTGAGAATGTGCAAACACAAAACACAGCTTTCGCACTCAGAGTAAATCAATAATTCAACTGAAATGATAGTATTAGCCCAATTAATAATTCACAAGTGCTTATAAAAATGTTTAAGATTATTTTTACCAGTACATCAGACATGCTCTCCAGCGCATAACATTCACATCTGATTCCCACTGTAGAAATACCCCACTGCCTCCAGGATTACACGATACAGAATTAAAATGTTAAGCATATTCTCTTCCCTGGGGAACACTTGATGCCTTTCATTATTCCAGTTTTATATTCATTATTAATCCTTTTTCAGATCATTTCTCAAGCTAATAGCTCCCCAATTACATATAGCCTTGGTAACTACTAAGAGCAATGAGCAGCTTAATACAGTCATAGTTCTGGACACATCCATTTCCCATACATAAAGGACTTTAGTGGCACAGTTACCTGAGGTCTTTCACTTTTGTACAAGTGATCTCAAGCAAAAAGGAAAGAGAGGAAAAATTTGCTTCTGACATGACACCTGTTCAGCACAAATATTTGAAACTGTGGGCTTTCCTGGCATTTATCTGTACACTTTGAAGTTGTACCTAGACAAGGGACACCACAAATACATGTTCTCTATTTTCATCTCAGGTGAAATGTGAATATAGCCCATAAAAGTGCTTCTGGCTGTATTATTTAGCAAGATCGTCAAATAGGAGTTGTTAAATGAGGTGTTTTACTGAGCAACACCAATGTGTGATCACTAAATAAGAGGCTAAATAATTTTTTGTCATGACGTACTGGTATAACAAATGGCAATGTTTAGTCTCCTACTAGCCAAATCTTCATCAGGCCACCCCATAACTAAATTTACATATTAGATGCTCCGTAACATGAGCCTGAACTGGTATGGGTTCACATACACAAGAAATAGACCATGAAGAGCCTTTTTTACCAATGCATGTTCAAAAGAAGACACAAACATTTATATATTTGCTATCACATTTACTCCTTGTGCCGGCGACTGAGCAAAAGCCATATACCTGTGACAGACCCTTCATCTAAAAGGCAATTTGTACATGCCTGCTATAAGTACCTTTACAATTGTACCATGTGCCTACGATTAAGGGCTTTGATCCTCCACATATTCAAGTATGTGTTTTAATTAAACACCTGCATCACCTCATTAGCTCATTGGAAACTATTTGCATCTAAGTGCATTTAAATGGCTGTATGCACAGGTATTGAAGCATAAGACTTAGCAATGCTGATGTGTTTGCATTTTTGCAATCATATTTTCAGGGAGGAAAAGGTTGTGCAGTGGCCTTCAATCCCAGCTCACAGTACCTCATCACGGCAGGAAGGAGGAATGGATCCCAACCGATGTAAAAAGCACTCCCAGTCCTGTTGCTCCTGGCAGCCATCGACTGTCCTGCTCAGAAGTCAGGGAGATCCCAGACCAACAGCCGCTGCGTGAAGAGCAAAACCATCGCACCTCAGGTACTGATGTTCCCAGGACACGCCAGATTTGCTACTGATCTGACCTGAGATGCTGCTCTACTCTCTGAGACATTCTCAGAGGACAGGCACATGTGCAGTTGCTCCATTCACAGTGGTGGGTACCTCAGATATGTTTCATACAAACTTTTGCATCACTACAGAGATTCAATACAAGACATTGTAGGTTTCTTGCTTTAAACCTAGTAGTGTTAACAAGCTATAAATAGGATAAATCAGAATTCATAAAGATATTTCTGGAAACCTACTTAAAAATCTGAATCATATTTGTTTTATTTGTTTACTTATACACCACTAAATAAACAAAGATTGCACAAAATGTGTGTAATCTGCAGCAGTACCTAAATAAGTCTTCTTCATTTGCATGTTTTACTTTAAACTTCTGAGATATATTTTGATACAGAGAAAAATAAATGTTACTTTCAATTCTCCTTAAGCCCATTTTTATACTTTTCTGTGATAAATTATTCTTTTAATTTGAAGTCTGGAAAAGAGACTGAAAAGCTATTTTCTACAGGCTGAAACATCATTGTCAAAGTAAAATGAAATCATCCAGTTCCACAAATCTAGAGTTTTTTGAAAGTGTAAATGTCTAAAGAAATTCCGGTGGAGCTGTTGTTCTGAACCAGTGCAGCAGGTAGTGATGGTAACAAGACTAACAATGATAGAACCAAGCAGAGATAATTTAGCACACATTTTTTTTTATTATTGCTATTTGAAATGTCCCTGGTCTCTATAGCAGCACTGCTGTGGATAAATATTTCCCTTCTTTCCTTTCCTTCTGTAGGTAAATTTACATTTTTCTCTTTAGATAGCAACTGTCATCCTAGACACTGTCATATGTGGGCCAAACTCATCCTGGAGTGAATCCGTCATCTTAAAGAGGTTTAGTCAGGAAAGTACCAGGTTAAGTGAAATTAAAGTGAAACTAATTATGTTATCATTATTCTGCTTAATCAGAAAGTGTTACAGGCATAAGAAAAACAAAATTTATGGGCCACTAAGATGGGACTCTAACTCCAGATATTCTGGACTTAGGGAGAGTGTGGTCCAACATTCATTCCTCTAAGTGTGTTTTGTAGTTTACCTCCCTTAGACCTAAGGTGGAAGGCAACATTTTGCAGAATTCGGGCCTTATCATATTGCATAGCACAGCTGTAGCAATTCCTGCCCTCATAAATCACATTTTCCAGAGCAGCTATTGTGATTACAGCCAATGACTGGGATTGGCATGATGCTTCTGCTCTTTCCATATCAAACCCAGAGACACAGAAGTTCAAGAGAGGATCCAAGATCCAAGGAATCTTGTGCTGGGAAAAACAACTCTGCCCATGGGAAGTACTCAGTATATGGAATCATGTACTGCTAGGGACCATGGAAATTGTGCATTGCTCACTCCTTTCCTTAGACGGCAAGGTCAGAAAGATGCCACAAGATGCTTAGCCATCAATTTGCTAAGCACTGCTCCAAATGCTGTTTCAGGTCTCCTTCTTGCTCAAATGTATTATCCCTTTGGCATCCTGCCAGCTTTGTTATAACTGATTATAATTTCAGTTTGATGAAAAACTTTGAACAGACTGTTCTGAGTCGTGGCAGGGAGCAACTGTATTAATTCTAGAGGTTTAATTTATACCTGCCAAACTTCAGGTACACAGTGCACTGAAAAAGGGCTCAAAATGATAGATACAAACAAATTACTCCTGCTAGAAACTTAAAATGCGCTATGGCTCGACTCAGTCTTGATGTCTTTGTTTTATTATGTAAATAATTTAAACAATAAGAGAATTCTATATTCAAGAGGAGTTCAAGTAACTCTGGGACTGATGTGATTTTCAGGTGGTATTACAAAAAGTTAAAAATGCAATAAACAGTGCACATGGCAGCACACTACTAAATCAGGCTGTACGAGAGAGGTAAGAAGTCTACCATATGAGCACAGAATATCATCAGATGCTGGAACTAGTGTTCTGGGAGTGTTACTTCCAGCTATAGAGGATAAAACCAAGTGTAATTTCTGTAATTAAAAATAAAATCAGTATATACTCAACATCTTTCCAACAGATCACAAGCCCATAACAATAAGCATGTCAACTGCACAATTACAACAATGAAATCTGATCTACAAACCAATCTCCTGGGCAGTGTATCTGCATCTCAATCCAGACATGCTTAGCTGATCCCTGGAAGCAGAACAGTCATGTTCCACAGAGCTCCCAGGAGAGATGGCACTATCCACCCAACCACTCAACAAGTTGTCAGTGAAGACTTCGCTGAGCGGGCAACGGAGCAGCCCAAACCCTAATCTGTCCCCAGGGCAGCAGCACATTTTGCAGGAGGAAATGGGGATTTCTCTTTGTTGAATAAAGGGAAAGTCTCAGGACATCGTGGCATCCCCCTCCAGACACCACTTGAAAACTGATGATTTATTAATAAACCAAATCCCCCATTAGCCAGATGTAGTCTGCACTGAGCTGTTCTGAAGCATATCAAGCTCCACAGCTGCAAACACGACTTGTTCCTTTTGGCCTCTTAGTACAGCTCTACTCCATAAAGGGCTATAGCACAAATATTATAACCTTAATATTACCTTAAAAGTGCTTGTCTTAATATAAACATGGCTAATGGGATTTATACCAGACCCTTGAAGAGAACTGGACCCAACCAGTCCAAAAGCTTTCAGTGTTCAGAAAGCCATGGACATCCTGTAACTTTCTTGTGTTTGTTTTGGCAGATCAGTCTAACAAAATGCCAAAGATGAGAAAAAACAAACCTAAACTTCCCTTTGCTGGAGATAATCAGCTTCAAGATCTCACCTCCACTGTATTTCAAAAAAAGGCGGCTCTAGGGACTGACTCTTCTCATGCTGCTTATCTTGCTATGTTAGCTTGTGAAATTCTGCAGAAATACCTGTACAACCTGATCTAATTTATTCCTTTTCCTTCCTGGTTATGTCTATACTGGTTTAAAGAGAGATCAGACAATGCTAACATGAGTAGCCCAATTTTCTAAGGTATCGATGACTAAAACCAAGAGGAATGAAATTGCAAAATAAATGCATACAATCACAGAATGGTTTGGGTTGGAAGGGACCTTAAAGATCATCCCATTCAAACCCCCCTGCCCTGGGCAGGGACACCTTCCACTAGCCCAGATTGCCCAAAGCCCCGTCCAACCTGGCCTTGAACACTGCCAGGGAGGGGGCAGCCACAGCTGCTCTGGGTAACTGTTCAGTGTCTCACAGTGAAGATTTTCTTTCTTCTAGAATATCTAATCTAAATCTGCCCTCTTTCAGTTTAAAACCATTACCCCTCATCCTATCCCTACACTCCCTGACCAAGAGTCCCTCCCCACCTTTCCTGTAGCCCCTTTAAGTACTGGAAGGCCACTATAAGGTCTCCCCGGAGCCTTCTCTTCTCCAGCTGAACCCCCCCAACTCTCTCAGCCTGTCCTCACAGGGGGGTGCTCCAGCCCCTGAGCATCTTCGTGGCCTCCTCTGGACCTGCTCGAGCAGGTCTGTGTCCTTCTGATTTTGGTGCCCGAGAGCTGGACACAGCACTGCAGGGGGGTCTCATGAGAGTGAGAATTCAATACAAAATACCCGTAAGTATATCCATAAAAATATCTGACTGAATTAATTATTGAATTAATGTTATATACTCTACACCACAAATTTCAAAACTACCTAAATTACTCCAAAATATCCCCAGCAAAGCACTTTTGAAAATCCCACACTGCAATTACATTCTGTTTTACATCTCCTGGACATTAAACACTTGTCATGAGAGGACAGTTAAGTCACTTACCGAAATAGAGTAGATGGTATCTCTCCACCACACACTGTGTTGATGCTCGAGTGCCCATTTTCCAATTAAATTGGTCCATTGTAGTTTTATCTAGCTGTCTGACAGAAAAAGAGTAACTGCCAAGAACTCATTAATATCTTTTTATCAACATTCTAACTGCTAAACTAAGATTTGATTAGCAACGTAATCAGACATTGTTATAATTATGACAGCACTGCAGAGATTATCTAGAGACTGAAAAGTATCTAGATTTCTCTTGTATTTGTAAAAAATAAAATAAATCTTTACCTTCTGTAGTCCTAGAATGCCTGCAGATACAGGGGAGTAGAATGACCTTAAACTGCATTTGTTCCTACAGAGGAACTATCCATTTGTGAGTTGTTTCAACAGATTTGTCAAGACAGTGCTGTTTTCACTATTTTATGAGAGAAATAACAAATGCTAACATTGTTCTTCAATTCCCAACAGCCTCAAGAACCAACAGAGAACTCAGTTGTTCAGTGCACACACACCCCAAATCCCCTTCTTCGCCAGATTAAACACAAAAATTACATAAAGGACAGATTTATTTGGCTCATGCTGGAAAATTACTCTTTATTTGTATTGTGGCAGCCTCTAGGAGCCACAGCAGTGGATCTGATCCTCACTGTATGAGGACAAACAGAATTAAGAGTGTTAATTAAACCACAAGATGCTTAAAACCTAAGCCAAAATACACGCCAAATAAGAGAGAACTATGATAATCTGTGGACTTCCGTTCTGTCCACACTGTGCCAAAAGATGTCAGCAGCAGCTATGAATGCTGCAATACTTAAAGAGCAAGAGACAGAAAGAAGCCTCAGAGTTTATTTGAGAGCTTGCTCAGGATCTATCTGTGACCCCACACCAGTTTTCACTGAAACTAAGGGAATTTTGACATGAATTGCACTGGGAAAAACAAGCAAAAACTTGCCATGGCTGAACTCCAAAAGTATGCAGCTGAAGTCTGCTGCCTAGAAGGGTTCCTAGCAGGAAGCTAGAGCCATGCACAATTATAACTAAACAGGAAATGTCAAGAAATAATATTTATTTTTAGATAAATCCATGAGTTTCAAAAGTTCAGTAAATGTGAATGACTAATGCATAGTAAACCTCCAATGAAGAACTTGATTTTATTCTTATGATTTCTACAGAATTATTTTTAGAGCAACATTTCATAAACTTAATAAGAAGGAAAAGAATCTTATTAACCAGAAAGCTGGTCTACATTTTGTGGCAATTTTGCTCTGAGCAAGACATACAGCTGAACAATAATTAGGTATAATAACTACATTATGCATGTCTTGCTTCTTGTATATGATGTTCCATTTTTGAATTATAAAAATTACACATTGTTTTAATTTTGAATTTATCTACCCGCTACCACTGATTTTTTTCACATGCTAGGAGAACCAAACCTCTCCTTGAGATAGCTTGCCTGGACTCTACCATGCTTTCTTTTTTTTAACTGTTAATAATTTCAGCAGCTATTGAAACATAATGAGATTAAATTAATAATCTGAATATAGCAAAAGCGACATTCAGGTTCACCACAGAGCAGTGAAAGTATATGGGAGATTTATTTATTAATTTGGAAGGAGAATAATATTATGGTGCTATATGCTTTCAAAAAAATACAGTAAGCCACAGGGACATTTTTGAAGCAGGATCAAAAGCATTTATTTCAGGGCTACTTAAGCTAAAAATTAACTAGTTCCTTTATTAGTAAAATAGAATCAGTCCCATAGAAAAGGACCACAGAGGTGTTATTTACTACATGCAGTTGAAGGTCTACCTACCAGCTTAAATACTTTAAAAAATATTTTTAAAATATTTTAGAGAATGCCAATTTACTCTTCTCTAAACAGATAATCCTCTGATAGGATATACATATACATATACATATACATATACATATACATATACATATACATATACATATACATATACATATACATATACATATACATATACATATACATATACATATACATATACATATACATATACATATACATATACATATACATATACATATACATATACATAGTGGTGATTAATGACTATCCCTTACCATGGGGCTTTTTCACTAAAAGGTTCCCAAAGATTTGTCCCAGGAGATCTGTGTAAACTACAAGCCCAATGCTCCACCTGCAGCTCCCTATTCCTTGTGTGCAGGCAGCACCCATGCAAGCACGGAAAGACCCTAGTGAGATCAGGGTTTCAGTCCCCTCGGGGAAACAAGATCCCATGCAAGCTAGACTTTTATTGCAATATCGAGCATCTACCTCTAACTTCAGCAACAATGAAATTTAAAAATAATAATTTGAGTACAAGAAGAAGGGTCAGACAGCTGGTACATTATTTTCCTATTCAAATAAGATCTGTATTGGTAGGACTCAAAGCCATCATGCCAACAGACGGTGTTTATAAAATACTCTGCAAAGTTTGCGTGTCAGTGAAATTTGTATCAGCTATAAAGTTCCCCGCACCAGCCAGGCGGTGCAGGTCCTCGATGACTGCGTTCTCACCTAGGGACAGTATCCTGAGCTTAAACACATTCCAGGGTCACATATGTGGGAATTTCACAGGCTGCACTTCTTCCACAATGAAAGAATAGAGGATATCAGAAAGAAACCCTCCACTAAAGTATCCGCAGCAAAGCCAACGGGTGTGCTGCTGTCTGAGGGCTCCCTGACGCTGACCAAGACACAGCTGTGTCAGGCAGGTGGGGTAGCTACGTGGCAGTAGGCAGAGCTCTCCCTATTGCCACCCATTCCAGAGGTCATTCTTTTCAAGGGATGCAAAAATCACCCCGTGAAGGTCCTTGGAAAAAGTGGCTTTGCTCACAGAGAACAAAAATATCACAGTCTGGCTCTGAGTGTAAGGGACTGCTTTAAATTTTCATTAGAGATGTGGAATTGCACTGAGCCACATGAAGCAGAACCGTGGTGGATGGTCGAAAGCCACCATCCATAGAGTCCGACTGCAGTTCCCCACCCAGATTCATTACCGCTATCAAATATTTATCCTTTTTTTTTTTTTTTTTCTACAGGGCTTCAACCATTCATAAAATCTTTTAATCAAAAGCGCAGAGCACAGCATCAAACATATAATCAGACATTCATTCACGCGCGGCTGTATTCAACAAGCAGAGTACAGCTACAAAGAATCAGCAAGATCCTGTTTGTGACCAACAAAGCCAATGGCAAGAATCCTCTTTTCACGACTTCATGCAACAAATAAGCACACTGAATGTTTGCATACTAGCATGTTCCCTCTGAGCACAAAGTTACCCTTGTGCATGCGGAGATGGCAAATTCCTATGCAAATGGCCAGTCAGACACTTTCACTATTATTTGGGACTATAATTATAGTAACGACTGCTACATACAGAATTATCGACAAGTCCCACTGAGCCTGGGAGCTCATTCAGGGCCTGTTTTACAGTTTATTCTCCAGATGGCTCCCTTTCTAAAGGGAAGATTCCCAGCGGTGAACATGTGCATTTTTTTGCTATTGAAAATGTTCTGCCTTTGCAGACACAAGAGTCAAAACTACCGAGGGAAAATAAGCACAGACTGTACAGTAATTTCACCAGTGTTGCAGAGTTAAGACAGGAACTCAGATCTCTCTGTCCTACCTACCAGTGTCCTATCCACTGCCTGCTGGTGCAATTGCATGTGCAGTCACGATGCCGGGCGAGCAAACGAAGCGCGTACCTACTGTGCAGAACAAGGCTGCCCGTGGGGACCCAAAAGTTATACTCGTTTGTACCAGTTACCTACTCACTTAAACAATACAAATGCCCCAGGTTCTAATTTACTCTTTACCAGGTCAAACCTGAAAGCATAAGGTTCCTCTGGACGAGAAATGTAAGGATTAGACCTTTATTAATTATTGTGTTTATTTGCAGAAATACTGAAATGTAAATCATTTCAATTGTACTGTGTACCCACACCTTTTTGTAACAGCAATTACAGTAGTCATGTGTGATGATTTTGCCCTAATATTTTTTCTTCTATATTGCAAAAATAATTTTAAAAACTGCAATACAAAATATATTATCATATGAATCAAAAGTATTATGACTAAGATAATTATTTCACATTCACTGAATGTATCATGAGTATTAAAAATTGACTGAGCTAGAAAAAGAAATGTGATGGAAGATCATCTCATCTTCTTAACTATATCTTCAAACAGAAGTGAAAATCGTGTGCCTGGTCACCTCCGGTGACATTTAGACAGTTTGAGGAATCTATCATCAGGGAACAGCTGGTAAACCCAGTTTGGAATTAAGGATTTTCTCACCCTTGAAGAGTTTCATGTCACAGGTTCTGTTTTGAAAGTAATGCCATTTGGCCCCTCTGTTTCTTTTTCCTGCCCATGACAGACAGAAATTCAAAAGGGCTGACAGTAAGATGTTGTTAATTCGAGAGATTCCTATTCAGATCGAAACGCGCTAGAAGATGGGAACGGCTGGCCCCAGAATTCTCCAGTTTGCCTGCAGAGGTCTTGGAGTCTGACACTCTGGAATTTCACCATGAAGTAAACCCAAGAAACAAATAAAGGATAAGAATGTGGATGTTTAGCTACGAGTTTATCCAGTGGGGAGGAAAACAGGCAGCACAAAGAGACACTATTTTTTTAGAAAAGATACCATCATCTGTCCTGGCCATTCCTGTGCCCTCTTTGGAGCCTACTCTCAGTCCAAAAATCTTCATGAGTGAGGGCTAGATGAAGGCAGGGAGCTGCATTGTTGTGCTCTTTGCTGCCTGTAGATTGTTCCATTTGTCACAAAGGTGGTACTCATGTTTTTCCTGCTATCCCTTGCCTGTAAGGATTGAACTGCAATCAGATAGTTGGGATGAAGATGGGTGGTGTGATGGAAGCCATGGATGTGTGCTACCGTGGGAGCCCAGAGGAGCTGGATAGCGTTAGTCTTCTCCAGTGAAGGGGAACAAGAGAGCCCCTGCAGTGAGCTCTCTCCTCCCCAGACCAAGCAAAGCATGGAAATGGTCACTTCGGACCCAAACTTACCAACCTGGTGTTCAAACCAGCAAGGTCTACAAAGCTCCAACAACGCTTACAGGGAATTGCCTAGTAGAATTCATATTTGCATCAGTTAGGTTCAAAACCACATTCCTAGACCCCTGCGTAAACTATATGAATACACCCACATTTTTTTCAGTGCCTGAACATAGGAGAGGAACAATGACTTTCTTTGACTAATCTGAGGCAGATGCAGTAATGAAGTATTTAGGAGCATTATCCATTCTTACTCATAAAGCTGAACAATACTGATGCTTAAGCACATGCTTGGGAAGGCATTTCTCAGATCCTTGCAAGGCTCTTTCAGTTCAGCAATCTGAAAAAAAAGTGATATGTTTTTGGATGTCTGCCAGAGCCATGATAAATAATACACTGTCCCTGATAGTTTCAATACAGCAGTTCCCTGAAACTCATTTCAGCCAAAGAGCCTTCCTCTCTTGTAAACACTTTTGCTGGTCTTGTTGGTACATGATATAAATTAATTATTTAAGCGCAGTTGAAGTACTGCATTTTACCAAACTCTTTGGAATATAAATATTTTAAAACCTGGTTCTCCAATTATGTGCCACGCAGTTACAGCTGCTTGCATAGGCTGAAAAGGAATTCAAAGTGCCAAGAGTCACCTGCATGCAGAAATTCTCCTGTTTACCCTTTGCTAAGTGTGTTAACCACACATTCAGATTAGGCAGGAGTTATGCAAAATATGCAAGATATATGCATGCAGAGGTTCCTCTCCTCACTCCTGCAATTACAGGATTTTCCAAAGCTGGATGCAATCTGAATTGGAGTAGAGGGCTGCACAGCCAAGCACCTGAGACTTATCATTAAGTTTGGGAACAAATGCTGCACAGGCCAAACTAGATGCTTGCAAGGCTGTTCAAGTACATCCATACCTCTCCACTTCTTTAAATTAAAATGAGTTTTCTGCACAAATATAGTCCTGACTTCTTTCTGTTTTCCAGTTTTAGATACTGTTCATTTCCTAGTTTCTTTGTAGAGTAAGAGTTTATGCTGATTCTGGTGTTATGTTCACCGATGTATCCTACTCAGAAACTTTCCACTTTTCAGCACAGTAGACCATAGGTATCAGTACACACTAGCCAGCCAAAGGAGGTTTCAGAACATTTATCAGCTTATCTGCAGTGGAGATATGGGGGAGGCTGGCAGCACGAGGTACTGGAGTAAAATTTCAAGTGTTTGTAAATTAATTTTAGTCACATCGGCCACCTTGCAAACATAAACATAACATCTACAGAGCTGCAGATGGAGGAGGTATGTGTTACTCTTCACTCCTTCAATGCCACGACTAACACGACACAGACGTGCAGAAGCTCGGGCAGGAGTTCTCCCGAATAATTTTCAGCAAGAACAAACAGAAGCAGAACAGTAGAAAAGCCTAGTACTGCCCATGCGCAACCACAAGCACAAAACTCACAGAGAACTGTGCAAGGAATAAAGCTAAAGGAAAGCTTTACTCCAAACAAAAATGTCCAAGGATTTGTTTAATGATTAAAGCTGAGAGTAAGATGTCTAAATTTAATCTTCTCTCTGCTGCAGACCCTCTGTGATCTAATGCAGGCGATTGCAGGTGGGACCTGGAATATCAGACTGGGCATCAGTGCCAGAATTACCTCAGGTTCCTCTCACGGTGAATTGAGCCCTGAGTGACCCATTGAGACAGACACAGTTTATTCATGTACCTTAAGGTGGGTAACCACATTTACTCAAATGCATGTCAATTGGCAATAAAGGGAGCGTAACGTGATTAAATTGACACATTTATCTCAAGCAAGGCAGGTGAGGAAATCTTAAACATTTCTTGGGAAAAGGCACCAAAACCAAACACACCACTAGAGTGGAGACCTGGGCTTACCTGCTACGTGTGCTCAAGGGCAGCTGCACCAAGGGCTTTGAAACACACTTGGAACAGCGATTCTGAGGCTTTTAACTGATTTCTTCTGGCTGGCAGAGCCCTTCACTTCACTGGGGAACTGCAGTAGAGATAAGCAATGCTGCAAAGCAAGCGTGCATCTGGCTGGCTGGGTGGGACACGTCCCAAAGCAGGCACAGAGAAAGGGTGTGGATCGTGTTTTGTAGGCATGCTGAAAGCTTATTCTGGTGGAAGGAGGGAGTGCACTATGTGAGGAGCGTAGAAATACAGGAATGTGAATTGTTGAGTCTAGTGCCCAACTATTGCAACGCTATTATAACACTTTTGGATCTAAGCACCTCTGTGAATTCCAGCAAAAGACAAATTATTATTTTAACTGTGTTATTTCTAATAAAACTCAGGGACGTGTTTCGAAGCTTCATCCATGCAAAGGTGTGCTACAGAAGCACTGCACTAAGAGTAATGGAGCTATTCACAAGAAAAGACACAAGAAGAGCAAGCAACAAAAATGCCTTCATAGGCCATAAATTAGCAGAGAAATGCATCATCGTACAGCGACAAGAGAACTGGGTCCACCTGCAGCCAACATGCAATCTGCTTACCTTAAGGGGACGGATCTCCCTTCAGAGCAGTCACCTTGAACTCCTCAGGGGAAGCTGACAGTGGCAGTACAATTTCAAACAGCAATTACTCTCGAAGCACAGAATTGTTCAGGCTGGAAGAGACTTCAGGAGGTGTCCAGTCCAGCCTCCTGTGCAAGGCAGGGTTAGCTACAAGAGCAGACTTGGTTGCTCAGGGCTTAATCCAATTGGCTTTTGAAAAACCCCATGGATGGAGACAGCACAAGCGCTCTGGGCTGCTCCGCTGCTTGATTGTCCTCATGGAAATAAATTTTTCCTTAATTTTTTGTTTCAATTTATGTCTGTTATCTCCTGCCCTTCTGCCATAAACCGCTATGAAGAGCCTGGTTCTATCTTTCTGATAACCTTCTTGTTGATACTGGAAGCTCTTAGGTCTCCCCAAAGCCTGCTCTTTTTCAGGCTGGAGAAGCCCAGTTCCCTCAGTCTCTCAGCAGAGCATGTACTCCATCCACTGACCATCTCGGTGGCCTTGTGTTGAACACACTCCAGTTTATGGATGTTTTTCCTGTCCTGAGTGCCCAGAACTGGATGCAGTATTCTAGACATCATCTAACGAGTGCCGAGGAAAGGCAAGTAATCACATCTCTAAGTTCCTGTTGCTACAGCCCAGGGTGCTGTTGGCCTTCTGTGCTACCAAGGCACATTGCTGGCTTGTGTTCAGCTTGTGGTCTACCAAGACCCCCAAGCCCTTTTCGAGAGGACTGCAAATACGACCATGCCCAGCATCTCATCAAACAATAGTGACTGTCTGAAACCAGATTAACTGTTGCATAGAGTGAACCAAGATGTCCCACTAGTGCCCACAGCTTGAGAATTTCAGAGCAAGCCATGATCATTACCTTAATCTTTAGCTAGTTAAAGCTCTTCTTTCCCAGTAGGACTGTCACATTGAAAGGGCTGATAGAGCTGAAGACTGACAAATGCTTGCTGCTTCCTTTCCTGGGGATGGTGCTAATGACTGAGTGGTTGCATCCTCTCTCACTTCCCTAAACAGTCTGTACCCGATACCAAAATCATAAGTATAGGTACCATTCTCTTCCTATAATAGCAGAAATCAAGGTATGAATGAATCTGGGCATAAACAGAAATAAAGGTACAGATTTCCTTCTTCTTAAGGGAATTCTCTGGTTCAGTGTGAGAAAAGCACTGACACATGGCAGACAGTATCACAGGTTTTGACACGTTCTTTTTTTGAAACCTTTTTGAACTTCTATACAACAGTAGTCTGCGCTATGCACTTTCAGCCTAACATTTTGCATATACATTATATAGCAACCTTAGAAGACAAAAGCATTAAGTTTTCTAAGACCAGGTGAATAATTTGCCATCCATAATTTATTCAAAGAGGTTTTCTTCTATCTCTGTTTGGAGATATTTTCTCAAACAGATGGCATTTCTGTAATGTATTCATTAGCTGAAATTTTCTGATGAATAAGTTTTGTGAATAATCCTTGGTCTGTAGCTTGGTTTTGAAAATTCTCACCTTTCAGCCATGTAGATATTTAAGTTCTGATATATAAGAAATTAATTTAGCCTCTTGCTTTGTTTGCAAAGTGAAAGGTGAAAGGTGCTGTGAAGTTGAAATACCTTGTTTTGCTGGCAGCACTGCTCCTGACTGTAGACTGACACTGGAATTATCTGCAAAAGCCAGGGAAACGATAGAGCAGGATTTCAATGTCAACAATCAAAGGAACAGAAGAAAAAGCAGCCACAGGCTGCAAAAGTAATGAAAGTAGGATTAAAATTTTTCTCTGTGGCAACGCTAATTCCTGAAGGAGCACAAAGTAGTAGATTTACTCTGGGAATCCTCAGCCAGTTCGCCATGCAGTCAGCTTACTGCTACAGAAAAACTGCTGGTGCACCACTTGTTATTTTCAAGGGCATGTTCCACTTTTGTTTTTCACATGAATTCTGTGCTCATGAAGGATGCAGGCAAGACATGTTTGAAGAGTAAAGAACTCCACTGGCCAGAACAGATTTAATCTGCCCACAGCCGATGATCTCACACATGACTTTTATTTCTCATATCAATGTCAATAAGCCCTTGACCTCACCTGATTCTGTCAACCAAGTGTCCAGATGAGGTGGTGATTTCTACAGTGGGTACCAAGAGAGTTCTAGAACATTTATATTTACACTGGTCAGTCAGTAGTAAAAATTTGCAGTCATTATTGCTCAAAATTTGATTTGAAAACTACTTACCTGTAATGGACAGTGCCTCTCACTGTCTGTCTCCGTGAGCTGCTCTTTGTCTCCAGATGTTAATGAACAAAACAGCATAGTCCAGAGTGATTTATCAAAATAGTACAAATACTGGATTAATCACATGGGGTGGCAACGAGTTCTCCTTTTGTGCCGTGCTGCTGTGCCTCCTCCTTAAAGGATTGGACAATCAGAAATCACAGAATTATGAGCTGGTAAATGTCTCAGAAGATCACTGAAAATCTCCCCTGCCCTGAGGCAAGGTCATGCATGCTACAGCCAGTCCTGATAGCTGTTTATCTAATCTTTTCTTTAAATCTTCACTGAACAGCTTTACAACCTTCTTAGATTAGCTACTCACACAGTAATAGTTTTGTCTGATTTGTCTGTTTTTTCCTGATACCTCAAGTAATCTCCCTAATTGCACTTTAGTAAATTACTTTTTATCCTACTACTGGCAGTCACACAACAAGTGTTTACTGACAACTTTATAAATGTGTTCATGCATTTGAAGACAGTTGCCATGTCCTTACATTGTGTTTTCTTCTCCAGATCAAATAATCCAATTCTATCTTTCCTCGTTCCTTACATTTCCTAAGCTTCTTGCAGTTTTGGTTCCTATTCCCCTATCTTGTTTGCCTACATCTTTCTTTAAGAGTAAGTGTAATGCTTGAAACTGGATAGAGTGCTTCAGCCAAGTCTGACTAGTGCTAAATGGAACAGAAATAACGCCCTCCCATGTCTTACATATGATCCTCCTGTTACTAGAGCTCAGAGCAACATGACTGTTTTGCAGCACTGCACACTCTACAATCCGCTCTAGTCCCAAGATTCACCTCTGCAGTATTTTTACCTAATAGTCCTCATTTGACATGCGATGTTCCTTCCTATGTGGCATACTACATATTTTTTCTTCTAGAACTTTATTGTGTTGAGTTCAGACCGGGTCTGCAGTATTTCAGGGTCATTTTAAATCTCAGCCCTGCACTCTGCGGTTGGAATCACTGAAAATGTTATAAAAGTGCCTTCCATTCCATCACTCAAGTTACTACAGAAAACACTGACCAAAACTGTTCCCAGATAATTCCCTGGGAGACCTTACTTAATGTGCCCTTCCTCTTTGACAGCCATTATCAGCAAAGGCTCTTAAAATACAGGCTTTCATTAACCAGATTATTACAGACTATTATATAAAAGACAAAACTCTTTATACATGGCGCTGTGGTCAGTAAAACCAGTTAGCTCCCTTCTGCAGATAAAGGCTGAGAACCATGCTAAGAAACCTTTACAAAGTCAAATAAAAATCGTATGCAATATCAGGGAAAAAGAAACCCAAGTTGCCCACAGCCACAGTCACTGACAGCCCTCTACACAACTGCTGTTTAACAACTACGGTTGAAGAATACCAGCATGACTATTTCTGTATGCCCACACAATTCTGAACCACAGTCCAATTTAGTTTAGAAAAAAAAAAAAAAAAGAGGTATTTTGCTAAAATTACCATAGTATAGGTTTTTCATTTGTATTACCATAGCAACAAAGGGCCTTACTTGAAATAAGACCCCGTGCTTCTCCGGGTGAAGTGCACAATGCTCATAATGGGAGACAGCCCCTCCCTGTCCCACCGAGCGTAGAGGTGACTGTCCCCATCCTGATCGAGGAGTTCATCCGCAGGAAATTCCCTCCAAGACCAGTGCCTAAGCAGGTAAGAAAAAACAGAGGCCAAAGTATCATAATCTTTGTACCCCCTGGGGGACAACAGCACACGGGACGGGAGTGGTTTGCACTCAAATCTGTGACGGAGCTTGAACTGCTGGTGTGTCCTAATCTTGGCACCCAGAATTAATTCAGGGCTTTAAAAGGGAGATGAAATCCACACAGAGTAACTTCCACCCAGATGTCAAACGAATTTCATTGGAAAGCAGGGATGGGGAATGCTCTCCAGATCTCCGCAGGCAGTAACTGGCCAGCGCTGTGCTCTGCAAGGGCGCCCCGGCACTAACGCCCAGACGGAGCTCTGCCGGGGTCGCTGCTGGGAGGCGGGGGCCGGGGGGATCTTACCATTTATGCTTAATGGACACTTTTAATGCCACCTCTCTAACCAAAAACCCAAAGAACTCTAATTACCATGGAAGGCGAAGAGCACCAGAAGTTTCGCTGCCGCTGGCAGCAGCCCGGGATGCCACCTGCGGGCAGCCCGCCCCGTCCAGCCCGTCCGGCGGCGCTGCCCCGGGGGCGGCGTTGGCCTCCGGGCCCCGGCGCGCTGCTCCCCGCGGCAGAAGCGGCTTCGCGGAGCGCCGGGAGCTCCTCCCCCCCT